>NC_088331.1:19430000-20030000 GCF_036884655.1 Musa acuminata AAA Group
GGGAACTTCCAGGTAAATAACCTTCCAGATTTATAGGCTAATATAGTTAATGGTGATACAAGTATGCTCCTGGGATAGATGGTTATTTTTTGGCGCTAATTCTGTTTATGTTGCCTACTAGTCATCCATGGATTTCGATCCTTAGCTACAAAAAATGTCTCACAAGTGTTTGAAGCATTGTGCACATCAGCAGACAATGCAAAAATGAATAGGGTTGTTCTTTCGTATTTATTTACTCAAGGAACAGGGAAAGAAGGTCGGGGGTTGGGGGCGAGGAGGGAGAAAGAAGGAAAGACCAAGAGATAGAGAGAGAGAGAGAGAGAGAGAGAGAGAGAGACGGGGGGGAGGGGAAGTCGGTGGTCCTAGTCTCTTGCTTGCAAACTGCATGCCTGCCATGTATTACATTAAATTTATTATTGCAGAGCATTGGAGGTTATTACACATACAACTTTCTGTAAGCACGATGCCAAGAACTTGCTGTTTTTTAAGCTTAAGCTAACCATGAATCTAATTAGAACTTTGTTCTTTCTCGTTTGTGAAATTTAACCTGACGGCAAGGTGAAGGTAAAAGTGTGCTATAATATGCATCTAAGTAGATGTTTGTCCATTCCCACTTGAGCAAATTAACCTGAGGGCACAGCACGGCAGTATATGAACACATCATGGTGATTTTAAAAAATGCGATGTACATGAACCATTTTTATCTGTTCATCTGCTCTTTTATAATCAATACGTAGAGTTTAATTTTTGTTTCTTGGTGAGTAGAAAACTCGAAATTCTTATCTGTCAATCATCTTGATTATAATAGTCCGACGCAGTCTATTTATTCATTTGGTTTCACATGTGTAATATCTCTTTTGAATAAAAAAATCGTGTATTTTTGTCTGTGTCCGCTGACAATTAACGACGACCAACTGGCGATGATCTCAGAGGTGGCCAAGCTCAGCGCCAACGAGTGGTACTTCTTCAGCTTTCGTGACCGGAAATATGCCACTGGCTCCCGCACCAATCGGGCAACCAAGTCTGGGTATTGGAAAGCAACTGGTAAAGATAGAACAGTCTATGATCCTGCCACTCGTGCGGTGGTGGGAATGAGAAAGACACTGGTGTTCTACAGCGGGAGAGCTCCAAATGGGATGAAGACCAACTGGATAATGCATGAGTTTCGACTGGAATCCCCACATACACCTCCAAAGGTTCAGCTACTATCTTTGTTCTAGGAGCTTCTGTGCTTAACTCCAATCTTCTTGCCTGCCATGATTATTAATTGTTCATTCCATGTTTTTAACATGCACGTACAGACACACAGACACGAGAGTATTTGACAATACTTTTCATACAATAGCTTTCACCAAAGTGATTCTGCAAATCCAAAAACTACTATACGGCAAATGTACTAAGAACTACAGACTTTGGGTGTGCTTTATTTTGTTGTGACAGGAAGACTGGGTCCTGTGTAGAGTCTTTAACAAGAAGAAGGGGGATCCAACGAGTAGCAGCTTGGAGAATGAGCAGGACAACAACCACAGTCTAGGTTGCTTCTCGTCATTTATGGAGTCATCCCCTCCTCAGCATGAGCAGCAATTTCTAGATGGATGCTATGAGCAGATAACCTCATCATTCCCCGTTGTCCCACCTCAGGAGGACAACAGCTCAAACACCTTCCTCAGTTTGGCAGCATTGCGTTACAACTTCCTTGGTTTACCACAGGACATGGACAGCACAAGAATGACAGGTGTGGGCTCCTCCGACCTTGGTGGAGACGACTATGGCTTGGTGTTGGATATGGGATTGGAAGACCACGATCTGGTGGGAGGAGTAACGGCAAATCTTGGAGGTATCAGATTTCAAGGTGGAAGGGATCAGCTCTTCTTCTAATACTATTCCTTCATTTGTTTGGATACAACACAGGATGATCAAAGTAACTAATGTTTAGATGTAGTGTTCATGATCTGGAAGGTTCATCGATGATTTGTATACAGAAGATTTGACATTGTTTGTACATCTCAGTAATGTATTTTTCAGAAGATTATGGCATAGTTGCATAAAATCTCTGGAGATCGATCTACAATGGCCTAAAAGTATCTGCAATCCTCCAAAATTTTAGATAATGTTTAGACAACCAGATTAAGAGATAAAAGTTGCCTTCTAAAAGGATCCAATGCTGTGGAATTGTAGCGTGCCTGCAAGAAAAAGAAACAAATCCAACGTAATGAAGGACGGAAGAAACAAATTAAGAACAAAAACAGTAAGTCATTATGAGGAATAAGATTTGTGATCTAAAGTATGCAGTTTATGGATACCTTAAGAAAAAAGTGGAACAAAATAACTGCATAAATGTTTAGAAATTAATATTTGGCATTCATTAACTCTAGTTCTTTCCTCGCATTACTTCATTAAATCACTACTCAATTTAGTAACAGCTCCTTGAGTTGTTTCTACATGTGAATCTCATGCCTTATGTTAAGTGGCTATGTGGCCAAGAGGAAGATGGGAATATGTCAAGGAACTATAATTAAGTTCTTTTTATTACAATCGAAAGCTGAAAGAAAGTAAACAATCAATGTATATGAAAAAGTAGGTTTCATCCCATTTTGTTCACCAAAATATATCTCGGATTGAGGCATCTAATAGTGAGATATGCTTGAAACATATTAAGTCCGTTTGAATTGTCTTAAAATATTGAAGTATTCACAATAGAAAATGTGACTGCCAAAATTAGATGTGTCCTAGTATCTAATTTCACAAAAGAATAGAATGATCAAAGAAGCCTTTTAGGAACATGATTGCGTGGATCCAAGTAATGTAATTGGAAAATAGAATACACTGATATGGGCATTAGAACCTCTGAGACACATGCATCTAATGTAGAAAGAAGAAACATGAACTGCATCTATCTTAGTTTAAGCTATGGGTTCTCATGCTTTCTCCCTCTTTCTACGTGTTTGTTGGAGAGCGAAACTAACACATTCTAAAGCTTCATCTGTCTTTCACTAGTTAACCTGAAAGTATACATGTCTATCAACTGTGAATGATGACGACATAATAATCAAATTATATGAATCAAATGGAGTGCAACAAAAATAAATTCATCCTTAGATTCATTATTTTATCTAAAACGGCATATCACATCCAGTGAGAGGTGTCTTTATGGCTTTCTTGTAAGATTAACTTTTAGAAGGACCACATCAATGATGCAAATGGTATATGCACCATTTTTTCTTTCTGCGGAAAAGAGTTTTTTATCCATTGAATCCTGAAATATCATGTTTTTCTAACTGATCTGCACTCGGTCACAATGGATGATGCTGTACCTGTCTTCTTAACAGCGCTGTCCTTCTTCTTACGTGCCTTTGTTGTTTTATTGCATCCAGTATAATCAATGCAGTAGTCCTTGTTTCCTCTTCAAGGACCACTCTCAATTATATAGACCGAATGGTCATTGTTGATCACTCGTTAGCTTGCTTCATTTGAGGGCCATCGCAATTGTTTTTCCTTTCGGTTTTTATCCATTTTCCAAGCCAATTTAATCAGGACTTCAACATGTAGTGCAGGAGATCAGTGTTTCCGGTAAAATAAATAAATTGATTAAGAAAATCTTATTTCTCCTCTTTGTCATTTTAAATAATTCACTTTTATTATAAAAATAATTTTTAATAAATACAGTAGAGTAATTTTGCAGTTAGGGGTTGTTAGGGCATATTTCTTTTGTACTATAGCGTCATAGTTATGTCCTGCAATAATTTGGGTAAAGCCATTTGTATGTTTATGCCTATGCAATATTGATTGGTTCACATAACTAAAAAAAAAAAACAAAATAGTAAGGAATTATGTTACTATTTCTCCTTTCACTATTGTCAACTTTGTTTAAAGAATATCTTTTTAAAGCTTTCGTTTTTATAAGTGCTTTAATTTTGCTAACGAGAATCACTATAATTATTATGATATGACTTGATGGGATAATTATCTATTATATTTCTTAAATGTGAATCATCGGGACTAGTTTCAAGTTCAAGTCCCGAGCAATCTTTATGAAAACTAGAAAAAGAAAGATTTTTTATATTTTAAAATATTTCATTTATATTTTTTTGACTCAACATGCTTCAATTAAAGTTAATAATAATACAATCTTACAAGTCAATCCATATCTTATTTCACATTTAATGTGAGATTCAACTGAGGTGTGATAATGTTATGTCGATGTTCTAAAAAATTATGTCATTAAATCTCAGAAAAATAAATTCAACTAGAGCATAGACGATATCCTAATAGAGACAATGGAGAAATAGAATGTCAACAAACTTGCTCAATGGCTACTCTAAAGTTTGTTGAGAAGATGTGAGTAAAATCTATGAGATAATTTAGTGGTTTAATTTAGTCATACATTGGAACTGTGAGGTGCTTGCTAAAAGGTGCACAAATTAAAGTAAAAAATGTATAAAATGAGGTTCGAGTATTTATCACATTAAAAGGATAGTACCAGACTTAGACATGTTCACGATTAGTCAATTTCATTCATTTATTTTGTGAAAGGAAGTGTTTAGACAGTTTTGTATTGTAGTTATTAATAGGATATATATATATATATATATATATATATATATATATATATATATATATATATATATGTATGTATATGTATATATGTATATATGTATATATATATATATATATGTATATATATATATATGTAAATATGTATATATATATATATGTATATATATGTATATATATTTGTGTGTGTAAATATTATAAAGTTGCAAGTATATGAAGGATGTCTATACAAATAAAAAATTATTAGTCACACCTTCAGCATAGCTTATTAGCCGCATGTAAGCTAATTAAGTGCAAAATAACCAAAAATAAGAAAAGAATGTAAGAATTAAAAAAAAACTATATATATATATATATATATATATATATATATATATATATATATATATATACTCCATAATTGCATGATTAAAAAAATATTTGAATTATATTTTTATTTAAAAATTTGTTGAATCTGTCATTATGAATATTTTTTGTTAGACGTTCTGTTTGTCAAGGTAAAAAAAAAAAAATTACCCTTATCAGACAATATATATAATGTATGTATTGATGTCCGAGAAAGAATAATATAATGACAACACGACCTATTCACGATCCTAGATAAGAAGGTTTACGTTTGGCTGCTGTGAGATCCGCTTGCGAAGCTTCAAGTTGCGGTATCGAGGAAGCATTATAGTCGGGGGGGGCACGTTGATGTGATGTTGCCACAGAAGTGCAGACACACTGTAGGACTCCCGTAAAGAAGCACCAGTAATGACAATACTTGGCCCATCTTTATGACACACTTAGGTGGTCAATGGAACACTGAATAGGCCATGCCTGAGGTTGATAACCAAGTTAATGACGCTATATATGGGCCTCCTCCTTTGGTAAAAGAGTGGCTGCTACTTGGGATGTGATAGTAGTGGATGCTGTTGTAGATGCTCGCTTGATGTAACTGTGGATGTTCAGACATCCTTTTCTGACTAACAGCAAAAGCTTCATGGAGGAGCTTGCACTAATCATGGTAGAAGAGAGATTTGCGGTACCAGCGCATATGGAGGTCAGAAAAAGGTGGAGGGAGTTGTGATCCCAGCCATCGAAACTTTTCCTTCGCTATATCTTCTCCAAAAGAAGCTTTTCCTTCTCTGCTCGCCTTCATTGTTTCATTTTGCACGGCAACAACCTCTCGACGTGGATACTCCAACTCTTGACGTGACGATGCAAAAAAGCTTTAGTTTCATTGCCATTTAAATTTTAGATATGGTTGGCTGCGTAGCTAAAGAAAGTTTAGTAATTGTTGATTTGTGGCCAAAACATATATAGGATCATATACACATGCTTTGTATGTATGCTTTTCTATTCTTGATCTTAAGTAATCAATTGTTTTGGGTTTGAGGGGAGGATTGATAGCTTGGATGGTCACATTCCAAAATCTTTAGGAATAGTGTTAAATTTTAATTGCTCACATCAAATGTGAATGCTATGTGGATGACTAACTCTTAAGATTCCAAATTTAGTTGCTAGTATCTATTATATGTTTTTGTTGAGATATCCTAATCATATTACACAATTAATAGATGGCATGTTTAGTATAACAAAAGGATATATTTATTAAATAGCTAGTACTGAAGAATAACTACTTGCAGATCGAAAAATACTAAAAGTAAAAAATATATATCTTCCTTTAAATAAAAAGATGTATGCTTAATTAGTTAAAGAGTTGGGAGAGAGAGAATTTGTTTCATGTTATTCTAATTATTATACTTGTTTTACAAGATAAAAATAATCATTTTGTGATTGAAAATGATTTTGGGCATTACAAGTTTCTCTTGTTCCTTTGAGTACCTACTTGTTTCATCTGATGCTACTCAATTATTATACTAGGTTTATCAGCAGTTTGCCAGGGTATAAAATTTCTTCTTGGCACAACTCAATATTTGCTAAGATTTAGTCTTTATTTTAGTTTTAAAAAACAGTAATAATTAGAAGAAGTTCATTGAGTACTTGATATCAAGGATGTTATTATGCACTCTCTTATTCACAAGTTAGGTCATTTAAGAAAGAAATTAGGACAGAACTTGCATTTAAAAAAAGTAAAAAATGAAGACAACTCAAAAGCATTTGCACATGATTATTTTCCTTGATATAACTAAACACTAGTTTCTTCCTTAGGGTTGCTAATAAGAAAGAAAAAAAGAAGGATGAAGCTTAGACAAGAAATAATCTAGCTTTTTACAATGAAAACAAATTTCCTTACTCAGTTAGACGAAAATAATCTATTTTGGTATTAAGTTATGGGGTGATGTGAGAAGGGTTTTGAATGATGTGGAATAAGATGTTATTAACTGTTTACTCAACCATGCATAATTGATATGGCCCATGGGCTCTCTTCCTTTTCCACCTAATGAAGGCTTGGGCATCCAACACCTCTGAACTCTTTGTTGAGGGTTGACTTTGACAGCATAAAGCAAATGAGACCGATGGCAAAACGTTAGGGTTTCTGACCTAATCACCCTTTTCCAATTTTGGAATTAGTAATACAATCTCTACTTGTTACCAAGTGTAACATCATAAAAGATAATTAAATTTTATAAGTGTTAGGGAAAAAAACCAAGATTTGGACATAGTTATTACAGTTTTATCAAATAAAAGAGAATGAGAATAGGCAAAGAGAAAAATATAAAATATAATATCTTTGTAAACTTAAGATTCAAATTAATTATATATATACTTTTAAAATTAATCTTTATCGAATTATAAAATATACTAAGTTTACTATTACTAAAAGGAAGAAAATATCCTAACTCATTAATTTTAAATAAAAAACTAAATTTCTAAAAATTATAGGAACATAGTATATATTCTCAAGATCTATTAGATAATTCGTTTCTATGTGTAAGTGATAAGTTCTTAGTATTTTCACTTTTGATGATTTCTTAAAATGATAAATCCTTCATATTTTTTTGATATTTTAGTTGAAAGGAATCCTTAGATATTATTGATAATATGAGTTGAAGCACTAAAATTAATCTGTCAAAGTATTAGAAGAAACTTTTGTAGTATATAATTGGAAACATATAAAGATTAGGTTTATACATTTCTTTTCAAACCAAGCCTTCCTTTTAATGTAATCTTTATTCACATATCATTTTATTTATCACAAAAGTAGCATTTTACTACGAAAGCTTCTTTTTTTTTCATGAGTTTGCTTAGCACTTTTAGATCTAGTTGATTTATTTGTTAGATGCTGCTTCAACTTTTTTTTCTTGTTACTAAGTCTTTGACCAGTAACCAAAAAGTTTTTTACTTTAATCTTAATTCTTCTTAAACACATATTACTTAACTCATTTAAGCCTTATTTATCCTTATCTATATTGTAGTGGATCTTAAATGAGTTAAACTAAGAACAAAGAGAAATAAGAATGAGTTGCACAAGAAAAGATATCAACTATATGAGGCTTGATATCATTGAAGAGATGTGTGAGGCTTGTAATGTTTGTCTCTTAAACCCATGAAAAGAAGAAAGTGTTGTAACAGGATAGTTGGTCTTTGCCTATTGAAGGAAGACGAGTATTGGAAGCCGGTGGCCTCGAGTGAAGAGGAATTGAGAGTGGATATAGGTCATAACGACTGAACCACTATAAATCTACTTTATATTTTTTTTTAGCTTTTTATTTTCATTGCAAACTGATTTCTTACTTTTACTATGCTTAAGAATGCGTTTTTAAGTTAACATCTTTCCGATATCGATTTTCATCGTACGAAGTTTCAAACCGACATAATTTTTCGTAAGTAATAATTCACACCCCTTCTTAGTGCCGACTCGATCCTAACAATTGGTATTAGAGCTAGGCTACTCTCAGTTGGTATCAGAGCTACATATCTCTCCGTTGGATTAACACCTAAGAAAGATAGCTTTTTTTGGCTTTCAAGAGAGTCTTTCTATCACTCGTCCTCTCATGCTCAATGGGACGAACTACATTTATTGGAAAACTCGGATGAGAGTTTTCTTACTTTCTTTGAACTTTGATTTATGAAATATCGTTAAACTTGATTTTCAAACCCTCTTTAAACCTATGAATGAATGGAATGACTTTGAGAAAAAATTATTTTCTTGAAATGTGAAAGCTATAAATGCTTTATTTTGCACTTTAGATAAAAACGAGTTTAATCATATTTCGACTTGCGAAACTATACATGAGATTTGACACACTCTTGAAATCACACACAAAGGCACTAGTAGAGCTAAAGATTCGAAAATTAATCTTTTGATGCATGATTTTGAATTCTTCCGAATGAAGCTAAGCAAAACTATCATTGACATGTACACCCATTTTACGGATGTCATCAATAGTTTGAAAGCACTTAGTAAATATTTTTCTAATTTTAAATTTGTTAACAAAATACTAAGATCCCTTTCAAAGAGTTACGATCCGAAAGTAATTGCAATACAAGAGACAAAGAACTTAAATAATTTTCCATTGGAAGAACATATTAGTTCATTGATGACATATGAAATGATGTGTAAGACATATGATGAACATGATGGACTTGGGAATAACCTTCCAAAGAACAGGAAAGAATTTACACTTAGAACAAAAGAAGGCCAATCGAGCAAAAGCTCAAGTGATGATAACTTTGAACTCCTAACAACAAAGGTTAAAAAGCTTATAAAACAAGAATCAAAAAATAAAAATAAACTTAAAAAGAAGAGGTTGCCAAAGAAGAAGAAGACACTCAAGGAGACTTGGGACAAATCGAGTACATCAGAAGACGAGAAGCAAAACAACAAAGATAAAGTGGCGATCTTAGCTTTGATGACTCTCGACCATGAGGTAAACAACTCAAATGAATCTTCTTTACTTTACTATGAAATTACTTAATGCTTTTCATGAGTTATTTTTTAATTAGTATAAAATATATATAAAAAAAGAGGGATCTGTTAGAACCCTAGCAGATTCTAAGCTTGGGATTGATCTCTTTAGGCGATCGGCCCCCTTGGAACTCTATATGGGTTCTCTCCTCTAAGTTGCTGCTCAAAGACTGCTAAAAAGATTTATTTATTCCTTATGAAAAGAGGATGAATACATGACTATTTATAGGGCTTCTAAACCCTAACTCCTAATAGGACTTTTACTAAAGACTCATACTTCTAACCAACTCATAATAAGACTCCTACTCTAAGAAGCAACATCCCAACTAACCCTAACCCTACCCGGCCTTTTCACCTCTTTAATAAGGGTTGGCTAGGTAGGTTTTACATGAATGCCCCTTTCAATAAAATTCAATTAGGACTCTCCTAACTAGAGTCCTAACAGACCCGCCCTCTTCAAATCAGCCTTGTCCTCGAGGCTGACGATCCATGAATTATGGGAATTTGATATTCAAGTCATCATAGTTCTCCCAAGTGGCATCTTCTGCTAGTAGGTTCGCCCACTGTATTAGCACTTCAGTAGTGGGTTGTCGTCGTCGAGTCATGATCCGTCGATCAATAATGACACTCAGTTGGGTCTGGATTCCTCCTTGGGTAGTCATATTTGGTAGATGGCTTTGGGTTGTCTCGTTTTGTCCCAACTTGAGCTTGAAACATGACATATGGAAGATTGGATGGATTTGGGAGCTAGGAGTAAGTCCAATCTGTATGCTACTGCTCCGATACGCTCCAAAATTTGGTAGGGTCGATAGAACCAAGGTGAAAGCTTCATAGATACTCTGGTCTGGATTGATGTTTGCTTGTATGGCTGGAGCCGTAGGAAGACCCAATCTCCTACTGAAAATTCTCTTTCGCCTTTGTGTTGATCATATTACTGTTTCATTCTTACTTGGGCTGTAGTGAGATTATCTTTTAGTAACTTCAGCATTTTGTCTTTGTCCTATAGTTCCCGATCTACTTGTTCCACTTTAGAGATGCTCAACACATATTTTGGGATCACAAGGGGAGGTCGGCTATACATAGCCTCATAGGGAGTACATTTTGTAGATGAATGATAAGTTGTATTATACCACCACTCGGCCCAGGGAAGCCGCTTTGTCCACTCTTTTGGCCAGTCACTAGTGAAGCATTTGAGGTATGTCTCCAAGCACCTATTCACCACTTCAGTCTGGCCGTCGATTTGTGGGTGATATGCCATACTCATTTTCAATTTAGTGCCCTACATCCGGAATACTCACTTACAGTAGATCTTGGCATCCTATGTAATTTTATAATATTCTCCATAAATATTCGAGTAATACTAGAAGCAGTGTAGGGATTATGAACAACGCAAAAGTGAGCATACTTTGTAAGGCGATCAACCACAACAAGAATTATACTTTTTCCTTGTGATGAGGGAAGCCCTTCGATAAAGTCCATTGATATATTAGTCCATATTGAGTCTAGGATGGGTAGAGGTTGCAGCTTTTTGGGGCTTGCCACTGTCTCACCTTTATGTCGTTGACATACATCATATTATGCCACAAATTTAACAATAATATTTTTCATCCCTACCTAATAAAAATTTTGCTTAATTCTCTTATAGGTTCTAAGGAACCTAGAGTGCCCGGCCGTAGGTGTGGAATGCATCTCTTAAAGGATGGTCTTTATGCAAGTAGAATTTAGCATAAGCACAATACGTTCCTTATAGTGCAATTCTTTTGAGTCCCAACCGTAATGAGCCACGGAGCTTGGTGCGTCCTCCAATTTTTTTTTATCTTACTAGTCTCCAGATCTTTCTGCCATTCCCTCTTAATATCCTCAAGGAAGTAGCTGGTCGGAAGTGAAATGACCAAAAATTTAACTTGCTTCGATAGCCGTGACAGCACATATGCAATAACATTCTCTTTCCTCTTTTTATAAGTTATTTCATAATCATATCCAAGAAGTTTTATTACCTATTTTTACTGCTCAGGGAAAGATATCTTCTGCTCTAAGAAATATTTTAGGCTTTTATAGTCGATCTTGATTTGAAAGCATCGCCCGATCAAGTACGGTCTCCATTTGGTCTCCGCATGCATAATCGCGAGCATCTCCTTGTCATAAATAGTCATCTTCAGATGGGAAGGAGATAATGCCTTACTAGTATAAGCGAGGGGGTGGCCATCTTGAATTAGTACAGCACTAATTCTGACTCCGGAGGTATCGACTTCAATAACAAAAGTCTTGCCGAAGTCGGGTAGCGTTAGTATGGGCGTTGTCGTCATTATGGCTTTAAGTTCGTCAAAGGCGGTGGTAGCTTTATTTGACTATTGGAAAGCATCTTTTTTCAGCAAGAAAGTAAGGGGTGCACTGATCTTTCCATAGTTTTTCACGAACTTGTGGTAGTAGCCTATTAAACCGAGAAAGCCGCATAGCGATTTTATGTTCCTCGGGGTCAGCTAGTTTTGCATTGCTTCAATTTTGGAGGGGTCCACCGCCACACTTTTCTCTAATATGATATGCCTAAGATATTTCACCTTCTGTTGAAGAAAGCTGCACTTTAATTTTTTGACAAAAAAAACATGTTCTCGTAAAATCGTTAAAACAAGTCGTAAGTGCTGAAAATTGTTAGGATCAGGGTTGGCACTAGGGGGGGGGGGGGTGTATGAATTAGTGCAGTGGATACAAATTACATCTTCAAAAACTTCGTTGCGATAAAACCATTTCCGACAAAAAATCGATTTTGGAAACTTAACTTGAAAGCGTACGTAAATGTATTGAAGGCTTTTTCAAATCGATGATATCTTGACCCTCTTATTATCACATTCTGATTCATTTCTAATCTTTTTTTTTTTGTAAACTTGTCCTTGCTATTCCTGTCCTTGATCTCCAGAAATTCTTTTGATCATCAGAACAATTTCATACATCAAAAATCTTCTCCAATTGCATTATCTATTTTTTCTGCTACCAATGTATTAGGTTCAACATGCTTCTACTGCGCCACTCTGATTTAATATCTCCGATCAACCCTTTTATCGCACTTCATTAATCAAAAGCAGATGAAGTAGGAGGACTAAATGTCCTCGTCATCCTAGATTCCTAAAATGCATAAAAAAAATTTCCACTAATCACTATAGTTCACTAGACCTCAATATATTTTACATGTCAACATATCAAATATTTCAGTGATCCTCAAACCATGCTATGATACCACTCTGTCTCGCCCCCCTGAATTTAATTTTCATTCAGGAGGTGTGAACCTAACTCAAAATTGATAATATTATAATTCAACAAACAATCCAGGATCCAATCACACATTTGAGGTCACTAAGAAAAACATTCAAGTCATTCACCTTTACAATCCACAATTCACAAAAGCAGTGCAGTTTGTAATCATACATCATATCACTGTTGAATCTCGGATTTTGATGATGAAGTCAATTGTCATTTGTTATCTAATCTATGTGTTGAGATAAGTGTGCAGGATTAACTACGATGAGAGTAAGACAAGCAGCAGGAGTTGCGCCGGAGTCAAGATCATGATCACGTTGGGAGTTCGAGAGTTCGACGGAAGTTCGGACGGTCGTCGGAGGTTCAGAGAGAACAGATCCGAGAAGTCCAGAAGCTTGCCAAGCGAAGCTCGTCGGAACTCGCCAAGTGGATCGTCGCAAAGTCCAGGAGTATGCCGGATGTCCGCAGAAGGATCACCGAGGGTTATCGGTTGATCGACGGAAGTTGGCAGGAAACTCGCCGGAAGAAGCGATTGACGCATCGGAGCAAAGCTGCAGAAGTTGTCTTAGAGTTAATCGTAGTTAGCATGATGATTAAGCATGAAAATGGGAGGTGATCCCATTAGCTTAATCTTGGGGCAAATGGGCCCCTGAAAAGATTCAAAGTGGGCCGAATGGAGTGAACCATTCGGACCCTGATTGCACCAGGAGGTGCAACCGCCCCAGCCAGGAGGTGCAACCGCCTGGGCTGTGGGGTTGGGAGGTGCAACCGCCCCAGCCAGGAGGTGCAACCGCCTGGGCTGTGGGGTTGGGAGGTGCAACCGCCCCAGCCAGGAGGTGCAACCGCCAGGGCTGCGAGGCTGGGAGGTGCAACCGCCCCAGCCAAGAGGTTGCACCGCCAGAGCTCAAGTTCCGAGCTCTGCCAGGCGATGCAACCACAGAGCTCAGTCTTCGAGCTCTGGCAGAGTGGTGCATCAGCCTGAGCTCAGTCTCGAGCTTTGCCAGGTGATGCATTCACCAAGCTCAGTCTTCGAGCTCTGGCAGAGAGGTGGATCAGCCTGAGCTCAGTTTCGAGCTCTGGCAGGTGATGCAACCACCGAGCTCAGATTTCGAGCTCTGCCAGGTGATGCAACCACCAAGCTCAGTCTTCGAGCTCTGCCAGGTGATGCAACCATCGAGCTCAGTCTTCGAGCTCTGGCAGAGAGAAGCAATCGGCAGAGCTCAGTCTTCGAGCTCTGCCAGGCGGTGCCACCTCTCCAGTCGAGAGGTGCAACCGCCTGATCCCAGAATTCTGGGATTTGATCGATTTGATCGTTTTGAGCTCGAATTTTGAATTGGGCTGGGGCCTATAAATACCCCACCCATTCAGCACTGAAAAGATACAGACCTATACCGAAATCGTGATCTTTTCTGTGATTCTAAAGAGCTCAAAAGTGTTGTAAAGCCTTTAAGTCTCCTCCTTCTGTTCTTCAAGTTTTTGATTGTAAAGTGAGGAGAGAAAGGTCTGTAAAGGTTGTCTCCTAAGCCTGTCAAAAGGAGAGAAATTGTAAGAGGGAAGTTTGGCCTTCGCCCATTGAAGGAAGGCACCTAGTTGACGTCGGCAACCTCATCGGTGGAGGAAGCCAAAAGTGGAGTAGGTCAAGGCTGACCGAACCACTCTAAATCTCTGGTTTGCGTTTATTTTCGAGCACTTTATCATTACCGCAAACCTCCCTCATCACTACTGCTCTCTGCGCTTTCACGAACAAGTTCTAAGTGCTGTTCTTCCAAATCTGCATTCAGACGTAAACTCGTATTTTCATACATTACAGTTTACGTTTACGTTTGATTCTGCAGAACTGTTTTCCGTGCTTTTACGAACGAGCTTCTTTGTAGTTTACGCTTACATTTTAATCCTATTAATAACTGCAATCTGTCCTCTACGATTTTACGAACGAGTTTCAACATTTAGACGTAAAACTGCATTCAGACGTAAATCGGCTTTCTTCGCTCAATCATCAGATTTCAGTTCACGTTTACGTCTTGATTTCAACTGCATACTGCCTTCTGCGAGTATACAAACGAGTTTCAAAGTTTAGACGTAAATCTGCGTCTAGACGTAAAACTGCGTTTAGACGTAAATCTGCGTTTAGACGTAAAACTGCGTTTAGACGTAAAACTGCGTTTAGACGTAAAACTGCATTTAGACGTAAATCTGCGTTTAGACGTAAAATTGCGTTTAGACGTAAAACTGCGTTTAGACGTAAATCTGCGTTTAGACGTAAATCTGCATTTAGACGCAAAACTGCGCTTAGACGCAAAACTGCGCTTAGACGCAAAACTGCGCTTAAACGCAATCTGCGCTTAGACGCAAACTGCACTTAGATACAAACTGAGAATTTGCATTTGCATCATAATAGTTTTTGAACGAACGCAGCTTTTGGTTTTTAAATTATTATAAGATTTCCGCTGCACTAATGTTGAATCTCATATTTTGATGATGAAACTACTTGATATATGTTTATGATTTAATCTGCGTTTTGAGTGACGCAGGATGCTTCGATCAGGATGAGACAATTAAAGCAGGAAAATCATGTTGTGCCGAAGGAACATGTCAGAAGATTGGACGTCGGGCCGGTGGATCGGTCGGCGTTTCGACAGAAGGCTTCGGGCCGTGGACTCGGGCATCGGGCCAAGAAGAGCGGGTATTGTGCCAAGGATATCGGAGTTGCGGAGTCAACTGGCCGATTGGGCAATAGGCTGCAGGAGAGGACGATGCGCCGAAGAATCGGACGAAGCGTCGAGAGACCAATGACATGTCGGACAACTTGGTTAATTGCTTAGGATTAATTGTCTCGATCGAAGTTTTGTTTTGTTGTGCAGGATTAACTACGATGAGAGTAAGACAAGCAGCAGGAATTGCGCCGGAGTCAAGATCATGATCACGTTGGGAGTTCGAGAGTTCGACGGAAGTTCGGACGGTCGTCGGAGGTTCAGAGAGAACAGATCCGAGAAGTCCAGAAGCTTGCCAAGCGAAGCTCGTCGGAACTCGCCAAGTGGATCGTCGCAGTCCAGGAGTATGCCGGATGTCCGCAGAAGGATCACCGAGGGTTATCGGTTGATCGACGGAAGTTGGCCGGAAACTCGCCGGAAGAAGCGATTGACGCATCGGAGCAAGCTGCAGAAGTTGTCTTAGAGATAATCGTAGTTAGCACGATGATTAAGCATGAAAATGGGAGGTGATCCCATTAGCTTAATCTTGGGGCAATTGGGCCCCTGAAAAGATTCAAAGTGGGTCGAATGGAGTGAACCATTCGGACCCTGATTGCACCAGGAGGTGCAACCGCCCCAGCCAGGAGGTGCAACCGCCTGGGCTGAGGGGTTGAGAGGTGCAACCGCCCCAGCCAGGAGGTGCAACCGCCTGGGCTGAGGGGTTGAGAGGTGCAACCGCCCCAGCCAGGAGGTGCAACCGCCTGGGCTGAGGGGCTGGGAGGTGCAACCGCCCCAGCCAGGAGGTGCAACCGCCAGGGCTGCACGGCTGGGAGGTGCAACCGCTCCAGCCAAGAGGTTGCACCGCCAGAGCTCAAGTTCCGAGCTCTGCCAGGCGATGCAACCACAGAGCTCAGTCTTCGAGCTCTGGCAGAGTGGTGCATCAGCCTGAGCTCAGTCTCGAGCTTTGCCAGGTGATGAATTCACCAAGCTCAGTCTTCGAGCTATGGCAGAATGGTGCATCAGCTTGAGCTCAGTTTGGAGCTCTGCCAAGTGATGCAACCACCGAGCTCAGATTTCGAGCTCTGCCAGGTGATGCAACCACCAAGCTCAGTCTTCGAGCTCTGCCAGGTGATGCTACCATCGAGCTCAGTCTTCGAGCTCTGGCAGAGAAGAAGCAATCGGCAGAGCTCAGTCTTCGAGCTCTGCCAGGCGGTGCCACCTCTCCAGTCGAGAGGTGCAACCGCCTGATCCCAGAAATTCTGGGATTAGATCGATTTGATCGTTTTGAGCTCGAATTTTGAATTGGGTTGGGGGCCTATAAATACCCCACCCATTCAGCACTGAAAAGACACAGACCTATACCGAAATTGTGATCTTTTCTGTGATTCTAAAGAGCTCAAAAGTGTTGTAAAGCCTTGAGTCTCCTCCTTCTGTTCTTCAAGTTTTCAACTGTAAAGTGAGGAGAGAAAGGTCTGTAAAGGTTGTCTCCTAAGCCTGTCAAAAGGAGAGAAATTGTAAGAGGGAAGTTTGGCCTTCGCCCATTGAAGGAAGGCAGCTAGTTGACGTCGGCAACCTCATCGGTGGAGGAAGCCAAAAGTGGAGTAGGTCAAGGCTGACCGAACCACTCTAAATCTCTGGTTTGCGTTTAATTTCGAGCACTTTATCATTACTGCAAACCTCCCTCATCACTACTGCTCTCTGCGCTTTCACGAACAAGTTCTAAGTGCTGTTCTTCCAAATCTGGATTCAGACGTAAACTCGTATTTTCATACATTACAGTTTACGTTTACGTTTGATTCTGCAGAACTGTTTTCCGCGCTTTTACGAACGAGCTTCCTTGCAGTTTACGCTTACATTTTAATCCTATTAATAACTGCAATCTGTCCTCTACGATTTTACGAACGAGTTTCAACATTTAGACGTAAAACTGCATTCAAACGTAAATCGGCTTTCTTCGCTCAATCATCAGATTTTAGTTCACGTTTACGTCTTGGTTTCAACTGCATACTGCCTTCTGCGAGTATACAAACGAGTTTCAAAGTTTAGACGTAAATCTGCGTCTAACTGCGTTTAGACGTAAATCTGCGTTTAGACGTAAAACTGCGTTTAGACGTAAAACTGCGTTTAGACGTAAATCTGCGTTTAGACGTAAAACTGCGTTTAGACGTAAATCTGCGTTTAGACGTAAATCTGCATTTAGACGTAAATCTGAGTTTAGACGCAAAACTGCGCTTAGACGCAAAACTGCGCTTAGACGCAAAACTGCGCTTAAACGCAATCTGCGCTTAGACGCAAACTGCACTTAGATACAAACTGAGAATTTGCTTTTGCATCATAATAGTTTTTGAACGAACGCAGCTTTTGGTTTTTAAATTATTATAAGATTTCCGCTGCACTAATTCACCCCCCCCCCTCTTAGTGCTCTTGATCCTAACAATTGGTATCAGAGCGGGGTTTTTCTCATTTCGGATTTACACCCGAGAGAAATGACTTTTCAAGAGGGCTGTTCGGTCTTTCGTCCACCGTTCTTTAACGGATTGGACTACACTTATTGGAAAACTCGAATGAGAGTTTTCTTAATTTCTCTAAATCTGGATTTATGGAATATCATTGAAAACGGTTTTCAACTTCCCTCCAAACCGATGAACGAATGGTCGGTTTTGGAGAAGAAGAATTTTTCTTTAAACGCAAAGGCTATGAATGCCTTATTTTGCGCATTGGACAAAAATGAGTTCAATCGGATTTCTACGTGTGAAACAGCTTTCGATATTTGGCGCACTCTTGAAATCACGCACGAGGGAACTAGTAGAGTCAAAGACTCGAAAGTTAATATTCTACTGCTTGATTTCGAGCTTTTTCATATGAAACCAAGCGAAACCGTTGTTGACATGTACACCCGTTTTACGGATGTCGTCAATGGTTTAAAATCACTTGGTAAAAGCTTTTCGGATTTTGAACTCGTTAACAAAGTTTTGCGCTCACTTTCTAAAACTTGGGATTCAAAAGTAACTGCTATTCAAGAATCGAAAAACTTGAACCATTTTCCACTTGAAGAACTAATTGGTTCATTGATCACATATGAAATGACGTGCAATGCACGTGAAGAACTTGAGAACCACCTTCCAAAGAACAGGAAGGATTTGGAACTTTGGACAAATGAATGCCACTTGAGCGATGACTCAAGTGATGAGGACAATGATGAACAAACCAACCTTCCAAAGAACAGGAAGGATTTGGGACATAGATCATTTGAAGACCACTCGAGCATAAGCTCAAGTGATGGTGAACTTAAAATGAAACGAAAATTAAAAAGCAAAAGGAATGGAACTACTTGCTTTAAACGCAAGAAGAAGAACAAAAATTGGGATGAATCGAGCTCCTCCGAAGAAGAGAAAGTCAACAAAAGCAAGGCGGCAAACTATGCCTTAACAGCCTACAATGATGAGGTAATCGAAATCCCCCTAATTTACTTCGAAATTACATGATGCTTTTCATGATGCACTTTTCTTTTTCTTTAAATTTTGTTGAAAATTATATTTTTAATAATTTAACCATGAAAATGCAAAAATATGATCATGCTTGTAATCTTGAAAATGATAATGAAAATTGCATGTCTTATGTTAATGCAAGATAGAAATCTAATGATTTTACACCTAGTGAGATTAATCTTATGTGCTTGAGAAGCAAGAATGTATATTTTGATGATTTTCATATTGCTTTTCAATGACGATACATGGCCTTTGTCTGGAAGGCTTGATATTTTTTGTCTTTGTTTATTAAATATAATGTATGGTTTTGACATAAAAATAAAGATTTGAGCATGCTATTATAAAGTCAATCATAAATTAAAACTAAAGAAGTTTTAGGCATTTATAAGAATCATTCAAAATTATGTTCAATGAAACCTTGCTTAATGTTGCAATGAAAATATTAAAGTTATACTTGATGATTTCAGATTTGACAAATGCTACACTTTAAATATGAATCATTCTTCAATCAGATTAAATGCTTCAATCATTTTCTATCTCTAAGAGTTCTCGATTTTGGTGAAATACAAGTGATAAATTCATTTATGATATCTTGTAAATCACTTGAATTATGAATGAGTTTTTCTTTTTTATGATGTGATGTATTGCATATGATGTAAATCATGATTTAAAGTGCTATGAGTGCCAAGTTACACATTTTGAGAAAAAAATTGTTATATTGAAATATTAATGTAATTATGAATGGTGATATGATATCATGCATGTAATACTTCAATTTATGATAATGATGCATGCTATGATAAAATATTCATGATGAAAAATTATCTTGACATTCATAACTTGATTATTCATCATTTGTCATGATTTTGAAATCGTTGTAAAAGGAAAAGAGAACTACAAAACTGTATTCTCTCTTTCTTTTTTTTACAATGACAAAGGGGGAGATAGCTAGCTTGTACAAGTCAAGAAGATGCAAAAACTTGATTTGCTAGCTTACCTATTTTAAGAAGCAAAGATTGCTAACTTGCTTATTTCAAGAAGAAAAATTGTCTTCTTGAACATCACTATCTTGAATATCTCAAGAAGCAAAACTTGCAATTTGCACATTGCAATAGGAAGCAAGAATCATGAGCTTACACAAGAAATTTATCTTGCATTTGCTTTCGAAATTTTTGCTAGCTTATATATTGTGAAACTTGTATATCGTAAAAATTGCTAGCTTGTTGGTCTAAAGAGAAGCAAAAAGTTGCTATCTCAAAAGAAGCAAATGTGCTATCTTGCCTATCTCAAGAGGCAAAAATGCTAACTTGTGCATCTAGCAAAGTGAGCAAAATTTTCAAGAAGCAAGAGTTGCCTTCTTGAACATCTCTAATTTGCTAGCTTGCATGATGTAGAACTTGCTATCTTGAACATTACCAAAAGTGCTATCTTATATGCTATAAAACTTGCATATCTAAAACTTGATAGCATGAATGTTCTAAGCATGATGTAACACTTGCTAAATCTTCTAGCTCCAAGATTGCATGATGATAAAACTTGATACTATGATTTTCATGCAATGAGTTGAACCAATATCACACACACTTGATTGTAGTACTTCTCCTTTTTGTTGATGACAAAGGGGGAGAAGTATGTTGATGACATAACATGTGATGCATAAGTTTATGCATAAGTTCATGTTGACGTGTTGCAAGTATTCATGATGAATATTGCAATGACTTGAATTCAGTTTGAATTCAAGGTTCTATCAATATGGCATATTGATAGGGGGAGTTTGTTTAAACTCCGGGAGTTAAGTTTAACTCCGTCATCAAGTGGTTGTCATCATCAAAAAGGGGGAGATTGTTGAATCTCATATTTTGATGATGAAACTACTTGATATATGTTTATGATTTAATCTGCGTTTTGAGTGACGCAGGATGCTTCGATCAGGATGAGACAATTAAAGCAGGAAAATCATGTTGTGCCGAAGGAACATGTCAGAAGATTGGACGTCGGGCCGGTGGATCGGTCGGCGTTTCGACAGAAGGCTTCGGGCCGTGGACTCGGGCATCGGGCCAAGAAGAGCGGGTATTGTGCCAAGGATATCGGAGTTGCGGAGTCAACTGGCCGATTGGGCAATAGGCTGCAGGAGAGGACGATGCGCCGAAGAATCGGACGAAGCGTCGAGAGACCAATGACATGTCGGACAACTTGGTTAATTGCTTAGGATTAATTGTCTCGATCGAAGTTTTGTTTTGTTGTGCAGGATTAACTACGATGAGAGTAAGACAAGCAGCAGGAATTGCGCCGGAGTCAAGATCATGATCACGTTGGGAGTTCGAGAGTTCGACGGAAGTTCGGACGGTCGTCGGAGGTTCAGAGAGAACAGATCCGAGAAGTCCAGAAGCTTGCCAAGCGAAGCTCGTCGGAACTCGCCAAGTGGATCGTCGCAGTCCAGGAGTATGCCGGATGTCCGCAGAAGGATCACCGAGGGTTATCGGTTGATCGACGGAAGTTGGCCGGAAACTCGTCGGAAGAAGCGATTGACGCATCGGAGCAAGCTGCAGAAGTTGTCTTAGAGATAATCGTAGTTAGCACGATGATTAAGCATGAAAATGGGAGGTGATCCCATTAGCTTAATCTTGGGGCAATTGGGCCCCTGAAAAGATTCAAAGTGGGTCGAATGGAGTGAACCATTCGGACCCTGATTGCACCAGGAGGTGCAACCGCCCCAGCCAGGAGGTGCAACCGCCTGGGCTGAGGGGTTGAGAGGTGCAACCGCCCCAGCCAGGAGGTGCAACCGCCTGGGCTGAGGGGCTGGGAGGTGCAACCGCCCCAGCTAGGAGGTGCAACCGCCAGGGCTGCACGGCTGGGAGGTGCAACCGCTCCAGCCAAGAGGTTGCACCGCCAGAGCTCAAGTTCCGAGCTCTGCCAGGCGATGCAACCACAGAGCTCAGTCTTCGAGCTCTGGCAGAGTGGTGCATCAGCCTGAGCTCAGTCTCGAGCTTTGCCAGGTGATGAATTCACCAAGCTCAGTCTTCGAGCTATGGCAGAATGGTGCATCAGCTTGAGCTCAGTTTGGAGCTCTGCCAAGTGATGCAACCACCGAGCTCAGATTTCGAGCTCTGCCAGGTGATGCAACCACCAAGCTCAGTCTTCGAGCTCTGCCAGGTGATGCTACCATCGAGCTCAGTCTTCGAGCTCTGGCAGAGAAGAAGCAATCGGCAGAGCTCAGTCTTCGAGCTCTGCCAGGCGGTGCCACCTCTCCAGTCGAGAGGTGCAACCGCCTGATCCCAGAAATTCTGGGATTAGATCGATTTGATCGTTTTGAGCTCGAATTTTGAATTGGGTTGGGGGCCTATAAATACCCCACCCATTCAGCACTGAAAAGACACAGACCTATACCGAAATTGTGATCTTTTCTGTGATTCTAAAGAGCTCAAAAGTGTTGTAAAGCCTTGAGTCTCCTCCTTCTGTTCTTCAAGTTTTCAACTGTAAAGTGAGGAGAGAAAGGTCTGTAAAGGTTGTCTCCTAAGCCTGTCAAAAGTAGAGAAATTGTAAGAGGGAAGTTTGGCCTTCGCCCATTGAAGGAAGGCAGCTAGTTGACGTCGGCAACCTCATCGGTGGAGGAAGCCAAAAGTGGAGTAGGTCAAGGCTGACCGAACCACTCTAAATCTCTGGTTTGCGTTTAATTTCGAGCACTTTATCATTACTGCAAACCTCCCTCATCACTACTGCTCTCTGCGCTTTCACGAACAAGTTCTAAGTGCTGTTCTTCCAAATCTGGATTCAGACGTAAACTCGTATTTTCATACATTACAGTTTACGTTTACGTTTGATTCTGCAGAACTGTTTTCCGCGCTTTTACGAACGAGCTTCCTTGCAGTTTACGCTTACATTTTAATCCTATTAATAACTGCAATCTGTCCTCTACGATTTTACGAACGAGTTTCAACATTTAGACGTAAAACTGCATTCAAACGTAAATCGGCTTTCTTCGCTCAATCATCAAATTTCAGTTCACGTTTACGTCTTGGTTTCAACTGCATACTGCCTTCTGCGAGTATACAAACGAGTTTCAAAGTTTAGACGTAAATCTGCGTCTAACTGCGTTTAGACGTAAATCTGCGTTTAGACGTAAAACTGCGTTTAGACGTAAAACTGCGTTTAGACGTAAAACTGCGTTTAGACGTAAATCTGCGTTTAGACGTAAAACTGCGTTTAGACGTAAATCTGCGTTTAGACGTAAATCTGCATTTAGACGTAAATCTGAGTTTAGACGCAAAACTGCGCTTAGACGCAAAACTGCGCTTAGACGCAAAACTGCGCTTAAACGCAATCTGCGCTTAGACGCAAACTGCACTTAGATACAAACTGAGAATTTGCTTTTGCATCATAATAGTTTTTGAACGAACGCAGCTTTTGGTTTTTAAATTATTATAAGATTTCCGCTGCACTAATTCACCCCCCCCCCTCTTAGTGCTCTTGATCCTAACAATTGGTATCAGAGCGGGGTTTTTCTCATTTCGGATTTACACCCGAGAGAAATGACTTTTCAAGAGGGCTGTTCGGTCTTTCGTCCACCGTTCTTTAACGGATTGGACTACACTTATTGGAAAACTCGAATGAGAGTTTTCTTAATTTCTCTAAATCTGGATTTATGGAATATCATTGAAAACGGTTTTCAACTTCCCTCCAAACCGATGAACGAATGGTCGGTTTTGGAGAAGAAGAATTTTTCTTTAAACGCAAAGGCTATGAATGCCTTATTTTGCGCATTGGACAAAAATGAGTTCAATCGGATTTCTACGTGTGAAACAGCTTTCGATATTTGGCGCACTCTTGAAATCACGCACGAGGGAACTAGTAGAGTCAAAGACTCGAAAGTTAATATTCTACTGCTTGATTTCGAGCTTTTTCATATGAAACCAAGCGAAACCGTTGTTGACATGTACACCCGTTTTACGGATGTCGTCAATGGTTTAAAATCACTTGGTAAAAGCTTTTCGGATTTTGAACTCGTTAACAAAGTTTTGCGCTCACTTTCTAAAACTTGGGATTCAAAAGTAACTGCTATTCAAGAATCGAAAAACTTGAACCATTTTCCACTTGAAGAACTAATTGGTTCATTGATCACATATGAAATGACGTGCAATGCACGTGAAGAACTTGAGAACCACCTTCCAAAGAACAGGAAGGATTTGGAACTTTGGACAAATGAATGCCACTTGAGCGATGACTCAAGTGATGAGGACAATGATGAACAAACCAACCTTCCAAAGAACAGGAAGGATTTGGGACATAGATCATTTGAAGACCACTCGAGCATAAGCTCAAGTGATGGTGAACTTAAAATGAAACGAAAATTAAAAAGCAAAAGGAATGGAACTACTTGCTTTAAACGCAAGAAGAAGAACAAAAATTGGGATGAATCGAGCTCCTCCGAAGAAGACAAAGTCAACAAAAGCAAGGCGGCAAACTATGCCTTAACAGCCTACAATGATGAGGTAATCGAAATCCCCCTAATTTACTTCGAAATTACATGATGCTTTTCATGATGCACTTTTCTTTTTCTTTAAATTTTGTTGAAAATTATATTTTTAATAATTTAACCATGAAAATGCAAAAATATGATCATGCTTGTAATCTTGAAAATGATAATGAAAATTGCATGTCTTATGTTAATGCAAGATAGAAATCTAATGATTTTACACCTAGTGAGATTAATCTTATGTGCTTGAGAAGCAAGAATGTATATTTTGATGATTTTCATATTGCTTTTCAATGACGATACATGGCCTTTGTCTGGAAGGCTTGATATTTTTTGTCTTTGTTTATTAAATATAATGTATGGTTTTGACATAAAAATAAAGATTTGAGCATGCTATTATAAAGTCAATCATAAATTAAAACTAAAGAAGTTTTAGGCATTTATAAGAATCATTCAAAATTATGTTCAATGAAACCTTGCTTAATGTTGCAATGAAAATATTAAAGTTATACTTGATGATTTCAGATTTGACAAATGCTACACTTTAAATATGAATCATTCTTCAATCAGATTAAATGCTTCAATCATTTTCTATCTCTAAGAGTTCTCGATTTTGGTGAAATACAAGTGATAAATTCATTTATGATATCTTGTAAATCACTTGAATTATGAATGAGTTTTTCTTTTTTATGATGTGATGTATTGCATATGATGTAAATCATGATTTAAAGTGCTATGAGTGCCAAGTTACACATTTTGAGAAAAAAATTGTTATATTGAAATATTAATGTAATTATGAATGGTGATATGATATCATGCATGTAATACTTCAATTTATGATAATGATGCATGCTATGATAAAATATTCATGATGAAAAATTATCTTGACATTCATAACTTGATTATTCATCATTTGTCATGATTTTGAAATCGTTGTAAAAGGAAAAGAGAACTACAAAACTGTATTCTCTCTTTCTTTTTTTTACAATGACAAAGGGGGAGATAGCTAGCTTGTACAAGTCAAGAAGATGCAAAAACTTGATTTGCTAGCTTACCTATTTTAAGAAGCAAAGATTGCTAACTTGCTTATTTCAAGAAGAAAAATTGTCTTCTTGAACATCACTATCTTGAATATCTCAAGAAGCAAAACTTGCAATTTGCACATTGCAATAGGAAGCAAGAATCATGAGCTTACACAAGAAATTTATCTTGCATTTGCTTTCGAAATTTTTGCTAGCTTATATATTGTGAAACTTGTATATCGTAAAAATTGCTAGCTTGTTGGTCTAAAGAGAAGCAAAAAGTTGCTATCTCAAAAGAAGCAAATGTGCTATCTTGCCTATCTCAAGAGGCAAAAATGCTAACTTGTGCATCTAGCAAAGTGAGCAAAATTTTCAAGAAGCAAGAGTTGCCTTCTTGAACATCTCTAATTTGCTAGCTTGCATGATGTAGAACTTGCTATCTTGAACATTACCAAAAGTGCTATCTTATATGCTATAAAACTTGCATATCTAAAACTTGATAGCATGAATGTTCTAAGCATGATGTAACACTTGCTAAATCTTCTAGCTCCAAGATTGCATGATGATAAAACTTGATACTATGATTTTCATGCAATGAGTTGAACCAATATCACACACACTTGATTGTAGTACTTCTCCTTTTTGTTGATGACAAAGGGGGAGAAGTATGTTGATGACATAACATGTGATGCATAAGTTTATGCATAAGTTCATGTTGACGTGTTGCAAGTATTCATGATGAATATTGCAATGACTTGAATTCAGTTTGAATTCAAGGTTCTATCAATATGGCATATTGATAGGGGGAGTTTGTTTAAACTCCGGGAGTTAAGTTTAACTCCGTCATCAAGTGGTTGTCATCATCAAAAAGGGGGAGATTGTTGAATCTCATATTTTGATGATGAAACTACTTGATATATGTTTATGATTTAATCTGCGTTTTGAGTGACGCAGGATGCTTCGATCAGGATGAGACAATTAAAGCAGGAAAATCATGTTGTGCCGAAGGAACATGTCAGAAGATTGGACGTCGGGCCGGTGGATCGGTCGGCGTTTCGACAGAAGGCTTCGGGCCGTGGACTCGGGCATCGGGCCAAGAAGAGCGGGTATTGTGCCAAGGATATCGGAGTTGCGGAGTCAACTGGCCGATTGGGCAATAGGCTGCAGGAGAGGACGATGCGCCGAAGAATCGGACGAAGCGTCGAGAGACCAATGACATGTCGGACAACTTGGTTAATTGCTTAGGATTAATTGTCTCGATCGAAGTTTTGTTTTGTTGTGCAGGATTAACTACGATGAGAGTAAGACAAGCAGCAGGAATTGCGCCGGAGTCAAGATCATGATCACGTTGGGAGTTCGAGAGTTCGACGGAAGTTCGGACGGTCGTCGGAGGTTCAGAGAGAACAGATCCGAGAAGTCCAGAAGCTTGCCAAGCGAAGCTCGTCGGAACTCGCCAAGTGGATCGTCGCAGTCCAGGAGTATGCCGGATGTCCGCAGAAGGATCACCGAGGGTTATCGGTTGATCGACGGAAGTTGGCCGGAAACTCGTCGGAAGAAGCGATTGACGCATCAGAGCAAGCTGCAGAAGTTGTCTTAGAGATAATCGTAGTTAGCACGATGATTAAGCATGAAAATGGGAGGTGATCCCATTAGCTTAATCTTGGGGCAATTGGGCCCCTGAAAAGATTCAAAGTGGGTCGAATGGAGTGAACCATTCGGACCCTGATTGCACCAGGAGGTGCAACCGCCCCAGCCAGGAGGTGCAACCGCCTGGGCTGAGGGGTTGAGAGGTGCAACCGCCCCAGCCAGGAGGTGCAACCGCCTGGGCTGAGGGGCTGGGAGGTGCAACCGCCCCAGCCAGGAGGTGCAACCGCCAGGGCTGCACGGCTGGGAGGTGCAACCGCTCCAGCCAAGAGGTTGCACCGCCAGAGCTCAAGTTCCGAGCTCTGCCAGGCGATGCAACCACAGAGCTCAGTCTTCGAGCTCTGGCAGAGTGGTGCATCAGCCTGAGCTCAGTCTCGAGCTTTGCCAGGTGATGAATTCACCAAGCTCAGTCTTCGAGCTATGGCAGAATGGTGCATCAGCTTGAGCTCAGTTTGGAGCTCTGCCAAGTGATGCAACCACCGAGCTCAGATTTCGAGCTCTGCCAGGTGATGCAACCACCAAGCTCAGTCTTCGAGCTCTGCCAGGTGATGCTACCATCGAGCTCAGTCTTCGAGCTCTGGCAGAGAAGAAGCAATCGGCAGAGCTCAGTCTTCGAGCTCTGCCAGGCGGTGCCACCTCTCCAGTCGAGAGGTGCAACCGCCTGATCCCAGAAATTCTGGGATTAGATCGATTTGATCGTTTTGAGCTCGAATTTTGAATTGGGTTGGGGGCCTATAAATACCCCACCCATTCAGCACTGAAAAGACACAGACCTATACCGAAATTGTGATCTTTTCTGTGATTCTAAAGAGCTCAAAAGTGTTGTAAAGCCTTGAGTCTCCTCCTTCTGTTCTTCAAGTTTTCAACTGTAAAGTGAGGAGAGAAAGGTCTGTAAAGGTTGTCTCCTAAGCCTGTCAAAAGGAGAGAAATTGTAAGAGGGAAGTTTGGCCTTCGCCCATTGAAGGAAGGCAGCTAGTTGACGTCGGCAACCTCATCGGTGGAGGAAGCCAAAAGTGGAGTAGGTCAAGGCTGACCGAACCACTCTAAATCTCTGGTTTGCGTTTAATTTCGAGCACTTTATCATTACTGCAAACCTCCCTCATCACTACTGCTCTCTGCGCTTTCACGAACAAGTTCTAAGTGCTGTTCTTCCAAATCTGGATTCAGACGTAAACTCGTATTTTCATACATTACAGTTTACGTTTACGTTTGATTCTGCAGAACTGTTTTCCGCGCTTTTACGAACGAGCTTCCTTGCAGTTTACGCTTACATTTTAATCCTATTAATAACTGCAATCTGTCCTCTACGATTTTACGAACGAGTTTCAACATTTAGACGTAAAACTGCATTCAAACGTAAATCGGCTTTCTTCGCTCAATCATCAGATTTCAGTTCACGTTTACGTCTTGGTTTCAACTGCATACTGCCTTCTGCGAGTATACAAACGAGTTTCAAAGTTTAGACGTAAATCTGCGTCTAACTGCGTTTAGACGTAAATCTGCGTTTAGACGTAAAACTGCGTTTAGACGTAAAACTGCGTTTAGACGTAAATCTGCGTTTAGACGTAAAACTGCGTTTAGACGTAAATCTGCGTTTAGACGTAAATCTGCGTTTAGACGTAAATCTGCATTTAGACGCAAATCTGAGTTTAGACGCAAAACTGCGCTTAGACGCAAAACTGCGCTTAGACGCAAAACTGCGCTTAAACGCAATCTGCGCTTAGACGCAAACTGCACTTAGATACAAACTGAGAATTTGCTTTTGCATCATAATAGTTTTTGAACGAACGCAGCTTTTGGTTTTTAAATTATTATAAGATTTCCGCTGCACTAATTCACCCCCCCCCCTCTTAGTGCTCTTGATCCTAACAACTAATTCACCCCCCCCCCCTCTTAGTACTCTTGATCCTAACAATTGGTATCAGAGCAAGGTTAACTCTCTAAAGGATTAAAACCCAAGAGAGATGGCATACGCCGGAAACCAAGAGGGGCATTCGATTACACGTCCACCCATGTTCAGTGGAACGGACTACACTTACTGGAAGACCCGAATGAGGATCTTTCTTATTTCTATGGATTTTGAACTATGGAACCTTGTTGAAAATGGATTTTCAAAATCTTCTCTTCCAATGATCGATTGGAACGATTTGGAAAAGAAGGCTTTCGCTCTTAATGCAAAGGCTATGAATGCCTTATTTTGCGCACTTGATAAAAACGAGTTTAATCGTGTTTCAACTTGCGAAACTGCTTTTGATATTTGGCACACACTTGAAGTGACCCACGAGGGCACAAGTAGAGTGAAAGAGTCAAAAATCAATCTGTTGCTACATTCTTTTGAACTTTTTCGAATGAAACCGAGTGAAACCATTGGCGATATGTTTACCCGTTTCACGGATGTCGTCAACGGTCTAAAAGGACTCGGAAAGAGCTTTTCGGATTTTGAGCTTGTTAATAAGATACTAAGATCCCTTCCTAAGAGTTGGGATCCTAAAGTCACCGCCATTCAAGAGGCAAAAGATCTGCGAAATTTCCCTCTTGAAGAACTAATCGGGTCATTAATGACCTACGAAATGACTTGCAAAGCTCATGAAGAGCAAGAAGACATCCTTCCAAAGAACAGGAAGGATATGGCACTTAAAACTTCTGAATGCCACTTGAGAGAAAACTCAAGTGATGAGGACTGTGATGATGACTTGGCACTTTTGACAAGAAAGTTTAAAAAATTCTTCAAAAGAAACAAGTTTAAAAACGATGTGAAAAATAAACTTGAACCTAAGAAGGACCAAGTGATCTGCTATGAATGTAAAAAGCCGGGACATTACAAAAGTGATTGTCCCCAAGTCAAGAAAAGAACAACAAAGAAGAAGGCGCTCCAAGCAACATGGGATGATTCGAGCGCATCTGAGGAAGAAGAATCCAACACCGAGCAAGTTGCTCATTACGCCTTTATGACCATCGAAGAGGAGGTAACGGATTTATTAGATGCTGATTTATCTTTCGATGAATTATTAAATGCCTTCCATGATTTATTTGATGAATGCAAAGTTATAAATAGAAAATACAAGTTGCTAAAAAGGGTACATGATAATCTTACTTGTGAGTTTGATAAGTTAAAAGTCGAACATCATGATAGTTTAAACTCATGTATCAAATGTCATGATTTAGAAACTATACAAAAAGAAAACTTGCTGCTTAAGGACACCTTGAAGAAATTCGAGGTTGGTAGCAAGTCATTAAACATGATCCTTACAAACAAGGGTCATGCTCCCAAAAGAAGTGGGATTGGATTTGTGAGGAGTCCTCACCGAAATCCAACTACCTTTGTAAAAGGCCCCATCTTACACGTTCAACACCAAACCAAGTGCAACTTTTGTTGCAAATCTGGACACAAGACACATTGTTGTCCATTCAAGAAAATAAGTCCAAACAAATTGATTTGGGTTCCTAAAGGAACCATGATAAACTCTATGCAACATGATAGAAAATGTAGATCTATTTATGAGGCACCCAAAAGCAAATGGGTTCCTAAAGATCATCCGTTCCTATAAAAACATTAAAAGTCTAGGCCGGAGCAAGAAATAATGTTCTGCTCCTTGACTCTCAATGGTCATAAACCAAGAATCAAAAAGGAACTCGCAATGCTTAAGTAACAAGTGGAAGCTATGAAATCACAAATACGATACAATTAGAAACATATGATATCCAAATTCACATACCCCCCTGATCTTCAAAACTTGTTCATCTACGAATTAATTCTTGTAGAAACTAAACATGTCATGATCTTAAAAGGGACACCAAACAAACATTCGTATGCACGTTAAAAAATCTATCTTACAAAGAGCTTCTACCTTAAATAAAAACTCATACGAAATCATGTAACAAACATCAATTGCTCTGAAACTCTCCTCAAGGCAAAGGCTCCCTAATCAAATCATCCTAAGTGATCACCTGCTGCAGGCGGTGGCACCTCTCCAGCTGGCGGTTGCACCTCCAGCCATCACGGGTTGCCAGAGGTTGCACCGCTCCAGCCAGAGGTGCAACCGCCAGCAGCTCTGCCCTTTAAAATCACGCTAGGGCCGGCTGAGGAACCGACCCCAACTCACCCCCATTTCCTCCTCTACTCTTCCAAGTCTCCTCCATTCCCATTTCACTCCTCTAAGCCTTCCAAATACCTCTTATTTCGGAGCAAAACATCAAGAATCCTTCCTTCTCTTGAAGATTTCACAAAGGTACTCTCTAAGAAGCTCTTAAATTCTATTTTGTTCTTCATTTACTTTAGCTCATCATCATCCCTCTAAAACAGCAGTAGTAATGGGATCTAGAAGATCCTCAAGGGACAAGGGAAAGAGGAGAGTAGTAGAAGAGTTTGATCTCACTCTTTTTGATTCCAAAAACCATGCTGAAAAATTTCTCTCCTTCGAACTAAGAAGCATCAATAAGGGAAAATACGTAGATCTGAATGAACTAAGAGATGTAGAGACTATCCATTGGTTTGCAAACCTAAATCTACTTCCCATTTTGCAGATCAACGAACCCATTTATCCTAGACTAGTTAGATTATTTTACAACAACATGCAAAAAGATGATGAAGAAAGGATATCAACCTATCTCTTAGGACAACACATTTCAATCACTGATAGATTCATTTGTGATATAATAGGTATTCCCATGAAAAGCATAGGACTTTACTTTAAAGGATCATGGGATGAAAAAACTATTGAAACATCCTACGTTGAAGCCTTAGGAACAATCCTTGCCAATCCTAACGTAGAATCTATTCCTAAAAGTTGTGAACATCTAATGCCCTTTAACACTAAGATACTTCATCATATCATGACTAGTATAATTCTTCCTAAGCAATACCATCATGATGAAGTGAGTCAATTGGAATTAGGAATTATGTACCTAATTATGAAAGAACGTGACATTTGTCTTGGCTATCTGATCCAACAAAACATGTTGGAATTATCTACGAAAGATATGATGCTCCCATATGGTGGAATTATTACTAGAATAATGAAAGCTTACGACATTCAAATACCACTAGAAGAAGAAGTAATGAAATCAGATAGATTCAGCATAATAAACAAAAATCTACTTCACCGACTAAGATGTCACTATAGAAACGGTAACTGGGTTAGAATGCCTAGAAGAACTGATCCCCCTCAGCCTGAACCTGAACCTGAACCAGAGCCGGAAACCCCAGTCTTTAGGAGTACCCACTCTCCTCCGATCTGTCCCTTTGAGGAAACACATCCGGTTGAGCAAACTCACACATCATCCATCGAAGATATCGGGATTCGGATGGACCAATTTGAGCAACGACAATAACGGCTTGAACTTCGACAAGATCAAATCCTAACCGAGCTACAACAAATCCATCGACAATTTGACTCTTTACTTAGGCACTTTAATCTTCCACCTCATGAATAAGCTTGTATAAACATCTGATGTTTTTGAAATGACATGTTGTAAACTCCTTATGTTATTCATGAAGGACTTTGTCTTTATGGTTACCTGATATGCTGTACATATGTTACCCTGATATGGTTATCTTTGTCTGTGTAAGCATATTTGCAAACATCTCTTGTTGTTTATCTCCGTTTTTGCACTGAAACGGTTTAAAAGCCTATGCCTTGAAAATATGAAGCAACATACCAATGTAAGTTGATAAGTCAGCAGTATGACATTGATATGGTTGCTATTGTTAATATGATTGCTATCATGCCATGTATCAAACAAAAATTTGCATCATACGAGCTGATATCTTACCATGTGATGCTACACTTGCTGAAATAAAAATCCTGCTATGCAATATGATATAATGCTGCACTTGAAATAATTGTGTTACTACATCAAAATTATTTTTCGAATGTTATTACTATTACATGCCTTGACAACGCTTGATCAAATAACATGTTATGTGACAAATATTTTTAACCAAATGCATGTAAGAAGTTCATTTTTCGGGTTGTATGCTAAAAATGGGATGTTCCCGTACACTCTTATGAAAACTCTTTGGAAAATGACTTTCCTCCGTCAAGCAAAAACAATAAAGAGATATATGTGTCATGACTTCCTTTATATGCTTGATAATGCTATCATGCTTTTTGTTAATGACAAAGGGGGAGAAAAATATGAATTGATAAATACTATGTCATAGCTGAACTGCCATAATCATATCTATGTCATAGTTGCAAATACTTGAGTGATGCTATAAACAATGATATGCCATCCTTGCATCACCAAGAGATATGTGAACATGTACTATAGTTTGCATCATATCGTGATTTGATATTGTGAAGAAAATGCAAACTTACTAGAAAATCTCAAATGTGAGCATCATGTAAAAAGTCCTTCGTTGCTTTATATGATTACATGATGAATGGTTACAAACACTATCATACAAACTTGATGATGTATGTCATGCCTTGACATAATTCTTGAAGAGATACATCATGATAGGCATCATGATGGGAGCATTGATAAGTTTAATTGATCTAACTTATCAATACGTCACTTGAATTCTTAGGTCTTGAATTCAAGGTTGACTTATCTCAACTATGGCATATAGATAGGGGGAGTTAAGGACAACTCCTTTATCAATTGATTGTCATCATCAAAAAGGGGGAGATTGTTGAATCTCGGATTTTGATGATGAAGTCAATTGTCATTTGTTATCTAATCTATGTGTTGAGATAAGTGTGCAGGATTAACTACGATGAGAGTAAGACAAGCAGCAGGAGTTGCGCCGGAGTCAAGATCATGATCACGTTGGGAGTTCGAGAGTTCGACGGAAGTTCGGACGGTCGTCGGAGGTTCAGAGAGAACAGATCCGAGAAGTCCAGAAGCTTGCCAAGCGAAGCTCGTCGGAACTCGCCAAGTGGATCGTCGCAAAGTCCAGGAGTATGCCGGATGTCCGCAGAAGGATCACCGAGGGTTATCGGTTGATCGACGGAAGTTGGCAGGAAACTCGCCGGAAGAAGCGATTGACGCATCGGAGCAAAGCTGCAGAAGTTGTCTTAGAGTTAATCGTAGTTAGCATGATGATTAAGCATGAAAATGGGAGGTGATCCCATTAGCTTAATCTTGGGGCAAATGGGCCCCTGAAAAGATTCAAAGTGGGCCGAATGGAGTGAACCATTCGGACCCTGATTGCACCAGGAGGTGCAACCGCCCCAGCCAGGAGGTGCAACCGCCTGGGCTGTGGGGTTGGGAGGTGCAACCGCCCCAGCCAGGAGGTGCAACCGCCAGGGCTGCGAGGCTGGGAGGTGCAACCGCCCCAGCCAAGAGGTTGCACCGCCAGAGCTCAAGTTCCGAGCTCTGCCAGGCGATGCAACCACAGAGCTCAGTCTTCGAGCTCTGGCAGAGTGGTGCATCAGCCTGAGCTCAGTCTCGAGCTTTGCCAGGTGATGCATTCACCAAGCTCAGTCTTCGAGCTCTGGCAGAGAGGTGGATCAGCCTGAGCTCAGTTTCGAGCTCTGGCAGGTGATGCAACCACCGAGCTCAGATTTCGAGCTCTGCCAGGTGATGCAACCACCAAGCTCAGTCTTCGAGCTCTGCCAGGTGATACAACCATCGAGCTCAGTCTTCGAGCTCTGGCAGAGAGAAGCAATCGGCAGAGCTCAGTCTTCGAGCTCTGCCAGGCGGTGCCACCTCTCCAGTCGAGAGGTGCAACCGCCTGATCCCAGAATTCTGGGATTTGATCGATTTGATCGTTTTGAGCTCGAATTTTGAATTGGGTTGGGGCCTATAAATACCCCACCCATTCAGCACTGAAAAGATACAGACCTATACCGAAATCGTGATCTTTTCTGTGATTCTAAAGAGCTCAAAAGTGTTGTAAAGCCTTTAAGTCTCCTCCTTCTGTTCTTCAAGTTTTTGATTGTAAAGTGAGGAGAGAAAGGTCTGTAAAGGTTGTCTCCTAAGCCTGTCAAAAGGAGAGAAATTGTAAGAGGGAAGTTTGGCCTTCGCCCATTGAAGGAAGGCACCTAGTTGACGTCGGCAACCTCATCGGTGGAGGAAGCCAAAAGTGGAGTAGGTCAAGGCTGACCGAACCACTCTAAATCTCTGGTTTGCGTTTATTTTCGAGCACTTTATCATTACTGCAAACCTCCCTCATCACTACTGCTCTCTGCGCTTTCACGAACAAGTTCTAAGTGCTGTTCTTCCAAATCTGCATTCAGACGTAAACTCGTATTTTCATACATTACAGTTTACGTTTACGTTTGATTCTGCAGAACTGTTTTCCGTGCTTTTACGAACGAGCTTCTTTGCAGTTTACGCTTACATTTTAATCCTATTAATAACTGCAATCTGTCCTCTACGATTTTACGAACGAGTTTCAACATTTAGACGTAAAACTGCATTCAGACGTAAATCGGCTTTCTTCGCTCAATCATCAGATTTCAGTTCACGTTTACGTCTTGATTTCAACTGCATACTGCCTTCTGCGAGTATACAAACGAGTTTCAAAGTTTAGACGTAAATCTGCGTCTAGACGTAAAACTGCGTTTAGACGTAAATCTGCGTTTAGACGTAAAACTGCGTTTAGACGTAAAACTGCGTTTAGACGTAAAACTGCGTTTAGACGTAAAACTGCATTTAGACGTAAAACTGCGTTTAGACGTAAATCTGCGTTTAGACGTAAATCTGCATTTAGACGCAAAACTGCGCTTAGACGCAAAACTGCGCTTAGACGCAAAACTGCGCTTAAACGCAATCTGCGCTTAGACGCAAACTGCACTTAGATACAAACTGAGAATTTGTGTTTGCATCATAATAGTTTTTGAACGAACGCAGCTTTTGGTTTTTAAATTATTATAAGATTTCCGCTGCACTAATTCACCCCCCCCCCCTCTTAGTGCTCTTGATCCTAACAATCACTAGATGATTCTTAAAATCCAAAGGCAACTTAACTAAACCATAACCACATCATAAATCCATAGTTGTGAGAATATATACATTTACAAAACCAACATGTACCACATGTTTATATCATTCATTATATAAATTTAACTTAACATTCCTAAAATCATAACATAAGAGGTACTTTTCAAATATTTACAGGATACATCAATCTAGATTCGTCATTGATACACACAAAAGGAACTTATACAACATCAACATATCAAGTACGAAAGATTTGCCCCAAAATCTTCTAGCTTCCCATTGCCTCAACCCAAACTATATATTTTAGCGAGCGATAAGCTATCCTGAAAAATTTATAAATCAACGGGGTGAACATATAAAGCTCAGCAAGCAACTAACATATCCATAGCGAAGACGACAATTTTTTCAAACAAATAAGGTATCAAAAATACAAAGCAGAGATACAAGATGAAACAGAAGCATGTGTTGTTTGAATGCAGAATTTTGATGTCATTTCGTTCGAAGCATGTTTTGTTCATATAATCGAGGAAGGGTAATTGGAGCATATCATTGATATAAGGAGCATATCCATGACATTTGATAATTTCAAGGTATAATAAAGACTTATAACATTTCGGAAATATATCAAAGAACAAAAAATGAATAGAAGCTCAAATGTCACATGACGATGCATTCATTTCATTCTTATCCAAAGCATGCATAGAAACATAGCCAAAGCTTTGGATATCATATCAAACACATAGAAGGTGAAGTGGGATCATAACATAATATGGTCATTCATTTCTGAATGACCACCAAACATAAGTCTCCCACGTTTGGGAGCTTCATCCACTCACGTCTGAGTGAAGTCATAGGGGTCCGGCAAAGCATCGTGGACTCTAAGCATAACTCCCTTTACCATTTTTGGCAAAGGTTCACATATTTCCCACAAACACCAGAGTACAAAGGGACAGTATGAATAATGAAATTAGCAAATATCGGAAGAATATGCGGAACAACGAAATGTACATATGTCTTTCGAGTCAACACGATACAAACATAATCTTTCATAAATGTAATCAGATTTGAAAGGAAACAAAAGCAAGAGCATACAAGGATTTCAAGAAATCACATATAGCTCAATTGAGATAAAAAAGTTAGATGAATTCAATGTCCAAAGAAATGAAACTGGAAGAGGCACATATCGAAAGCAAATGCGGAACAATGGGATGCATGTGTCGAATCATTACGATGCAAACATGAACTTTAGATGATATCTGCAGATGTACAAATAAATAAAGGACAAAAGTATACAGGAATTTCAGGTAATAATGTAAAGCTTAACTGAAGTAAGAGTTTTTTGCCGAAATCGACTTCCAAAGAGAAGAAACAAGAAAAGCTGAAATCGACCAAAGCTCGATTCTGGCAGAATTTGATAGGAACATTGTATGAACTATTCAGATGACTAATTATATTCCAATTTATACAAAATAGGGGTCATTAGAAAGCTTTGTTAATATAGTATTAGGCAAATTAATTTTTACAAGAATTGGAATTTACAATAGGGAGTTACAGATAATTTCGTATCGAAAGGTCTGAAAATATTAGCTATGTTTTACTGAATCCATAGGGTTGATAAAAGCAGATGTTTTAGTTTGCAATTGTGCTCCAAAAATTTCAAATGAGGTATATACAGAAAGAATTTGGAGTCTAGCTTCGAATAAATCATACTTTGTATGAATCTGAGTTCACAGCAGAAAGTTATAAGCAGTTAAGCAACAAGAGGTCAGAAATTTTAGTCCCTGTTTTGCAGAATCTATAGGGTTAATTTAAATAGAAGTCTTAGTAGGCATTTAAACTCCAAATCATTCAATCTTAGTATCAAAATAAAGATTCTTTTGTCTACTTTCAAATGGAATAGTTTTGTCTAAATCATAGATTATTACAAAATGTTATGACCGAAACATTGCATAGAGGTCAGATTACCGAAAAATTACAGATTCATGGCTTTGTATCAAAATGAAAGGTCTAGTTCTCTATTGAAATCTCTCAAATTTTGCAGAATAAAAATGGAAACAGAGACTAAGGTTACTGTGGGATGTGCTTAGTATACTTGCCTTAAAATTATTTGAATCCCAAATGTAGAAAATGGATGAAAAACCTCAAGCTCTTCTTCTTCCCTTCTCTTCTCAAACTCACGTTAGCTGCAACTCTTCAGGTTTGTTTTCTTTAACCTTTCATCTAGTTCTTTTTTTTTTTTGGGTTTTGGCTAATGCAAAAGTTGCAAGGTGTCATGCATGCATGAAAGGGGCTTGGTGTCATCTTTAAAGTAAACATAAGTAGCACATTTAGGTTAGTTAGTGACACATGTCCAATATTTTTTTTAAACTTAAATCTGAATCTTTCATAAATTATATCAAACTTCTAATATTTACTCATAGGTCTCTAGCCATAAACTTTTAATATAATATCATTTAATATAAAATAATTATTAAATAATCCTTATTTTTACAAACAAACCTGGTACTAAATTTTAAAAAATGGGGGATGTTACAATAGGCTTCAAGTTGATTCAAACTTGGAGCCTAAAAAGGTCTCATCCTAGGTTTTCTGGGTACTGGCGGTACCATTGCCGTTCTTGGATGGTACTATCATCGTAGGATCTGCTACTAGGTGGTACTACCATCGAACAGGGTGGTGCCACCGCTGGCAGCATTACTATCGGTGGTACCACCGCCCAGCCTGATCGGTGCCACCACCGGCCAGTGTTTCAGCACCCTGGTTGGGCCTTGAATTCGGTCCAAACCAGCCCAACTTCGGGCCCAATTAGTTTCTAACAAAGTTTATGAGATTATCTCCTAATCTCAACTCTAATTATGTGCTAACTATGATTTCTAAGATATATTTTAAGCAAAATAAGTCTGGTTTTATCCGGTGAGCTTTCGGCGATCTTTCGACGAACTTCTGATGATCTCTTGGCAAAGTTCCAACGGACTCCCGGTAAGCTCCTGGACTTCATGACGATCTTCTTGGCGAGTTCCGATGAGCTTCTTTGGCAAGCTCCAAGACTTCCTGGTCAATTCCGGTAGAACTACCGACGAACATCCGGACTTTCGACGAACTCTCGAACTCACAACGAAATCGTGTTCTAGACTTTGGGACTTCATTTTGCTTTATGCCTTATTATCATCATTAATCCTGCACACATAAAAACATACTTCAATCTAGCCAATTATTACAAAGCATGAGTCATGTCATCCGGCATGTCATTGGTCCATCGATGTTTCGTTCGATTCTTCAGCGTATCGTCCTCTCTCGTGACCTATTGCCCAATCGATTCTTTAGCGCATCGTCCTCTCTTGTGGCCTATTGCCCAATAGGCTAATTGACCTCCACAACTCCAATATCCTTGGTGCAATATTTGCTCTTCTTGGCCCGATGCCCAAATCTATGGCCCGAAGCCTTCTATCGATACGTCGACCGATCCAACGTCTAATCTTTAGACATGTTTTCCTCCGGCCCAACATGATTCTTCCTGTTTTAATTATCTCTCCCTGATCGAAGCATCCTATGTTACTCAAAATGTAGCTCAAATCATAAATACTATCAATTGGTTTCATCATCAAAATCCGAGATTCAACACCTATGACCAGGATTATTTATGGTTTGTCTTTAATGGTGAATCAATCTCATTATCATGATCTCATCATAATCCGATTCTCTTTGTATAGATCCATGGACATTACAATATATATACACAATAAGTAATATAAAATGAGAAAATACCATAATAATAATAAGTAGAAAGACTGTGTATCAAGTCACACATGCCATCACTCACGTGATTGGCTTGCAAGGCACCTATGACTAGCATGATTTAGGCTTGGAGCATTGAAACATAATAAAGTATATCCTTAAGTACTTGAGAAGGATTAAGGGTCTTTGATTGGTAAATGGAGGAAGTAGCCTCAGGGTTGAGGGCTACACAAACTTAAACTTTTAGTTTAATATCGATGATAGCAAGTCTAATTCAGGGTGTGTGTTCATCTTGAATGGAGGAGCAGAATGCTGAAAGAGTTCCAAGCAATACACTTTTGCTGACTTGACCAAAGAGACAGAGTATATTGCTATGGTAAAGGCAACAAAGGAGGGATTTTGGATGAAAAAGTTCATCACAAATCTGAGAGCTGTGCCGAGCTAAGTACATATACAATCTCTAGGATATTATATAGATGAGGGACTATAAATACACGATAACTAAGGATAGATATGTTCAATGGATTGGATTCCTCTATATCGTTTGGGGACTACGACATAGTGCCATAGTACGTTCGTAGTCGATGAGTCGAGTGAATTATTATGGAGATAATAATTTACTGAACTAGAAAGAGTTTTGACAAGTATGACTCACGACCAGCTCGATATTGGGCCTAGAGGGTCACACACATATGACAGGTATTGCGATGAGTAGAGGTTCGGACATGAGATATCCGCAAGAGCCCCTATCTTATTGGGTATCCAATAAGCCCCTGAATTATTGGATCCTATGGATGAGATCCAATAAGAGCCAATGAGATATTATTGAATAGAGATCCACTAATCTAATAGGCTTGGCTAGTTGGAAGGAGATCTAGTACCCAATAGGGTAGAATCCATTAGGGTTAAATTGGTAGGGGGCCTCTATAAATAGGAGGAAACCAAAGGTTTATAGGCTAGAGCTTCTCTTGGTTGTCATCTTCTATTCTCCTCTCCCTTACTCCTCCTCGGATAGCAGGCTTGGAGATTTGAGAAGCATCATCAGAGCCCTACTATGTGGATCACTATTAGAGAGGAGGGCGCTTGACTTCCTTCATCCTTTCTTACAAATCTGCAGGGATTCAGGGATATACGAACTCCCTAGGTAAAACATAATATTTCATATACATAGTTTTTTATTTTACTGATTTTGCGCACCAATCTTCGCATGACGATGAACATATCATTGGAAATTTAGGGATTTTTGTTTTCTTTTCTTCCATTATGCATGTGATGTCAGCCCTAGATTTCCCTATAGATCAGCTTGATACTTGCTCTTGACACTTATAGCATGTGTTATATCAGGCTTGGTACATAGAATGTCATACATGATAGACCTTGTTGTTGAGGCATAGGGTATCATATCCATGTCTACCGTTTCTTTAGGAGTCTTTGGGAACATACTCCTAGAAAGCGATATCTCATGTCTCATTGTTATGAGATCTCTTCAAATTTTTCATGTCAAACCTTTTGACAATGGTGTCTATGTACCTAGACTAGCACAAGCCAAACATCATCGTAGACCTATCTCTATAGATTTGAATCCCCAAGATATAAGATACTTCCCCTAAGTCCTTCATGGAGAAGTGTCTAGATAACCAAATGTGGAGAGCATTCCTATATCATTCCCAATGATTAGGATGTCATCCACATATAACACCAAGAAGGTGATAGCGCTCCCACTTACCTTCTTGTACATGCAAGGCTCATCGTCATTCATAACGAAGTCATAAGATTTGATCGTCTCATCAAATCTTATGTTCCAACTTCGGGAAGCTTGCTTCAGTTCCTAGATGGACCTAAGCAACCTACACACTTTATCTGGACTGTTCTTGGACACGAATCCCTCAAGTTGTATCATATACACCTCCTCATTGAGGTTGCCATTGAGGAATGCAGTTTTCACATCTATCTGCCAGACCTCATAATTATTATGTACTATAATAGCTAATAGAATTATGAAGGATTTTCGCATAGCTATGGGTGAGAAGGTTTCATCATAGTTAACACCTTGCCTTTGACGATACCCCTTACCCACTAGCCTTGCTTTATAGGTATTCATCTTTCCATCTACTCAGATCTTCTTCTTGAAGATCCACTTGCAACCAATAGGTACAATACCCTCGGGTGTATCAACTAGGTTCCAAACCTTGTTAGAGTATAAGGAATCCATGTTAGAATTTATGGCTTCTTACCACTTCCCAAAGTCTATACTTATAATAGCCTCCTTGTAGGTTTGAGGATCAATATCCTCAATATCCTCACCTTTGATATATCCTACATATCTCTTAGGAGGATGGGGTACTGTACCAGACCTACGTAAAGTCAGAACCTATGTGCTAGGTACCTGAACAGACTTGGGCTATATATGTTAGGAATGAGTCGGCACTAAGGAGGGGGGGGGAGGGGGAATTAGTACAGTAGCAAAAATTATGTCGTTTTAAAAATCTCATTGCGATTAAACCCATTTCGAAAGATATTAACTTAAAAGCATATGGAAGAGTGTAGTGGATGTAAAGCAAGTAAAGAAGGGCAGTTTGCAGTAAATGTAAATTGCAAGAAGTAAATGCAAACCGAGTTATAGTGGTTCGGTCGTCATGACCTACATTCACTCCAACGATTCCTCTTCCATCGAGGCCACTAGTATCCATTAACGATCTTCCTTTAATAGGTGAAGATCAACCTCCTTCTTACAACTCTATTCTCCTTTTGCAGGCTCGGGAGAGAACCTTTACACCCCTTTTTTACAAAGCTTCTCTCAAACTCTCCCTTAGAATGGTCTCTAAACTTTAGGAGAAGGGACTCTATACTTTACAAGGGTTTTCAAATCTAGAAACATAAAGATTTTGTTCACTTTTCTTACTACTCCATGCAGGAATAGCTAGGGTATTTATAGACACCAAATGGCTTCAAAAATAGAGCCAAAATTTAAATCCCTCAAAATTTCAAGGTACATGCGGTACCACTACCTGCAGCCTGACACTGGGTGATACCACCACCCAGTCTGACAGTATCACCATCTAGAAGACTGTGTCTAGGCAGTACTACCACCCAGACTGACAATACCATCACCTGACATAGTCTCGGAGACTGTGCCACGACGATTTCACTTGTTTGGTCACTGTTTGAGCTTTTCTCTTGACCTAACACAGCCCAAACTTGGGCCCAACTATCCTCTAATTGGGTTGGACCAATTCCAATCCCAATTATATCCTAACTATGAATTTTAAGACATTTACTAAGCTAAACAAAGTTCGTAAGTCTAGGTTTCTTCCGGCGAGCTTCCAGCAATCTTCCGGCAAACTTCCGACGATCTCTCGGTAATGTACTAGCGGACTCTCGGCAAGCTCTTGGACTTCACGATGATCTTCTTAGCAAGTTTTGATGAGCTTCTTTGGTAAGCTCCTGGAATTCTCAATCAATTCCGGTAGAGCTTCCGATAAACGTTTGGACTTCTGACGAACTCTCGAACTCCCAACGAAATCGTGTTCTTGACTCCAAGACTTCATTTTGCTTTATGCCTTGTTATCATAGTTAATCATACACACATAAAACATACTTCGATCTAGACAATTATTACTAAACATTAATCATGTTGTCTGGCATTGCATTGGTCCATCGACGCTTCGTCCGATTCTTCGGCGCAACGTCGTCTCTTGCGGTCTATTGCCCAATCGTCCAGTTGACCTCCGCAACTCTGATATCCTTGATGCAATATCTGCTCTTCTTGGCCTGATGCCCGAAACCATGACCTAAAGCCTTCTGTCGATACGTCAACCGATCCTCTAGTGCGACGTCCAATCTTCTGACGTGTTTTTCTTTGACCCAACATGATTCTTTCTGCTTTAATTGTCTCTCCCTGATCGAAACTTCTTACGTCACTCAAAACATAGATTAAATCATAAATACTATTAATTAGTTTTATTATCAAAATTCGAGATTCAATAGTGGAGTAGTGCTTGAGCTAGATTTTCTAACCTCTCTCAACTCTATCATGCTCCCATTGCTCCGCCAAGAATGTGTTCCTTCTCAAAGAACACTGCTCTCTTGGCTATATAGACCTTTTGGTCCTTGGGGTGATAGAAATAATACCCACAAGTTTCCTTGGGGTATCCCGGGAACTTGCACCACTCTATCTTGGATTCCAACTTGTCGGGGTTATCTCTCTTAACATGGGCAAGGCAGCCTCCAAATCTTAATAACCTTAAGATCAGACTTCTTTCCTTTCCATATCTCATATGGTGTTGAATCTCAGATTTTGATGATGAAATCAATTGATGAGTTTGTGATCTAATTTGCGTTTTGAGTGACGTAAGACTAGCTTCAATCAGGGTGAGATAATTAAAACATGAAAATCATGTTGGGCCAGAATGGAACATGTCAAAAGATTAGACGTTGAGCCGGAGGATTGGTCGACGTATCAATAGATAGCTTCGGGACATGGGTTCGAGCATTGGGCTAAGAAGAGTGGAAATTGCACTAAGAAAATCGGAGTTGTGGAGGTCAACTAGTTGATTGGGCAATAGGCCACAAGAAAGGATGATGCACCGAAGAATTGGACGAAGCACCGATGAACCATTGACATGCCGGATAAAGGATTCATGCTTTATAATCATTTGTCTAAGATTAAAGTAGTTTAGAGGGCTAATTGAGTTAGGGTCCAATTGGGCCTAAATTAGGACTAATTTGGGCTCATAGGAGGCCCATTCAGTGACCCAAAAGTTGGGTCAAGCCGTGGCACCGCCAGAACAGGCGGTGGAACTACTTGTGAGTTGGGAAACTCAAAAAACTCAGTCTCCGAGACTGTCAGGCGATGGTACCACCTAGTGATAGTGTGTCAAGCGATGGTACCGCCAGACTAGGCGATGGTACTGCCCAATGTCAAGCTGTAGGCGGTGGTACCGCCCGTACCCCGAAATCTCGGGGATTTGAATTTTGGGCTCTAAATTTGAATCCATTTGGGGCCTATAAATACCCCACTCTTTCCTACTTGGAAAAACAAGAAACTAAGTTAAAAAGGGGGAAAGAATCCTTGAGTAAAAATTATAATCTCTCTTGAAGAGTAGAATTCCTTCTTCCTAGTATTTAGAAAGTTCTTCTAAAGGGAGAAGAGAGGTCTAGGCCTAAAAGAAAGGTGTAAAGGTTATGTTGATCAAGAGCACTAAGAGGGAGGGGTGAATTAGTGCAGCGGAAAACCTTCTACGAAAAATAAAAACTGCGTTCGTTCGTTAAAAGTGATTTTGGTAAGAAAGCTGATTCATAAATCACTTTAACTTTTGTTTAAGCGAGATGCAACAAAGATATAAATGCAGTTTGCAGTTATGATTCTAATCAGATAGTAGGCGCAAACTGAAATATGATATTCGTACGAAAAAACATATTTACGTCTAAATGCTGATTCGTAAATCACTTGATTAAGAGAGATACAGTTTAAGCAAGGATATAAAGGCAGTTTGCAGTTATGATAGAAATCAAAATGTAAACGCAAACAGAAATATGATGATCGTACGATAAAACTGATTTACGTCTAAATGCCGATTCAGAAAGTGCAAAGCTTGAAACCCGATCGTATATACGCAGAGAACAATAAGCTTTAGAGGAGGTTTGCAGTAAAGATAATATGCTCAAAGTAAATGCAAACCGAGATTTAGAGTGGTTCGGTCAATCTTGACCTACTCCACTTTTGGCTTCCTCCACCGACGAGGTCACCGACGTCAACTAGAGGCCTTCCTTCAATAGGCGAAGGCCAACCACCCTTTTACAGTTTCACTCCTTTTGACGGGCTTAGGAGACAACCCTTAAAGAATTTTCTCTCCTCTCTTTAAAGCTCAGAACTTGGAAGAAAAGATGGAGAAGAACTTTTGGCCTTTACAACAATTTTGAGCACTAAAAATCACAGAACAAGATTAGGATTTCGGTGTGTGTTCAGTTCCCTTTTAGTGCTGAATGGGTGGGGTATTTATAGGCCCCAACCCAGTTCAAATTTGGAGCTCAAAACTGTCAATTCCCGGAATTATGGGATCTAGCGGTTGCACCTCCTGACTGGAGCGGTTGCACCGCCTAGCAGAGCTCGAAGACTGAGCCTCTAGGCGGTGCCACCTCCTGTCAGGGGCGGTTGCACCTCCTGCCAGAGCTCGAAGACCGAGCTCAAGCGGTGCCACCTCCTGACTGAGGCGGTTGCACCGCTCAGCCAGAGCTCGGAGACCGAGCCCAAGCGGTGCCACCTCCTGTCAAGGGAGGTTGCACCGCCCAGTCTCGCTCGGAGACTTAGCCCAGGCGGTGCCACCTCCTGGCTGGGGCGGTTGCACCGCCCAGTCTCACTCGGAGACTTAGCCCAGGCGGTGCCACCTCCTAGCTTGGGCGGTTCAACCGCCTGGCAGAAATCAGGCTCCGAATGGGTTGATCCATTCGGCCCAATTTGGGTTTTTCAAGGGCCCAATTGCCCCAAGATTAAGTTAATGGGATCACCTCCCATTTCCAACTTAATCATTGTACTAACTACGATATTTCCTAAGACATTTACTGCAACTTGCTCCGGTGCGTCAATCGCTTCTTCCGGCGAGCTTCCGGCGAACTTCCGTCGATCATCCGATGAACCCTCGGTGATGCTCCTGCGGACTTCCGAAAAACTCCTGGACTTGCGACGATCTACTTGGCGAGTTCCGACGAGCTTCTTTTGCAAGCTCATGGACTTCTCGGATTTGTTCCCGCAGAACCTCCGACGACTGTCCGAATTTTCGTCGAACTCTCGAACTCCCAACGTGATCATTGTCTTGACTCCGACGCAACTCCTGCTGCATATCTTTCTTTCATCGTAGTTAATCCTGCACACTTATCTCAACATATAGATTAGATAACAAATGACAATTGACTTCATCATCAAAATCCGAGATCCAATAATCTCCCCCTTTTTGATGATGACAATCAATTGATAATGGATTTAATCTTAACTCCCCCTATCTATATGCCATACTTGAGATAAGTCATTCTTGAATTCAAACCCTTTGAATTCAAGTGACATATTGATAAGTTAAAATCATTTAAACTTATCAATACTCCCATCATGATTCCCATCATGATGTATCTCTCTGAAGATGATGTCAAGGCTTGACATTCATTTTCAAATTTTACATTACAAGTTTGAATGATGGTAATAGTAGCAATTCATCATATATCAACATGTAAAACTACGAAGTAAGATTTTGATATCATTACATGATGCACACATTTCAAATGTTTTAGCAATTATAGCATTTCATCACATGGTAAGATATCAATACGTAAAATTATGATGCAAGTTTTTTGATATCTTGACACGATACAAACAAGGCATAATGCAAATCATAGCAATCATAGCATCTATTCATATATCTCTTGGTGATGCAAGCATGGCATTAATACTCATATATTTCTCCCCCTTTGTCATCAACAAAAAGCATGGTAGTTGTGATACCAGGAGAACAATATAAGCAAATTTTGAGCATAAGTGTGATAGTCGTTCATGTCTTTACTAGGTTCAAGTTATTTTCCAATAGTAAGTGATAGGAAATCAATTGTACAAGCATATAAAGGAAAGCATGATATGTAGATCGCTTTGAATACTTCTTCCTTTTTATTTGTTATAATCTTTTTGCATGAAGGAGGAAGGCCATTTGTGATACCAGCTATTTGTGAGTTTACTTTGAGTGAAGTTAAAACCGATGAGAGATTAAATCATGAAGTTAAAGTCGATGAGAGATTGAATCATGCTTCATTTTTATAGGTATCAAGATATGTATGTGAAACAAATCTTTGCAAGTAAAAACACTCTCATCCATATTTCAAGATGGAATTCATAAGCAGGAATCATTTCATCAAATCCATTTTAGAAAAATATTTTTCATATAATAAGTGTATGAGAAAATCTAATTTTTAGGATACCAATTGTTAAGCGAATCCGAAAATGAAATTAACACTTTCATGCAGACAAGACTATGCTATACAATTATGAAGACAAAACATGCTTATTGTTATGGAAATTTTTGTATTCAACACATAATTCCCAACATGTTATTTAGGCATGTGATGACAATCAAGTGATTTGATCATTCAATAAAGTCCGAAAAATAATTTTAACTAGTTTATGTGTTCGGACACATCAACGTTCCTAATTCTCTTCTTATGAAATCAAATTGTTCTTCACTTAGAGGTTTTGTAAAAATATCAGCTAGTTGATGTTTAGTATCAATGAATTCTATGATTACATCATGATTAGTAACATGATCTCATATAAAGTGATGTCTAATATCAATATGTTTTGTTCTTGAGTGTTGTATAGGATTTTTCGTTAAGCATATTGCACTTGTGTTATCACATTTAATGGGAATATTTTTAAGATGAATTTTATAATCTTCTAAGGTGTTTTTCATCCATACAACTTGTCCACAGCATGCACTTGCTGCAATATATTCAGCTTCGGTTATTGATAGTGCAACCGAGTTTTGTTTCTTAGATGACCAGGAAACAAGGGCATGTCCTAAAAATTAACATGTTCCTGATGTGCTTTTTCTATCTAGTCTACATCCAACAAAGTCCGCATCAGCATAAGCAATTAACTCAAGATTCTCTGATTTTGGGTATCATAATCCTAGATTTGTGGTACCATTAAGATATCTAAGTATTCTTTTAACTGCTTTGAGATGAGATATCTTAGGGTTTGATTGAAATCTAGCACAATGTCCTACACTGAACATGATATCTGGTCTAGTTGGAGTGAGGTAAAGTAAACTTCCTATCATACCCCTATAAGTTTTTTGATCGAAGCTTTCTCCACTTTCATCAATTTCCAACTTAGTGGAGGTGCTCATAGGAGTGTTAATAGCTTTTGAGTTATTCATATTAAACTTTTTTAGCAAATTCATAGCATATTTAGTTTAACTAATAAAGATGCCATTGCTTAGTTGTTTGATTTATAAGCCTAAGAAGAATGTTAATTCTCCCATTAAACTCATTTCGAATTCAAGACTCATAGTTTTAGCAAAAGATTCACAAAGAGATTCATTCGTAGAACCAAAGATAATATCATCAACATAAATCTGAACAATGCGAAAATTATTTTCAAAATTCTAGATGAACAATGTAGTATCAACCTTGCCTTTTATGAAATTATTTTCAATAAGAAAAGAACTAAATCTCTCATACCAAGCCCTCGGAGCTTGTTTTAAACCATAGAGAGATTTAGTTAATCTAAACACATGATTAGGGAGACTATTATTTTCAAATCTAGGAGGTTGTTCAACATAGACTTCTTCGGAAATAAAGCCATTAAGAAAAGCGCTTTTAACATCCATTTGAAATAACTTAAAATTATTGCTACTAGCGTAGGCAAGGAGCATCCTTATGGCTTCTAATCAAGCCACAAGAGCGAAGGTTTCTTCGTAATCGATACCTTCTTCTTAGTTGAAACCTTTGGCCACTAATCTAGCCTTGTTTCTAACCACGATACCATATTCATCTTGCTTGTTTCTAAAAACCCATTTAGTACCAATAACTAAATGGTCATTTGGCCTAGGAACAAGCTTCCACACCTCATTTCTCTCAAATTGATTTAATTCATCTTGGATTGCGATAATCCATGAATCATCTTTCATGGCTTCATCAACACATTTGGGTTCAATTTGGGAGAGAAAAGCGGCGTTGGCACAAAAAATTTTAAGAGAAGATCATGTTTGAACCCCCTTTGATGTGTCTCCTAAGAATAGCTCCTTAGGATGAGCATCTACATACTTCCAATCCTTGGGTAAGGATGTTTCGGAAGTGGATGCATCCAAGTTGCTAGTTGGAGATGGGGTTTCATTTAAATTCAAGGAATCAAAATTAACATCATCATCAAAATCGTTTTTCCTGATTTTGAAAATCTCATTGAAAACAACATGAATGGATTCATCAATAATTAAAGTTCTTTTATTAAAATACGAAAGGCTTTAGAAACCGAATAATAACCAAGAAAGATTCCTTCATCGTATTTAGCATCAAATTTGCTAGTCATAGGTGCCCAGCAAGCCAATAACGTGAGTGATGGCACGTGTGACTTGATACAGAATCTTTTTGCTTATTATATTTTGGCGTATATCACTTTATAACTATTGCATAAATGCATATATATATTGTGATGTCCTTGGATTTGTGCAATGGGAATCAGATCGTGATGAGATCACGATAATGAGATCGATTCACCTTTAAACACATATCCTAAATAATCCCGGTCATAGGTTACTCGAGAGGGACATCGTGATAACCGGATAGACTACTGTGCTGTATACCCGTCCATATGATGGATGCAGCTAGTCTCATAGCTGCTTGTGTAGGGACACTAGGGATACAGTACAGGTGCTCATTGGAGAATGAGTTCACTGATTGATCCGCTTACGGAATGCTGGATGGTTGATGATGCCTTATTGTCAGACAGCGATTCCGTAGTCCTAGTGGTGTATTTTGTCCTTAGACTTGAGACAACAAGGATGTCCTGTATGAGTGCTCCACTCTTTGATACCAGACTTATAGGTTTGGTTGTCCCAGATCTAGTACAGTAGGTCATTGGGAGTGGTAGTCGACCTTATGAGGGCTATTGAGTATCGACAGAGGATCATCCACTCTCGACGTCATGAGAGGAATATCCCATGTGTTCTTGCTCAGACAAATCCCTGGCCAGAGTCATTTGGGTTGAGAGAGAAAGAGTTCTCTGGGAGAATCTGATTAGAGCGAGACTTGAGTAAAAACCGTATGGGTCTGACAGCACCATGCTCGATATACGGTCTCTGGGATATTAGATGGATGAGGGACTATAGGTACATGGTAACTGAGGATAGACAGGTCCAATGGATTGGATTCCCCTGTATCGTTTGGGGACTACGGCGTAGTGGCCTAGTACGTCCGTAGTCGATGAGTCGAGTGAATTATTACAAAGATAATAGTTCACTGAGTTAGAAGGAGTTCTAACAGGTATGACTCACAGCCAGCTCGATATTGGGCCTAGAGGGTCACACACATATGGTAGGCATTGCGATGAGTAGAGGTTCGGATATGAGATATCCGACGGAGCCCTTGTCTTATTGGATGCAGATCCAATACCCACTAGGGAAGGACCCATTAGGGTTTGACATGGGATCTCTATAAATAGGAGGGATTCACATCCTCATAGGCTAGAGTCTTTGCTTGCCCTTCCTGTTCTCCTCTCCCTCTCTACCTCAGAGTAGGCCTGGAGTTTTGAGGAGCGTCGTCGCAACCCTGTTGTGTGGATCACCGCTAGAGAGGAGGACGCTTGACCTCCTTCACCCTCTCCTAAGGATCTGCAAGGAAACAGGGATATACGATCTCCCTAGGTAACACAATCTCTATACGTAGTTTCATGTTTTGCGGATTTTTACGCACCAATCTTCGCACGACGACGAACATCTTTTTGGGAATCGGGGATTTTGTTTTCTTGTTCTTCCGCTGCGCATGTGATGTCGCCCCCATGATTTCCCAACAGTGGTATCAGAGCCAGGTTGTTCGTGCGAATGATTGGTTTTGAACTGCATGTGTTGTGTTTAGGAAGAATTTTGACGTCAAAATCGTTGACTCAAAAACAAGGAAGGGCAGCAACAGTTGCTGCCCTCGATCTGCGTGCATGCAGCGCAACCGAAGGCAGGCAGCATAGCGTTGGCGCATGCGTAAGCGCTGTGCCTGCAGCAGCCAGCCGGCGGCCTGCAAGGAAGCGGCGGAGTTTGCCGCCGCAGGGCAGCGGCGCCTGCCGTCGCTGCTCCCGCGGGCGAAACCCCCCCCCCCCCCCCCCCCCCCCACAGGGGCGGCCGCTTCTCCCGCGGGGTGAGGCGCCGCAGGGTAGCGGCGCTTGCCGCCGCTGCTCCCGCGGGCGAAACCCTCCCCCCCACAGGGGCGGCCGCCCGGCGGGACAGCACCGCCTGCGGGCGTTGCCCCGCCGGCAGAACCGCCCGCGGAGGCGGCGACGCCCGCGGGGGAGCCCACCTTCAGCGGCAGCACCGCCAGCGGGCGTGCCACCTGCAAGCGAGGGCAGTGCCCTCATTCATCGCACAGGCCGCCGCCAGCAGGGTGGCGGCGGCGGCGACAACAGCAAAGGATAGTAGGGCATTAGGGTTTTCTGGGCAAAAGATAGTTTTGCCCCTCGGAATTTGAGAAATTCCAGTTTCTGTCTTTTGTCCAAAATTATGAAAATACCCTTAGGAATTGAGAAATTCCCTACATGTCCCTGATTTCAGAAAAATATTAATTAATTAAAAGGTTTAGTTGATTATTATTTTTATTATTATCTAGTAGTCCTACATGATGATGATTATTTATACATGTGATGTATGATGTGTGGACGGATGATCATGGACCGTGTGATGTGTGTACTTATGATTATTATTATTGAGGTCTACGAACCTCCATTTTATTTCTCGTTTATTGTCGGGCCTGCGTGCCTATGATTAAGTTGTAATCACATGAGGAGGCGCAGCGGGAGCGTGGATGCGATAGCGGGACCCACGAGACGGACGATCATGATGCATGGAGATGCATTAAGATGTCGACGGAACCGACGAGGACGAGATGGACGATCACAGGGCATGGAGATGCACCGTTGCACACATAGATCTTGATGTGAGTGATTAGGCCTACTGGCTCGGGCCTAATCATATTAGGTTGTGGTTCATGATCATCTGATGTGATTGCTTATACACATACTAGATATGTATATATATTTGCATGCGATGTAGATATATATTAAATATGTATATGTGTGACATGTCATATTAGGAGACCAAATTATAGAAACATCTCTCGAAAATATTAAGTCGGTAAACGTGAGGCAATTAGATTGACCCACGTGGCCTTCCATCGTTATGAGTAGGAACCGATTCCCGGTGTAGGTTGAGTTGGTCGAGTCCCTCGAGACTCACCTATATCGCGATTCGCTATCTTGCTTACTACATAGAGATGTCACCGGTGACCTGAGGGCATGGTATGCGTGGTCGAGTCCCTCGAGGGTATATCATCAAATCAGACTCATCTTGTAACGAAGGTGTTGACTTAACCGAGCATCATGGTTGGTTGAGTCCCTCGAGGCCATGGTGATTCAGAGGCCGAACAGGACGGGAATCACAAGGAGTTGTGATCGACAAGAGTTGCCTACCTTTTAGGCTTAGTGTGATTGGTCGAGTCCCTCGAGGTTACACTAAGACGCTGATTGGATCCTGATCCCCACTAGAAGTCTGCCGGAGACTTCCGTTTCACGTGCTGAGGGTGTCGCATGACTCGTTAGTAAAATAGTGGGAGCATATTAAGATAGAAGTCCATATCTTGATAGTTTATTTCTTGCAAAATCTGCTTGTTATTCATTTCTGCTACATCTTTATTTTCAGAAAATGTCGCTTTCAAATCCCTTACGTGGCATACTTGATGTCAACCGCCTCACTGGTCCAAATTATACGGATTGGCTCCGTAACTTGAGAATTGTTCTCACAGCGGAGAAAATCGTGTACGTCCTTGATACAGTGATACCTACGCTCGAAGAAGGGGCAAGCGAGGATGAGATCGCTCGCTACGTGAAGTACATTGATGACTCCACTCTTGCTCAGTGCTATATGTTGGGCTCTATGACTCCAGAGTTACAGAGACAACATGAAAAGATGGATGCCAGATCCATTCTCCTATATGTCCGCAAATTGTTTGAGGAATAGGGAAGGACTCAACGATATGAGATATCCAAGAGCCTTTTCTGCGCTAGGATGACTGAGGGGACACCGGTTCAGAACCATGTCCTAAAGATGATTGAGTGGATAGAGAAACTCACAGGTCTAGGAATGGTCCTAGAGGATAACTTGTGTGTGGACATTATGCTTCAGTCCCTACCAGATTTCTTTTCACAGTTCATAATGAATTTTAATATGAACAAGCTTGAGGTGACTCTCCCAGAGCTCCTCAATATGTTGAGGGAGGCAGAGAGTACTATTAAGAAAGAGAAGCCAGTTCTCTACACTAGTGAGACCAAAAAGAAAAGGAAAGCAGAAAGGTCCCTTAAGAAGGGAAAGGGCAAGGGCAAACAAGGTAAAGCAAAGGTTGCTAAGAAAGACCCAGCAAAGGACAAAGGCCGGTGCTTCCACTATGGTAAAGATAGGCATTGGAAGAGAAACTGCAAAGAGTACCTTGCAGAAAGGGAGAAACAAAAGCTTGATGAAGCTTCAGGTACATTCATGATCAGTCTCCATTTGTCAGACTCTTATGATAACACATGGGTATTGGATACCGGTAGTGCTTATCATATATGTAATTCGTTGCAGGTTCTAGCAAGGCCTAGGAGACTAGAGAGAGGCGAGATGGACCTCAAGATGGGTAATGGAGCAAAAGTTGCTGTATTAGCTGTTGGCGAGGTCGCCCTACATCTGCCTAGTGGAGCTTTTATTGCATTAGATGCATGTTATTTTGTTCCTTCTATTATCAAAAACATTATCTCCATTTCATGTTTAACAGTTAGTGGATATAAATTTGTTTTTGAGAACAATGGTTGTTCGATATTATTAGATGATAATATCATCATAAAAGGAACATTGCATATTGGTTTATTTATGTTAGACACCACTCCATATATCATGAATGTAAATGTGTCAAGAAGGAAACGAGATGAGTTGAACAGTGCATACCTGTGGCATTGTAGGCTAGGTCACATCCATGAAAGAAGGATTCAAAAGTTGCTAAATGATGGATATCTAGATCCATTCGACTATGTGTCATATGCAACTTGTGAGCCTTGCATTCGTGGAAAACTGACCAAATCTCCATTTAGTAGAACTGGAGAGAGAGCCAATAAGTTGTTGGAACTCATACATAGTGATGTATGTGGACCCATGTCAACTCATGCCATTGGAGGTTACTCCTACTTCATTACATTTACTGATGATTTCTCAAGGTATGGATATATGTACTTAATGAAGTACAAGTCCGAGGCCTTTGAGAAATTCAGAGAGTATAAGAATGAGGTGGAGAACCAGACTGGAAAGAGTATCAAAACTCTTCGATCAGATCGAGGAGGTGAATACTTAAGTACAGAGTTTACTCAGTTCCTCAAGGACCATGGGATATTATCCCAATGGACACCTCCTTATACACCTCAGCTCAATGGTGTCTCTGAAAGGAGAAATCGTACATTATTAGATATGGTACGGTCCATGATGAGTTTCGCTGACCTACCCATCTCATTCTGGGGATATGCCCTAGAAACCGCAGCTTACCTTGTGAACAGAGTTCCAACTAAGTCGGTAGTGTCTACACCATATGAGATATGGAAAGGGAAGAAGCATGATCTTAAGGTTGTTAAGATTTGGGGCTGCCCTGCCTATGTTAGAAGACACAACCTCGATAAGTTAGAATCAAGGACAGAGCGATGCAAATTTGTGGGATACCCAAGGAAACTTGTGGGTATTATTTCTATCATCTCGAGGACCAAAAGGTCTTTGTAGCTAAGAGAGCAGTGTTCCTTGAGAAGGAACACATTCTTGACGGAGACAGTGGGAGAATGATAGAATTGAGCGAGGTTGGAGAACCAAGCTCAAGCACCACTCTACAGCCCGAGTCTGTTCAGGTACCTAATACACAAGTATCAACTTTACGCAGGTCTGATAGAGTATCCCATCCTCCTGAGAGATATGTGGGACATATTAGAGCAGAGGATGTAGAGGATATTGATCCTCAGACCTACGAGGAAGCTATTATGAGTATAGACTCCGGGAAGTGGAAAGAAGCCATAAATTCTGAGATGGATTCTATGTACTCCAATAAGGTTTGGAACCTAGTTGATGCGCCTGAAGGTATTGTACCCATCGGTTGTAAGTGGATCTTTAAGAAAAAGATCGGAGTAGATGGAAAGGTAGAGACCTATAAAGCAAGGCTTGTGGCTAAAGGGTATCGTCAAAGGCAAGGTGTTGACTACGACGAAACCTTCTCACCCGTAGCAATGCTAAAATCCATCAGAATTCTATTGGCTATTGCAGCACACTATGATTATGAGATCTGGCAGATGGATGTGAAAATCGCATTCCTCAACGGGAACCTCGAGGAGGAGGTGTATATGATGCAACCTGAGGGATTCGTGTCCAAGAACTGCCTAGATAAGGTGTGTAGGTTGCTTAGATCCATTTATGGACTAAAGAAAGCTTCCCGAAGTTGGAACATAAGATTTGATGAGGCAATCAGATCTTATGACTTCGTTAAGAACGAAGATGAGCCTTGTGTATACAGAAAGGTAAGTGGGAGCGCTATCACCTTTTTGGTGTTATATGTGGATGACATCCTCATCATTGGGAATGATGTAGGAATGCTATCCATAGTAAAGGCTTGGTTATCTAGACACTTCTCCATGAAGGACTTAGGGGAAGCATCCTATATTTTGGGGATTAGAATCTATAGAGATAGATCCAATAGGATGCTTGGCTTGTCCCAGTCCAAGTACATAGAAACCATTATCAAAAGGTTTGGCATGAAAAATTCCAAGAGAGGTCTCATACCGATGAGACATGGGATATCGCTTTCTACAAGTATGTCCCCAAAGACTCCAGAAGAAAGGGCGAACATGAATATGATACCTTATGCCTCAGTAATAGGGTCTATCATGTATGCCATGCTATGTACTAGGCCTGATATAGCGCATGCTTTGAGTGTCACGAGCAGGTATCAGGCGGATCCAGGCTTGGAGCACTGGAAAGCAGTAAAGTGTATCCTTAAGTACTTGAGAAGGACTAAGGATCTTTTACTAGTATATGGAGGTAATAGCCTTAAGGTTGAAGGCTTCATTGACTCAAGTTTTCAGTCTGATGTCGATGATAGCAAGTCGAATTCAGGGTATGTGTACACCTTGAATGGAGGAGCAGTGTGCTGGAAGAGTTCCAAGCAAGATACCACTGCTGACTCGACCACAGAGGCGGAGTACATTGCTGCATCAGATGCAGCAAAGGAGGGAGTCTGGGTGAAGATGTTCATCACAGATTTGGGAGTCGTTCCGAATAGCGAGAAGTCGACTTCCTTATATTGTGACAACTATGGGGCGATTACTCAAATAAGGGAACCCGAGTCTCATCAGAAGTGTTCTGAGGAGGTTCCAGCTTATCAGAGAGATCGTAACCCGAGGAGATGTAGCAATGGAAAGAGTTCCATCCGAAGATAACATTGCAGATCCAATGACAAAGCCGTTGTCTCAGATTGTCTTTGAGCGTCACAGGAGTCTGATGCGGATCAGACACATAGGTGATTGGCTTTAGGTCAAGTGGGAGATTGCTAGTCATAGGTGCCCAGCAAGCCAATCACGTGAGTGATGGCACGTGTGACTTGATACAGAATCTTTTTGCTTATTATATTTTGGCGTATATCACTTTATAACTATTGCATAAATGCATATATATATATTGTGATGTCCTTGGATTTGTGCAATGGGAATCGGATCGTGATGAGATCACGATAATGAGATCGATTCACCTTTAAACACATATCCTAAATAATCCCTGTCATAGGTTACTCGAGAGGGACATCGTGATAACCGGATAGACTGCTGTGCTGTATACCCGTCCATATGATGGATGCAGCTGGTCTCAAAGCTGCTCATGTAGGGACACTAGGGATACAGTACAGGTGCTCATTGGAGAATTAGTTCACTGATTGATCCACTTACGGAATGCTGGATGGTTGATGATGCCTTATTGTCAGACAGCGATTCCGTAGTCCTAGTGGTGTATTTGGTCCTTAGACTTGAGACACCAAGGATGTCCTGTATGAGTGCTCCACTCTTTGATACCAGACTTATAGGTTTGGCTGTCCCAGATCTAGTACAGTTGGTCATTGGGAGTGGTAGTCGACCTTACGAGGGCTATTGAGTGTCGACAGAGGATCATCCACTCTCGGCGTCATGAGAGGAATATCCCATGTGTTCTTGCTCAGACAAATCCCTGGCTAGGGTCATTCGGGTTGAGAGAGAAAGAGTTCTCCGGGAGAATCCGATTAGAGCGAGACTTGAGTAGAAACCGTATAGGTCTGACAGCACCATGCTCGATATACGGTCTCTGGGATATTAGATGGATGAAGGACTATAGGTACATGGTAACTGAGGACATACAAGTCCAATGGATTGGATTCCCCTGTATCGTTTGGGGACTACGGCGTAGTGGCCTAGAGGGTCACACAGATATGGTAGGCATTGCGATGAGTAGAGGTTCGGATATGAGATATCCGACGGAGCCCTTGTCTTATTGGATGTAGATCCAATACCCACTAGGGAAGGACCCATTAGGGTTTGACACTGGATCTCTATAAATAGGAGGGATTCACAACCTCATAGGCTAGAGTCTTTGCTTGCCCTTCCTATTCTCCTCTCCCTCTCCACCTCAGAGTAGGCCTGGAGTTTTGAGGAGCGTCGTCACAACCCTACTGTATGGATCACCGCTAGAGAGGAGGACGCTTGACCTCCTTCACCCTCTCCTAAGGATCTGCAAGGAAACAGGGATATACGATCTCCCTAGGTAACACAATCTCTATACGCAGTTTCATGTTTTGCGGATTTTTGCGCACCAATCTTCGCACGACGACGAACATCTTTTTGGGAATCGGGGATTTTGTTTTCTTGTTCTTCCGCTGCGCATGTGATGTCGCCCTCATGATTTCCCAACAAAATTTTCCTAAGTTATCCTTTTCATTCAAGATAAAACACTTACACCCAAAGACTTTAAAATATGAAACATTGAGGTTTTTGTTGTTCCATAACTCATACAGAGTTTTGGTGAGTAAGGGTCTTACTAGAACTCTATTCAAAATATAGCATGTAGTGTTTACGACTTCGGCCCAAAAATATTTGGGTAGGCTATGTTCATTCAACATGGTTCTTGCCATTTCTTGTAAATTTTAATCTTTTCTTTCTACTACTCCATTTTGTTGAGGATTTCTTGGAGTAGAGAAATTATGGTTGTATCCATTGAGTTGACAAAATTCTTGGAAATCATGGTTTTGAAATTCACCACCATGATCACTTCTAATTGACGAAATCATAGAACCCTTCTCATTTTGAACAAGTTTACAAAACTTGGTAAAATATCTAAAGCATTCATTTTTCTGTTTTAAGAAGTAAGTCCATGTGTATCTGCTATAGTCATCGACAATGACGAAGGCATATTTGCTACCTCCTAGGCTTGATGTAGAGATTGGTCCGAACAAGTCCATATGGATCAATTGTAAGGGCCTAGAGGTGCTTATTTGATTCTTAGATTTGAAACTACCCTTAATTTGTTTACCTAATTGGCAAGCAACACATACATTATCTTTGATGAACTTGATATGAGGAATTCCTCTTACAAGTTCTTTAGATGATATTTGAGTGATTAGTTTCATGCTAGCATGACCTAATCTTCTATGCCATAGGCAAGCATCCTCATTCAAAACCGAAAAACACATTTCATTACACAAATCATTGATGTCAATAGTGTATACGTTATTTTGTTTTAATGCAATCATAGACGTGTGTTTGTGTGGTTTTTCAATGATGCAAGCATTAGATTCGAATCTGACAATATATCCTTTATCACATAATTGACTAATGCTCAAGAGGTTATGTTTTAAACCATCAACTAATAAAACATCTTCAATAAAGAAGTTGGATTTGTTACCTATGGTTCCTTTGCCAATGATTTTACCCTTGTTGTTGTCTCCGAAGGTGACATAGCCTTCGTCTATGCTAGTGAGCTTAGAGAATTGAGATGGATCTCCAGTCATGAATATCGAGAATCCAAAGAGCAGGATATTATTTCTTGCTCCCAACTTAAGATGTTTTATATCTTTATAAGAAAGGATGATCTTTAGGTACCCATTTGCTTTTGGGTGCCTCAAAAATATTTCTACATTGTTTATCATGTTGCATAGAATTTATCATGGTTCCTTTAGGAACCCAAATTAATTTGTTCGGACTAATTTTCTTGAATGGACAATAATACATTTTGTGCCCAAGTTTGCAACAAAAGTTGCATTTGCTTTGGTGTCGAACATGTAAGATGGGGCCTTTTATGAAGGTGGTTGGACTTTGGTGAGGACTTCTCATAAATCCGATTCCACTTCTTTTGGGAACGTGACCCTTGTTTGCAAGGATCATGTTCAAGGACTTGCTACCAACCTCGAATTTCTTCAAGGTGTCCTTAAGTAGGAAGTTTTCCTTTTAGAGAGTTTCTAGATCATGGCATGAACCTAAACTATCATGATATTCAGCTTTTAACTTATCGAAATTACAAGTAAGACTATCATGCTCCTTTTTTAGCAATTTGTATTTTCTACTAATAATCTTGCATTCATCAAATAAGTCATGGAAGGCATTTAATAATTCATCAAATGATAAATCTGCATCCATTGAATTTGTTACCTCCTCTCCGATGGCCATTAAGGCGTAATGAGCAACTTGCTCGGTGTTGGACTCCTCTTCTTCGGATGCGCTCGAGTTATCCAATGTTGCTTTGAGCGCCTTCTTCTTTGATGTTCTCTTTTTGACTTGGGGATAATCACTCTTGTAGTGTCCCGGCTTTTTGCACTCATAGCAAATAACTTGGTCCTTCTTGGGTTCAAGTTTATTTTTTGTGTCATTCTTAAACTTGTATCTTTTAATGAATTTTTTAAATTTTCTTGTTAGAAGTGCCAAGTCATCGTCACAGTCCTCATCACTTGAGTTTTCTCTCAAGTGGTCTTCTAAAGTTCTAAGTGCCATATCCTTCCTGTTCTTTGGAAGGATGTCTTCTTGCTCTTCATGAGCTTTGCAAGTCATCTCGTAGGTCATTAATGACCCGATTAGTTCTTCAAGAGGGAAGTTGTTTAGATCTTTTGCCTCTTGAATAGCAGTGACTTTAGGATCCCAACTCTTAGGAAGGGATCTTAGAATCTTATTTTCAAGCTCAAAATCCGAAAAACTTTTTCCGAGTCCTTTTAGACCGTTGACGACATCCGTGAAACGGGTAAATATGTCGCCAATAGTCTCACTCGGTTTCATCCGGAAAAGTTCAAAAGAATGTAACAAAAGATTGATTTTTGACTCTTTCACTCTACTTGTGCCTTCGTGAGTCACTTTGAGTGTGTGCCAAATATCAAATGCGATTTCACAAACCGAAACACGGTTGAACTCGTTTTTATCTATTGAGAATCTCAGATTTTGATGATAAAATCAATTGATGGGTTAATTGATCTAATCCATATTATTGAGTTAAGTGTGTAGGATTAACTATGATAACCAGAAAACACAAAGCAAGAATACCAAAGTCAAGTTCGATGGACGTTTAAGAGTCCAAAGAATCGTCGGAGATGCTGCCGGAACTAACCGAGAAGAAATCGGGAACCTGTCGAAATTTTCGGAAGTTCGTCGAAGAGATCGTCGGAGGTTCACGGAGATCACCGAGAAGGCTAGGCTACTCGTTAAAGTCATCACAAGATCGGGAGCTTGCTGGGAGTCCGTCGGAAGAAGTTCATCGGAAAGCTCGTCGGAAAAAGACTCGACATTCGCGGTTGAAAACTTGCTTAGGATATTTTTAGTTATGTAGTTCACATGTAATTAGGATTAGGATTAAGAGATAATCCTATATCCTGGTTAGGGGCCAACTGGGCCAAAATTAGACTTGGTTTGGGCTAAATTTGAAGCCCAACCTGTGAACCGAAGGGTCTAGTGGTGGCACCGCCAGACTGGGCGGTTGCACCGCCCAGCACTGTCAGTGTCTGACACTGACAGGCGGTGGCACCGCCAGTGACATGCAGTGGCACCGCCAGCATCGGGAACCCAAAGAGAATTCAAATTTTGGAGCCCAAATTTGAATCCTCTTGAGGCCTATAAATACCCCTCAAATCTCAGCTGAGATTAGAACTTTTTGAGAAGCAATTAATTGAGAGAAAGGTCTTAGAAAAGTCCTTGCTAGTCTTGTTTTCAATTTGCTAGTGTTCACCTCCTTCTTTCTTGCTGAAAATCTGTAAGAGAGTGAACCGCTTGTAAAAAGTTGTAAGAGGGGTATTTACCCTTCCCCTTTAAGAGATTTGCTAGTGGAAGGTGGGAGCCTCATCGAAGAGGGGCCTCACAAGTGGATGTAGGTCATTTGACCGAACCACTGTAAAATCGGCGTGATCTCTGGTTTGCATTTACTTATTGTCATTTATATTACTGCAAACCATTTGCACTTTAATGCTCTACTTCTTTGTCTCTGTCTTACTTATCCCTTCAAGTTAAAACGCAATCGAAACGGTTTCAAATTGTTTAAATCGTTGCTTTTATCGTACGAAGGTTCCGAAAGTGTTTAAATTGTCAAAAGTTTATCGCACTTTACCGCTATACTAATTCACCCCCCCCCTCTTAGTGTCGCTCCGATCCTAACAATTGATATTAGAGCTAGGCTCACTCTCATTTGGTTTGATACCCAAGAGAGATGGCTTACTCCGGCATACATGAGGGTCATTCTATCACACGTCCATCCTTGTTTAATGGGTCGGATTATACTTATTGGAAGACTCGTATGAGGATCTTCCTCATTTCTATGGATTTCAAACTTTGGACTATTATTGAAAACATATTTCAAAAATCTTCTCTTCCGATGAGCGAATGGAATGAATCGGAGAAGAAGGTTTTTGCTTTAGACGCAAAGGCTATGAATGCCTTGTTTTGTGCATTAGACAAAAATGAATTTAATCGTGTTTCAATTTATGATTTGGCTTTTGATATTTGGAGAACTCTTGAGGTCACTCATGAAGGCACTAGCCGAGTGAAAGAGTCCAAAATCAACATCCTTGTGCACTCTTACGAACTTTTCCGAATGAAACCAAGTGAGTCCATCGGAGACATGTACACCCGGTTCACGGATGTCATCAATGGACTTAAAGCTCTTGGTAAAGATTTTACTAACTTTAAACTAGTAACTAAAATCTTAAGATCCCTCCCTAAAAGTTGGGATCCAAAAGTTACGACAATTCAAGAGGTCAAAGACCTTAAAACATTCCCTCTTGAAGAACTTATTGGGTCTCTAATGACCTACGAAATGACATGTCAAGCTCATGACGAGCTTGAGAACCCCCTTCCAAAAGAACAGGAAGGATATGGCACTCACATCACAAGAAGACCACTTGAAAGGAACATCAAGTGATAAGGACAGTGACAATGACATTGCACTTTTGACTCAAAAATTTTAAAAATATTTAAGAAAGAACAAATTTAAAAATAATACAAAAAATAAATTTGAACACAAGAAGGACCAAGTAATTTGCTATGAGTGCAAAAAACCGGGACACTACAAGAACGATTGTCCTCAAGCCAAAAAGAGAACATCAAAGAAGAAGGCGCTCAAGGCAACGTGGAATGATTCAAGCGCGTCTGAAGAAGAGGAGTCTAACACCGAGCAAGTTGCTCATTACGCCCTAATGGTTATCGGAGAAGAGGTAACGGATTTAATTAATGCAGATTTACCTTATCATGAATTATTAAATGCTTTCCATGAGTTATTTGATGAATGTAAGACAATTAGTAGAAAATATAAATTGCTAAAAAAGGAGCATGATAGTCTCATTTATGATATCGATAAATCAAAAACTGAATATCATGATAGTTTAGCTCCATGTATAAAATGCCATGATCTAGAATCTCTCCAAAAGGAGAACTTGCTACTTAAGGACACCTTGAAGAAATTCGAGGTTGGTAGCAAATCTTTGAACATGATCCTTACAAATAAGGGTCACGTTCCTAAATGAAGTGGAATCGGATTTTGTGAGAAGTCTCACCAAAATCCAACCACTTTCATTAAAGGCCCCGTCTTACATGTTCGGCACCAAAGCAATTGCAACTTTTGTTACAAATATGGACGTAAAACTTATAAATGTCCATTCAAGAAAATTAGTCCGAATAAACTAATTTTGGTTCCTAAAGGAACCATGATCAATTCTATGCAATATGATGAACAAGTTTTTAAGACACCCAAAAGAAAATGGGTACCTAAAAATAATCCCTTCTTGTAGAAACATACACCATCATAAGCTAGGAGCAAGAGATGATATCTAGATAGTGGATGCTCAAGACATATGACTGGACATCCATCAAATTTTTCTATGCTCACTAGCAAAGAAGAATGGTATGTCACATTCGGAGACAACAACCAAGGCAAAATCATTGGCAAGGGAACCATAGGTAACAAATTAAAATTTTCTATTGATGATGTCTTACTAGTTGATGGATTGAAACATAATCTCTTGAGTGTTAGTCAATTATGCGATAAAGGTTATATTGTTAGATTTGAATCAAATGTGTGTATTATTGAAAAACCAAACCATAACATAACTATGATTGCATTAAAACAAAATAATATCTATACCATCAACCTTGATGAACTAAGTAATGAAATGTGCTTCTCCGCTTTAAATGATGATGCTTGGCTTTGGCATAGGAGACTAGGCCATGCAAGCATGAAACTAATATCTAAGATCTCATCTAGAGAATTAGTGCAAGGAATTCCAAATATAAAGTTTATTAAGGACAAAGTATGCGATGCATGTCAACTAGGTAAACAAATAAAAACTAGTTTCAAATCAAAAACTCAAATTAGCACCACTAGACAATTACAATTGATTCATTTGGACTTATTTGGACTAATTGACACGACAAGTCTAGGAGGAAGCAAATATGCATTTGAAATTGTGGATGACTATACTAGATACACTTGCACCTATTTCTTAGCTCACAAAAGTGATTGTTTCAAGTGTTTCTCTAAATTTTGTAAACTCACTCAAAACGAAAAAGGTTTCATGATTTCATCAATTCGGAGTGATCACGGTGGCGAATTTCAAAACCGTGACTTTCAAAATTTTTGTGAAGTTAATGGATACAATCACAACTTCTCCACTCCGAGGAATCCCCAACAAAATGGAGTAGTTGAAAGAAAAAATAGAAACCTACAAGAAATGGCAAGAATGATGTTAAATGTGTTGAATCTCGTATTTTGATGATGAAACCAATTGATAATTATATTTATGTTTAACTGCATTTTGAGTGATGCAGGTCTATTCGATCAGGATTCTATTCGATCAGGATTAGACATTTAACGCAGGAGGAATTGACGTTGCGCCGGAGGAGATCACATCAAGATATTAGACGGCAGAAGGCTTCGGACATCGGGCATCGGGCCAAGGAGAGCGAAATTACGCCGAGGATATTGGGGTTGCGGAGGTCAACCGCTGATTGGGCAACAAGCTGCAAGAGAGGACGATGCACCGAAGAATCGGACGAAGCACCAACCAATGACGTGCCGGGCAACAGAATGTCAATTGGCGTTGTAATAATTGTCTAGATCGGAGTAGAGTTTTAGCTTGTGTGTGCAGGTTTAACTACGATAAGAATGAAGACATAAAGCAAAACAAAGTGTCGGAGTCAAGCACGAAGGATTCATTGCGAGTTCAAGAGTTCGACGGAAGTCCGAAGGTTCATCGGGAATGCTGCCGGAACTAGCCGAGAATGAGTAGGGAGCTTGCCGAAGGGTTTTTCGGAAGCTAACTGGAAGGTTCGTTTGAAGTTCGCGGAGCTCGTCGAGAAAGATCGGAGCTTGCTGAAGAAGCTCGTTGGAACTCGTCAAGATCAAATCGTGAAGTCTAGGAGCTTGCCGGGAGTCCGCAGAATGGTTTCCGAGAGTTTATCGGAAAACCGTCGGAAGTTCGTCGGAAGCTCGCCGGAAAAAGTCTTGACTTACGGACTTTGTAATAGCTTAGAAAATATCTTTAAATTCGTAGTTAGCATTTTAATTAAGGTTATGATTAGGTGTTAATCTTATAACCCAAGTAGGGGCCAATTGGGCCCAAGTTCGGACTGGTTTGGGCCAAGTTTGGAGCCCAACCAGTGAGCTGAATTGGCCTAGGCGGTGGCACCGCCCAACACCCGAGAGCTGGGTGGTGGCACCGCTTGACTGGGCGGTGGCACCGCCCAGCACTGTCAATGTCTGATAGTGACAGGCGGTGGCACCGCCACTGATAGGCGGTGGCACCGCCAGCATCGGGAACATACGAGAATTCAAATTTTTGAAGCCCAAATTTAAATTCTCTTGAGGCCTATAAATACCCCTGAAGTCTCAACTGAGAACACAACTTTTTGAGCAGCAATTGTTTGAGAGAAAGGTCTTAGAAAAGTCTTTGCTAGTCTTGTTTTCAATTTGCTAGTGTTCACCTCCTTCTTTCTTGCTAAAAATCTGTAAGAGAGTGAACCGCTTGTAAAAGGTTGTAAGAGGGGTATTTACCCTTCTCTTTCAAGAGATTTGCTGGTGGAAGGTGGGAGCCTCATCGAAGAGGGGCCTCGCAAGTGGATGTAGGTCACTTGACCGAACCACTTTAAAAACGGCGTAATCTCTGGTTTGCATTTCATTACTGCTATTTACATTACTGCAAACCCTCTTACTTGCTTTATTTCCTCATTACATTTACTGCACAACTTTGCAAATACGCTTTCAAGTTAAGCACTTCCGATTCCGATTTTTATCGTATGAAAGATTTGTCGGAACCAACGTTTTAAGCCGCTGCACTAATTCACCTCCCCCCCCTCTTAGTGCCGCTCCAATCCTAACAATTGGTATTAGAGCCCGATATTTCTCATTTCGAATTTACACCCGAGAGAAATGGCTCTTCATGGCTTTCAAGAGGCCTTATCGGTTTTTCGTCCACCGTTGTTTAACGGATTGAACTACACTTATTGGAAAACTCGAATGAGACTTTTCTTGATTTCTATGAATTTGGATTTGTGGAATATTGTTGAAAACGGTTTTCAACTTCCCTCTAAACCGATGAACGAATGGTCGGATTTGGAGAAGAAGTATTTTTCTTTAAACGCAAAGGCTATGAATGCCTTATTTTGCGCTTTGGACAAAAATGAGTTCAATCAGATTTTTATGTGCGAAACGGCTTTTGATATTTGGCGTACACTTGAAATCACGCACGAGGGAACTAGTAGAGTTAAAGACTCTAAAGTTAACATTTTAATGCATGATTTCGAGCTTTTTCGAATGAAGCCGAGCGAAACCATTGTTGACATGTACACCCGTTTTACGAATGTCGTCAATGGTTTACAAGCTCTTGGCAAATGTTTCTCGAATTTTGAACTTGTTAGTAAAGTTTTACGATCACTTTCTAAAGCTTGGTAATCAAAAGTAACAGTAATACAAGAAACAAAACATTTAAATATTTTTCCACTTGAAGAACTTATCGGCTCATTGATGACATATGAAATGGTGTGCAATGCACATGATGAACACAATGAACACTTGAACCACCTTCCAAAGAACAGGAAGGATTTGGAACTCCGGACAAATGGATACCACTTGAGCAATGACTCAAGTGATGAGGACAATGATGAATTTAAATTTCGAATACTAAATCTGAATAAGTTTATTAAACAAAAATCTAAAATAAACAATGAACTTGAATGGAGGAAGAGGCCAAAGAAGAGGAAGGCAACCAAGGATGAATCAATAACTTCCAAAGGTGAAACGGTGAATTGGGCTTTGACGGGCTTCGACTACAAGGTAAGTAACTCAACTCTCTTGAATTATTTTGAAATTACTTGATGTTTTCCATGATGTATTTTCTCTTTTCTTTTGAATAATTATTTTTCTTGAAAATTGTATGTTTTATGTTAATAGAATAAAATGTTACATTTAAATAATCATATATATGTGCTTGAGAAGCAAGAATGTGTATTTTGATGATTTCCATATTAATTTTCAATGATGATGCATGGTTTTTATATGGGAGGCTTGATGATATTTTTTTTAAACCTTGTGTTTGGTTTTCAAACATGATGTATGTTTTTGACATAAGAACAAAACTTGAGCATGCTAATATAAAGTCAATCACATAAATTAAAACTAAAGAAGTTTTAGTTATCTATAAGAATCATTCAAAATTATGTTTAATGAAAACATTGCATAATGATGTAATGAAAATATTAAACATTTTGAAACCATGTTTTAGTGTCATGCATAATGATCATGCTTAATAAATTTCAAAATTATGCATATGAATCTTGTGATTTATGGATTATTGATTTTTACCATAATGAAAGTGGCTTATTAATCTTTGTTGTAATAAATCTTACACTTTCGGTTTCAAACATTATACATGTTTTTATTTGGTATAAGTGAAATAAAATCATATGAATTGAAACAACTAAAAAGAGGAAAATATTTTTTCCTTGAAAAATTATTTTTCTCTATCCTATTGATCTTGATGTTTATTATGATAAATCTATGTATACCATTTTGAATCTCTTGAAAGTAATGTTGATATTTTGATGATTTTGATGATTTAAATTTGAAATGAGTTTTATCAAAATCATGATATTGATTTCTTGGAATAACATGAGATTACCTTTGATGATCATTTTGATTCATGGAATTTTGGATTCATGACTTGGTCTTACATTTGTTTATGAGATGGTTGAAATCTTTGTACGTTTGAATTCTTCCCTTCTCCTTTCAATTTATGCATGTTATATGTTAAAGATTTAAAACTATGTTTTGGTATCATGCATATCTAAGAAATATTGATGTGACAAATTGAATAAGTTGAAAATGAATGATGGTTTTTCTCTTGAATATAACTTGTGATATTTTTTTATATAAATCATCATTTTGATTTCACGACATTCAATACATGAGATTTTATTATAAATCAAAATTTCTCATTAATCTATCTTCTATGATTTTACTTGATATTCTCTTGAGAGGAGATTTTCTAAATGAATCATGATTTTTCCTTGTGAGTTCTTGGAGTTATTACTTGATTTTTCTTTTAAAACAAGATCTCTTCTTTGTACTCCTATGATTTTTCTTGATATTTTATTTAAAGAAGATATTTACTATATGAGTCATGTCTTTTGGTATTCAAATGATTTTATCCTTCATGACATGATTTCTTTGTATTTATGGCTTGCATGGCTTGAAATGTTTTGGTATGATGCATGCAATGATGAAATATTCATAAAGTTAAAATGATGTATGCAATACTTATGATAATGATGTACATGATGTATTTATTGCATATGATGTGTATCATGAATGCTTTAAATGATGAATGTTTTGTATCATGATCAACATGTTGATAAATGCTTGAAAATTTTAATGTTTGAGTATCATGTATGATATGATTATTAATGATGATTGATTTATTTTTCGGTATCGTGCATGAAAAATAAGGTTATTGAAATTGTTTATGTTTTAATTTGAATATATAATGATGCACAAATAAGAATGATACTTACCTTTGTCATAATATGAAAATTGATATAAGGGTCTTCCCTTCTTTTTGACAATGATAAAGGGGGAGCAAGAATTTCTAGCGTGGACATCATGAAAAGAGGCAAACTAACTAGCTTGCTATTAGGACTCTAGCTAGGAGAGTCCTAATTGAGAGGAACATTCATGTAAAATTGTTAGAACTTTAGCTAGGAGAGTCCTAATTGAGAGGGACATTCTGTTTGGACTCTAGCTAGGAGAGTCCTAATTGAGAGGGACATTCATGTAGGAGATTTTTTCTTAGAGAAGAATTAGGAGTTGTAAGGGAATAGGAGTCTTGAGTAGGAGTCTTATTAGGAGTTGGTTAGAAGTAAGAGTTTTAAGTAGGAGTCCTATTAGGAGTTAGGGTTTAGAAGCCCTATAAATAGCCATGTATTTCTCCTCTTTTCATAAGCAATAGATGAATCTTTTCTGCAGCCTTTGAGCAACAACTTGGAGGGAGGAACCCCTATAGAGTTACAAGGAGGCCGATCCCCTAAAGAGATCAACCCCAAGTTTAGAATCTACAAGGGTTCTAACACCTGGTATCGGAGCAGCGTTCTTGGCATCTCGCTGCCCTTCCACAGCCATCCATTAACCCTCCACAACCGTCCAAAGCAATTCCCACAATTGCTTAAAAGATCATCGCCGAATTCCGCCATCATCTCCACCACCACGGATCATCATTTGATCTCCCCGTGAATTGCAACAGGTTCTGGTTTTCTACCTTACTGCTGCTGCAATTTAGTTATCTTTATTTGAAAATCTCAAAAAAAATTATTCCTATATTGCTGCATAAACTTTTCGTCATAAAGTTTTCATCTCTACGACGAAAGATACATTGCAGAATTCCAACCGTATAGCACTGTCTGTTTGATCTTGCTACTATGTTTTTTCTATCCAAATCTCCACAAAATTTTACGACATCTTTGACACTTCCTAACAGCAGATTTCCCTTTGGTTTTGTCAAAAAATTCTCAATATAAACTATTGATATTTTATATCTAATCTGCTATACTTGAAAATCTGCACCGTAAAATTTCAGCCGCATAGCACTGATTGTTTGATCTTGATACTACGTTGTTTCTATCCAAATCTCTACGAAATTTTTATGATAGCTTTGACACTTCCTAATAGTGGATTTCCCTTTGGTTTCATAAAAAAATTCTCAATATAAATTTCTGATATTTTACGTCCAATCTGCTATACTTAAAAATCTATGCTGCAGAAAATTTCAGCCGCATATTGTTGCCTTAACCCATCTATTTGCAATCTTTTTTGAATGAAATTTCTTATACACTTTATAGATCATCTTAGCTTCCATCTACGATTGATCAATTAAGGAATTCATCTCTAAAACTGATTTTTGTGTTGCTATAAATTTTCATCGTAAACTGCTGAAATTTTTCGATGAGAATTCTGCTATCGCAACTTGCACCAATTTCCTTGTTGTTATACTGCCGAAATTTTCTTGATTAAATTAGTCTATAAACTGTGATTTTGCTATCAATTCCCTCCTCAATTCTCTCAAGTTTTTGGTGGAAATTACGTTGAGAAACCGCTGTTTCTTCGACGACAATTCTGCTCTTACAAGACAGCACATACTTGCTGCAACTTCCACTGATTTCTCTCAAACCTTTGCTGCCATCTACCACAGATCCAAAACTTTCATCCACAGCCCTAAAACTCCACCAAACCACACCCTCAAACTGCACCCAAAACAGCCACAAAACAAGCCTAAATCGTAGCCTACATCCACCGATCCACCAACCCTTTCGACCATCACGACTCTCAACCTATACATGCCTTTAACCTGACAACAAAAGAGAGATCTTAACATTATAGATTTGGAGGCATATACTATGGCATCTAAGGAGGCAATCGATGCTAAATTCGAAGCCTTGGAGACACGAATTGAGGATAAGATTCGGACGCTCTTTACCGAACTCAGATTGGGCTGACTACTAAGCCCAAAAAAATCATATCACGGAAAGAGCTTTGCCCAATCGCACCAGGCCCGAAGAGATGAGTTCCAAGGGAGGGGAGGCTCTATGATCGATCCCAACTATCTACGCATAAGGGTGGACTTCCCTAGATGGGAAGAAGGAGACCCGATTGGTTGGATCTTGCACGCGGAGCGATATTTTCGGTACCACAAAACCGCAGATGCATCTATGGTGAAAATTGTAGCTATACATCTTGAAGGGGATGCTATACAGTGGTTTGACTGGTTTGAACATACTTATGGAGTCCTTTCATGGCAACAATTCAAAGAAGGACTGCTGATCCGCTTCAGACCAACCGATTATGAGAATATTGACGGACAACTAGCAAAGATCCGACAAACCTCCACCATTCAGGAGTACCAAACTAGGTTTGAAAGGTTATCTAATCAAACTCTTGATTGGTCTCAAAAATAGCTATTAAGGACCTTTATTGAGGGCTTGAAGCCGGAGATCCGAGGAGAAGTTAAAGCGCGACAACTGTACACGCTTATGGCAGCCATCTCTTTCGCACGACATCAAGAGGAGCAATTGAACTATGAAGCTCGAAGGACTAGGGTCACTCCTCAACCAGTAATATTGAAGCCCTTAGCCCCCCCTACTGTTGACCGAGTCCCTGCACCAAAAAGGTTGACAAGAGAAGAGCTTCAGGAGCGATCTACGAAGGGGTTATGTTGGCATTGCGACGAGCCGTGGAGCCATGAGCATCGCTGTAGTAAAGGGAGACTTTTTATCATTGAACCAGTAGAAGAAGAGGTCACTGAACATCCAGAAGAGAGCATTGAACATAAAGAAGAAGATGCAGAAGAAGAGCCACAACCGACCAAAGTTACGGTACATGCACTAGCCGGTTACTCAAACCCGCAAATGCTGAAAGTTGGAGGCCTTCTCAAACAACAACTGATCACTGTTTTCATCGACACGGGCAGCACTAATAATATCCTAAATAGTAAGGTTGCTATCCGAATGACATTACCTATCGAGAATCATTTCAGGTTTGATGTTAAGGTCACCGACAGATGGATTTTGAAGTGTGATCGTAGGCGCCCGCAGGAGAAACTATTGCCGCAGAACCAAGAGATAATTGCAGATTTCTTCCTTCTCCCTCTTGATGATCATGAGGACATGCTCATAATTAAATGGTTGACAACATTAGGTGATTTTTCTTGAAATTTTATGAAACTAATTATGAAATTTTACAGTAAGGAGAAACAGGTGATACTGCACGGGAAACGTGGGGGCGACGTAACGATGATTTGCACACAACAAATGAAGAAGGTTTTGCATAAAGCATACAGTGGCTTTTTAGTACAACTTGAGCAGCAAACTAAGGGAGAGCCAACAAAATTGGAAGATCCAAATCTACTTCCTTTGCTTGCTGAATTTTCATATATATTTGACGAACTACGCAACCTACCTCTTACCCGTCGGCATGATCATTGTATAACGATTCTTCCAGGCCAATCTCCAGCAAATGCTCAGCCATATCAGTATCCACATCTCCAGAAGGATGAAATAGAAAGGATTGTAAAAGAGATGCTCAAAACAAGAGTTATTCGGCCATGTTGTAGCCCCTACTCTTCACCAGTGCTCCTCATACGAAAGAAGGATGGAATATGGCGATTATGTGTTGATTACCAAACTCTCAATGGCATAACCATCAAGGATAAATACCTTATTCTAGTAGTAGATGAGTTGCAAGATGAAAGGGAGCACAAATCTTCACAAAGCTGGACCTTCGATCCGGGTATCATCAAATACGAGTATGCGAAGAAGACATACCGAAAACCACCTTTTGAACACACAATAACCACTATGAATTTTTGCTTTCTTCAAAAGAAGGTAGAATATCTTGGGCATATCATATCAGAGGAAGGTGTGGCAGTAGACCCCTTCAAAATTGGAGCAATGCAAAATTGGCTGACCCTAAGGAACATAAAATTGCTACATGGCTTTCTGGGTTTAACAGGCTACTACTACAAGTTCGTGAAAAACTATGGAGAGATCAGTGCACCACTTACTTCCTTTCTAAAAAAAGATGTCTTCCAATGGTCGGACAAAGCCTCCGTTGCCTTCGACAAACTTAAGGCAGCCATGACGACGACGCCGTTGCTAACACTACCAGATTTCAACCGACCCTTCATTATTGAGGCCGACGCATCTGGAGTCGAAATTGGATCAATTCTCATGCAAGATGGTCAACCACTCGCATACACTAGCAAGGCATTATCTTCCTCCCATCAAAATAAGTCAACATATGATAAGGAGATGCTTGCCATTGTGCGCGCAGCAACGAGGTGGAGACCCTACTTGATTGGTCGATGATTTCAAATTAAAACCGACCATAAAAGCCTCAAGTACTTTTTGGAGCGAAAGATATCATCCCCTGAGCAGCAAAACTGGGTAACAAAACTTCTTGTATATGATTATGAAATAACTTACAAAAAGGGGAAAGGGAATGTTCTTGCATATACGCTTTCGCAACTACCCGAGCAAGCTGAAGTTTTGGCCATTTCACTTCCGACCAGTGACTTCCTTGAGGATATTAAGATGGAATGGCAGGAAGATTCAGAGACTAGTAAGATTATAAAAAAACTAGAGGAAGCACCAAGCTCCGTAGCTCATTACAATTGAGACTCAAAAGAATTACACTATAAGAGTACTAAATTGAAAAGGAGTATGGCATATCACTCACAAACCGACGGCCAGATAGAAGTTGTAAATAGGTGCTTGGAGATAGCCCAAAGCCACCCACCAAATATGACTACCCAAGGAGGACTTCAGACTCAGTCAAGTGCCATTATTGATCGATGGATTATGACTCGACGACGACGATCCTCTACGGAATTGCTAATACAGTGGGCAAACCTACTAACAGAAGATGCCACTTTGGAGAACTATGATGACTTGAAGATCAAATTCCCAAAATTCATGAATCGTCAGCCTCGAGGACAAGGCTGATTTGAAGAGGGCGGGTTTGTTAGGACTCTAGCTAGGAGAGTCCTAATTAAGAGGGACATTCATGTAAAACTGTTATGACTTTAGCTAGGAGAGTCCTAATTGAGAGGGACATTCATGTAGGAGGTTTTTTCTTAGAGAAGAATTAGGAGTTGTAAGGGAATAGGAGTCTTGAGTAGGAGTCATATTAGGAGTTGGTTAGAAGTAAGAGTCTTAAGTAGGAGTCCTATTAGGAGTTAGGGTTTAGAAGCCCTATAAATAGCCATGTATTCCTCCTCTTTTCATAAGCAATAGATGAATCTTTTCTGCAGCCTTTGAGCAGCAACTTGGAGGGAGGAACCCTTATAGAGTTCCAAGGAGGCCGATCCCCTAAAGAGATCAACCCCAAGTTTAGAATCTGCAAGGGTTTTAACACTTGCACAATTCAAGATGAAAGCAAAAATTGCACTTCTCAAAAGAGAAGATTCAAATGTAATATTTGCCAAATTGTTTGCTTGCCTCATGTAAAACATTATCTCTTGCTAGTTTGGCATTTTTGCTAGCTTGTATGTTGCAAAACTTGATCACTTTTTCAAACATTTTGCTAGCTTACACTTTGCAAAGAAAGCAAAAATGACACTTCTAGAAGAAAGAGCTTATTATTTTGAAACAAAGATTACAAAAGTGCTATCTTGCCTATCTCATGAAGCAAAACTTGCAAATTGCACATTGCAATAGGAAGCAAGAATTATGAGCTTACACAAGAAAGCTATCTTGCATTTGCTTTCGAAATTTTTGCTAGCTTGTATATTGTGAAACTTACATATCGTAAAAATTGCTAGCTTGTAGTCTAAAGAGAAGCAAAAAGTTGCTATCTCAAAAGAAGCAAATGTGCTATCTTTCCTATCTTAAGAGGCAAAAATGCTAACTTGCACATCTAGCAAAACCTGACAAATTTGCATATTTCAAGAAGCAAGAGTTGCTTTCTTGAACATCTCAATATTGTTAGCTTGCATGATGTAGAACTTACTATCTTGAACATTACCAAAAGTGCTATCTTGTATGCTGTAAAACTTGCATATCTAAAACTTGATAGCTTGAATGTCCTAAGCATGATGCATTACTTGCTAAATTTTCTAGCTTCAGAACTGCATGATGATAAAACTTAATATTATGTTTTTCATGCAATGAGTTGAACTTATATTACAAACACAAAGAATAGTTGTACTTCTCCTTTTTGTTGATGACAAAGGGGGAGAAGTATGTTGATGACATGATATGCATAAGTCTATGCATGAGTTCATAATGACATGTTGCAAGTATTCATGATGAATATTGCAATGACTTGAATTCAGTTTGAATTCAAGGTTCTATCAATATGGCATATTGATAGGGGGAGTTTGTTTAAACTCCGGGAGTCAAGTTTAACTCCATCATCAATTGGTTGTCATCATCAAAAAGGGGGAGATTGTTGAATCTCGTATTTTGATGATGAAACCAATTGATAATTATGTTTATGTTTAACTGCATTTTGAGTGATGCAGGTCTACTCGATCAGGATTAGACAGTTAACGAAGGAGGAATTGACATTGCACCGGAGGAGATCACAACAAGATATTGGACGACAGAAGGCTTCGGACGTCGGGCATCGGGCCAAGGAGAGCGAAATTACGCCAAGGATATCGGGGTTGCGGAGGTCAACCGCTGATTGGGCAACAAGCTGCAAGAGAGGACGATGCACCGAAGAATCGGACGAAGCACCAACTAATGACGTGCCGGGCAACAGAATGTCAATTGGCGTTGTAATAATTGTCTAGATCAAAGTAGAGTTTTAGCTTGTGTGTGCAGGATTAACTATGATAACGACGAAGACATAAAGCAAAACAAAGTGTCGGAGTCAAGCACGAAGGATTCATTGCGAGTTCAAGAGTTCGACGGAAGTCCGAAGGTTCGTCGGGAATGCTGCCGGAACTAGCCGAGAATGAGTAGGGAGCTTGCCGAAGGGTTTTTCGGAAGCTCGCCGGAAGGTTCGTTGGAAGTTCGCGGAGCTCGCCGAGAAAGATCGGAGCTTACCGAAGAAGCTCGTTGGAACTCGTCAAGATCAAATCGTGAAGTCTAGGAGCTTGCCGGGAGTCCGCAGAATGGTTTCCGAGAGTTTATCGGAAAACCGTCGGAAGTTCGCCGGAAGCTCGCCGGAAAAAGTCTTGACTTACGGACTTTGTAATAGCTTAGAAAATGTCTTTAAATTCATAGTTAGCATATTAATTAGGGTTAGGATTAGGTGTTAATCTTATAACCCAAGTAGGGGCCAATTGGGCCCGAGTTCGGACTGGTTTGGGCCAAGTTTGGAGCCCAACCAGTGAGCTGAATTGGCCTAGGCGGTGGCACCGCCCAGCACCCGAGAGCTGGGCGGTGGCACCACTTGACTGGGCGGTGGCATCGCCCAGCACTGTCAATGTCGGACAGTGACAGGCGGTGGCACCACCAACATCGGGAATATAAGAGAATTCAAATTTTTGGAGCCCAAATTTAAATCCTCTTGAGGCCTATAAATACCCCTCAAGTCTCAGTTAAGAACACAACTTTTTGAGCATCAATTGTTTGAGAGAAAGGTCTTAGAAAAGTCTTTGCTAGTCTTGTTTTCAATTTGCTAGTGTTCACCTCCTTCTTTCTAGCTAAAAATCTGTAAGAGAGTGAACCGCTTGTAAAAGGTTGTAAGAGGGGTATTTACCCTTCCCTTTCAAGAGATTTGCTAGTGGAAGGTGGGAGCCTCATCGAAGAGGGGCCTCGCAAGTGGATGTAGGTCACTTGACCGAACCACTTTAAAAACGGTGTAATCTTTGGTTTGCATTTCATTACTGCTATTTACATTACTGCAAACACTCTTACTTGCTTTATTTCCTCATTACATTTACTGCACAACTTTGCGAATACGCTTTCAAGTTAAGCACTTCCGATTCCGATTTTTATCGTACGAAAGATTTGTCGAAACCAACGTTTTAAGCCGCTGCACTAATTCACCCCCCCTCTTAGTACCGCTCCGATCCTAACAAAATGAACATAGTCTATCCAATTATTTTTGGGCCGAAGCTGTAAATACGACTTGCTACATCATGAATAGGGTCCTAATAAGACCATCTCTATCAAAAACTCCCTATGAATTATGGAATAACAAAAAACCAAATATTTCCTATTTTAAAGTTTTCGGTTGTAAATGCTGTTGAATCTCGTATTTTGATGATGAAACCACTTGACATGTGTTTATAATTTAAATTGCATTTTGAGTGATGCAGGTCTTTTCAATCAGGATTAGACAATTAAGGCAGGAGGAATTGACGTTGCGCCGGAGGAGATCACGTTAGGATATTGGATGGCAGAAGGCTTCGGACGTCGGGCATCGGGTCAAGAGCGGAATTGCGCCAAGGATATCGGCATTGCGGAGGTCAACCATCGATTGGGCAACAAGCCGCAAGAGAGGACGATGCGTCGAAGAATCGGATGAAGCGCTAACCAATGACGTGTCGGGCAACAGAATGTCAATTTGCTTTATAATAATTGTCTAGATCGGAGTAGAGTTTTTGCTTGTGTGTGCATGATTAACTACGATAACGATGAAGACATAAAATAAAACAAAGTGTCGGAGTCAAGCATGAAGGATTCATTGCGAGTTCAAGAGTTCGACGAAAGTCCGAAGGTTCGTCTGGAATGCTGCCGGAACTAGCCGAGAATGAGTAGGGAGCTTGCCGAAGGGTTTTTCGGAAGCTCGCCGGAAGGTTCATTGGAAGTTCGCGGAGCTCGCCGAGAAAGATAGGAGCTTGCCGAAGAAGCTCGTTGGAACTCGTCAAGATCAGATCGTGAAGTCTAGGAGCTTGCCGGGAGTCCGCAGAATGGTTTCCGAGAGTTTATCGGAAAACCGTCGGAAGTTCGCCGGAAGCTCGTTGGAAAAAGTCTTGATTTATGGACTTTGTAATAGCTTAGAAAATGTCTTTAAATTCTGAGTTAGCACGTTAATTTGGGTTAGGATTAGGTGTTAATCTTATAACCAAAGTAGGGGCCAATTTGGCCCGAGTTCGGACTGGTTTGGGCCAAGTTTGGAGCCCAACCAGTGAGCTGAATTGGCCTAGGCGGTGGTACTACCCAGCACCCGAGAGCTGGGCGGTGACACCTCCTAGGCTGGGCGGTTGCACCGCCCAGCACCCGAGCGCTGGGCGGTGGCACCGCTTGGCTAGGCGGTGGCACCGCCAACATCGGGAACATAAGAGAATTTAAATTTTTGGAGCCCAAATTTGAATCCTCTTGAGGCCTATAAATACCCCTCAAGTCTCAATTGAGAAAACAACTTTTTGAGCAGCAAGTGTTTGAGAGAAAGGTCTTAGAAAAGTCCTAGCTAATCTTGTTTTCATTTTGCTAGTGTTCACCTCCTTCTTTCTTGCTTAAAATTTGTAAGAGAGTGAACCGCTTGTAAAGAGTTGTAAGAGGGGTATTTACCCTTCCCTTTCAAGAGATTTGCTAGTGGAAGGTGGGAGCCTCATCGAAGAGGGGCCTCGCAAGTGGATGTAGGTCATTTGACTGAACCACTTTAAAATCGGCGTAATCTCCGGTTTGCGTTTATGTTTATGCATTTATCTTTCTGCAAACCTTTACTTTGCTAAGTTCACTGCCCTCATCTTATTACGTACGCTTTCAACGCAATTGAAACGGTTTCAAATGAAACATTATTTTTATCATACGAAAGATTTTCTAAAACCGAAGTTTTAATCCGCTGCACTAATTCACCCCCCCGCTCTTAGTGCCGCTCCGATCCTAACAATTGGTATCAGAGCCCGGTATTTCTCATTTCGGATTTACACCCGAGAGAAATGGCTCTTCATGGCTTTCAAGAGGGCTTTTCGGTTGTTCGTCCACCGTTGTTTAATGGATTGGACTACACTTATTGGAAAACTCGAATGAGAGATTTCTTGATTTCTTTGAATTTGGATATATGGAATATTGTTGAAAATGGTTTTCAACTTCCCTCTAAACCGATGAATGAATGGTCGGATTTGGAGAAGAAATATTTTTCTTTAAACGCAAAGGCTATGAATGCCTTATTTTACGCTTTGCACAAAAATGAGTTCAATCGGATTTCTACGTGCGAAACGGCTTTCGATATTTGGCGAACACTTGAAATCACGCACGAGGGAACTAGTAGAGTCAAAGACTCGAACGTTAACATTTTATTGCATGATTTTGAGCTTTTTCAAATGCAACCAAGCGAGACTATAGGCGACATGTACACCCGTTTCACGGTTGTCGTCAATAATCTAAGAGTTCTTGGTAAATCTTTTTCGAATTTTGATCTCGTAAGCAAGATCTTAAGATCCCTTCCAAAAAGGTGGGATTCTAAAATAACCGCAATACATGAAACAAAAGATTTAAATATTTTTCCACTTGAAGAACTAATTGGTTTGTTAATGACATATGAAATGTTGCACAATGCACATGATGAACAAAATCACCTTCCAAAGAACAGGAAGGATTTGGAACCCTAGACAAATGAATACCACTTGAGTAATTACTCAAGTGATGAGGACAATGATGAACTTGAACTTCAAACACTAAATCTTAATAAGTTTATTAAACAAAAATCTAAAATAAAGAATGAACTTGAACAGAGGGAGAGGCCAAAGAAGAGGAAGGCAACGAAGGACGAATCAAGAACTTCCAAAGGTGAAACGGAGAATTGGGCTTTGACGGACTTCGACTACAAGGTAAGTAACTCAACTCTCTTGAATTGTTTTGAAATTACTTGATGTTTTCCATGATGTATTTTCTCTTTTCTTTTGAATAATTATTTTTCTTGAAAATTGTATGTTTTATGTTAATAGAATAAAATGTTACATTTAAATAATCATATATATGTGCTTGAGAAGCAAGAATGTGTATTTTGATGATTTTCATATTAACTTTCAATGATGATGCATGGTTTTTATATGGAAGGCTTGATGATATTTTTTTTAAACCTTGTCTTTGGTTTTCAAACATGATGTATGTTTTTGACATAAGAACAAAACTTGAGCATGCTAATATAAAGTCAATCACATAAATTAAAACTAAAGAAGTTTTAGTTATCTATAAGAATCATTCAAAATTATGTTCAATGAAACCATTGCATAATGATGTAATGAAAATATTAAACATTTTGAAACCATGTTTTAGTGTTATGCATAATGATCATGCTTAATAAATTTCAAAATTATGCATATGAATCTTGTGATTTATGGATTATTGATTTTTACCATAATGAAAGTGGCTTATTAATCTTTGTTGTAATAAATCTTACACTTTCGGTTTTAAACATTATACATGTTTTTATTTGGTATAAGTGAAATAAAATCATATGAATTGAAACAACTAAAAAAAGGAAAATATTTTTTCCTTGAAAATTTATTTTTCTCTATCCTATTGATCTTGATGTTTATTATGATAAATCTATGTATACCATTTTGAATCTCTTGAAAGTAATGTTGATATTTTGATGATTTTGATGATTTAAATTTGAAATGAGTTTTATCAAAATCATGATATTGATTTCTTGGAATAACATGAGATTACCTTTGATGATCATTTTGATTCATGGAATTTTGGATTCATGACTTGGTCTTACATTTGTTTATGAGATAGTTGAAATCTTTGTACGTTTGAATTCTTCCCTTCTTCTTTCAATTTATGCATGTTATATGTTAAAGATTTAAAACCATGTTTTGGTATCATGCATATCTAAGAAATATTGATGTGACAAATTGAATAAGTTGAAAATGAATGATGAATTTTCTCTTGAATATAACTTGTGATATTTTTTATATAAATCATCATTTTGATTTCTCGACATTCAATACATGAGAGTTTATTATAAATCAAAATTTCTCATTAATATATCTTCTACGATTTTACTTGATATTCTCTTGAGAGGAGATTTTCTAAATGAATCATGATTTTTCCTTGTGAGTTCTTGGAGTTATTACTTGATTTTTCTTTTAAAACAAGATCTCTTCTTTGTACTCCTATGATTTTTCTTGATATTTTATTTAAAGAAGATATTTACTATATGAATCATGTCTTTTGGTATTCAAATGATTTTATCCTTCATGACATGATTTCTTTGTATTTATGGCTTGCATGACTTGAAATGTTTTGGTATAATGCATGCAATGATGAAATATTCATAAAGTTAAAATGATGTATGCAATACTTATTATAATGATGTACATGATGTATTTATTGCATATGATGTGTATCATGAATGCTTTAAATGATGAATGTTTGGTATCATGATCAATATGTTGATAAATGCTTAAAAATTTTAATGTTTGAGTATCATGTATGATATGCTTATTAATGATGATTGATTTATTTTTCGGTATCGTGCAGGAAAAATAAGGTTATTGAAATTGTGTATGATTTAATTTGAATATATAATGATGCACAAATAAGAATGATACTTACCTTTGTCATAATATGAAAATTGATATAAGGGTCTTCCCTTCTTTTTGACAATGACAAAGGGGGAGCAAGAATTTCTAGCGTGGACATCATGAAAAGAGGCAAACTAACTAGCTTGCACAATTCAAGATGAAAGCAAAAATTGCACTTCTCAAAAGAGAAGATGCAAATGTAACATTTGCCAAATTGTTTGCTTGCCTCATGTAAAACATTATCTCTTGCTAGTTTGGCATTTTTGCTAGCTTGTATGTTGCTAAACTTGATCACTTTTTCAAACATTTTGCTAGCTTACATTTTGCAAATAAAGCAAAAATGGCACTTCTAGATGAAAGAGCTTGTTATTTTGAACATCACAAGCTTGCCTATCTTAAGAAACAAAAATTGCAAAAGTGCTATCTTGCCTATCTCAAGAAGCAAAACTTGCAACTTGCACATTGCAATAGGAAGCAAGAATTATGAGCTTACACAAGAAAGCTATCTTGCATTTGCTTTCGAAATTTTTGCTAGCTTGTATATTGTGAAACTTACATATCGTAAAAATTGCTAGCTTGTAGTCTAAAGAGAAGCAAAAAGTTGCTATCTCAAAAGAAGTAAATGTGCTATCTTTCCTATCATAAGAGGCAAAAATGCTAACTTGCACATCTAGCAAAACTTGACAAATTTGCATATTTCAAGAAGCAAGAGTTGCTTTCTTGAACATCTCAATATTGCTAGCTTGCATGATGTAGAACTTACTATCTTGAACATTACCAAAAGTGCTATCTTGTATGCTGTAAAACTTGCATATCTAAAACTTGATAGCTTGAATGTCCTAAGCATGATGCATTACTTGCTAAATTTTCTAGCTTCAAAACTGCATGATGATAAAACTTAATATTATGTCTTTTCATGCAATGAGTTGAACTTATATTACAAACACAAAGAATAGTTGTACTTCTCCTTTTTGTTGATGACAAAGGGGGAGAAGTATGATGACATGACATGTTATGCATAAGTTTATGATGACATGTTGCTTGGATTCTTGAATCTAAGAGTTTCTATCAATTAGCCATATTGATAGGGGGAGTTTGTTTAAACTCTGGGAGTTAAGGTTAACTCCGTCATCAAGTTGTTGTCATCATCAAAAAGGGGGAGATTGTTGAATCTCATATTTTGATGATGAAACCACTTGACATGTGTTTATAATTTAAACTGCATTTTGAGTGATGCAGGTCTACTCGATCAGGATTAGACAATTAAGGCAGGAGGAATTGACGTTGCACCGGAGGAGATCACGTTAGGATATTGGATGGCAGAAGGCTTCGGACGTCGGGCATCGGGTCAAGAGCGGAATTACGCCAAGGATATCGGCGTTGCGGAGGTCAACCGCCGATTGGGCAACAAGCCGCAAGAGAGGACGATGCCCCGAAGAATCGGACGAAGCGCCAACCAATGACGTGCCGGGCAACAGAATGTCAATTCGCTTTATAATAATTGTCTAGATCGGAGTAGAGTTTTTGCTTGTGTGTGCAGGATTAACTATGATAACGACGAAGACATAAAACAAAACAAAGTGTCGGAGTCAAGCACGAAGGATTCATTGCGAGTTCAAGAGTTCGACGAAAGTCCGAAGGTTCGTCGGGAATGCTGCCGGAACTAGCCGAGAATGAGTAGGGAGCTTGCCGAAGGGTTTTTCGGAAGCTCGCCGGAAGGTTCGTTGGAAGTTCGCGGAGCTCGCCGAGAAAGATCGGAGCTTACCGAAGAAGCTCGTTGGAACTCGTCAAGATCAAATCGTGAAGTCTAGGAGCTTGCCGGGAGTCCGTAGAATGGTTTCCGAGAGTTTATCGGAAAACCGTCGGAAGTTCGCCGGAAGCTCGCTGGAAAAAGTCTTGATTTACGGACTTTGTAATAGCTTAGAAAATGTCTTTAAATTCATAGTTAGCACATTAATTAGGGTTAGGATTAGGTGTTAATATTATAACCAAAGTAGGGGCCAATTGGGCCCGAGTTCGGACTGGTTTGGGCCAAGTTTGGAGCCCAACCAGTGAGCTAAATTGGCCTAGGCGGTGGCACCACCCAGCACCCGAGAGCTGGGCGGTGACACCTCCTGGGCTAGGCAGTTGTACCGCCCAGCACCCGAGCGCTGGGCGGTGGCACCGCTAGCATCGGGAACATAAGAGAATTCAAATTTTTGGAGCCCAAATTTGAATCCTCTTGAGGCCTTTAAATACCCCTCAAGTCTCAACTGAGAAAACAACTTTTTGAGTAGCAAGTGTTTGAGAGAAAGGTCTTAGAAAAGTCCTAGCTAATCTTGTTTTCATCTTGCTAGTGTTCACCTCCTTCTTTCTTGCTGAAAATTTGTAAGAGAGTGAACCGCTTGTAAAGAGTTGTAAGAGGGGTATTTACCCTTCCCTTTCAAGAGATTTGCTAGTGGAAGGTGGGAGCCTCATCGAAGAGGGGCCTCGCAAGTGGATGTAGGTCATTTGACCGAACCACTTTAAAATCGGCGTAATCTCCGGTTTGAGTTTATGTTTATGCATTTATCTTTCTGCAAACCTTTACTTTGCTAAGTTCACTGCCCTCATCTTATTACGTACGCTTTCAACGCAATTGAAACGGTTTCAAACGAAACATTATTTTTATCGTACGAAAGATTTTCTAAAACCGAAGTTTTAATCTGCTGCACTAATTCACCCCCCCCCCCCCCCCCTCTTAGTGCCGCTCCGATCCTAACAAATGCTTTATTTTGAATGAAAAGGATACCTTAGGAAAATTTGATGCTAAATCCGATGAAGGCATCTTTCTTGGTTACTCTTCCGTTTCTAAGGCTTTTTGGATTTTTAACAAAAGAACCTTAGTAATTGAAGAGTCTATTCATGTAGTTTTTAATGAAATTTCTAATTTAAAGAAAAATGATTTTGATGATGATCTTGGTTTTGATAATTTGAATTTAAATGAACCACCTCCTCAAAATAGCAACTTGGATGCACCTTCTTCCGAAATTTCCTTACCCAAGGAATGGAAGTATATAGATGCTCATCCAAAGGAGCTAATTCTAGGAGATACATCAAAAAGGGTTCAAATTCGTTCCTCTTTCAAGAATTTTTGTGCTAATGCCGCCTTCCTTTCTCAAATCGAACATAAATGCATTGACGAAGCCATAAAAGATGATTTTTGGGTTATTGCAATGCAAGAGGAATTGAATCAATTTGAGAGGAATAAGGTATGGAAGCTTGTTCCTAGACCTAGTGACCATTTAGTCATTGGTACTAAATGGGTCTTTAGAAACAAGTAAGACAAAAATGATATCGTGGTTAGAAACAAGGCTAGATTAGTGGCCAAAGGTTTCAACCAAGAAGAAGGTATCGATTATGAAGAAACCTTCGCTCCCATGGCTCGATTAGAAGCCATAAGGATGCTCCTTGCCTATGCTAGTAGTAATAATTTTAAACTATTTCAAATTGATGTCAAAAATGCTTTCTTGAATGGTTTTATTTCCGAAGAACTATATGTCGAACAACCTCCTGGATTTGAAAATTCTCTTCTTCCTAATCATGTATTCAAATTGACTAAAGCTCTCTATGGCTTGAAACAAGCTCCTAGAGCTTGGTATGAAAGGCTTAGTTCCTTTCTTATTTTAAATAATTTTACCAAAGGCAAGGTTGATACTACATTGTTTATTAAACATTTTGAAAATAATTTTCTTATTGTGCAAATTTATGTTGACGATATTATTTTTGGCTCTTCGGATGAATCACTATGTGAATCATTTGCCAAATGTATGAGTCATGAATTTGAAATGAGTTTAATGGGTAAATTAACTTTCTTTTTAGGATTACAAATCAAACAACTTAGTGATGGTATATTTCTTAACCAATCTAAATATACATTAGAACTGTTAAAATGATTTAACATGGATAATTCAAAAGCAATAAACACCCCTATGAGTATCGCGACTAAGTTAGATATGGATGAAAATAGTAAAAATTTCGATCAAAAAACATATAGGGGAATGATAGGTAGTCTGCTCTACCTCACCGCGACTAGACCGGATATTATGTTTAGTGTAGGACTTTATGCTAGGTTTCAATCAAATCCTAAATTATCTCATCTTAAAAGTGTTAAAAGAATATTTAGGTATCTTAAAGGAACTCCAAATCTAGGATTGTGGTATCCAAAATCTGAAAAATTCGATTTAATAGCTTATGCAGATGCCGATTTTGGCGGATGCAGGATAGATAGAAAAAGTACATCCGGAACATGCCAATTTTTAGGACATACACTTGTTTCTTAGACTTCCAAGAAACAAAATTCAATTGCACTATCTACGGCGGAAGCCGAATACATTGCTGCAAGTTCATGCTGTGCACAAGTTGTTTGGATGAAAAATACATTAGAAGACTATGGAATTCACTTTAAAAATATTCCCATAAAATGTGATAATACTAGTGCCATATGTCTTACTAAAAATCCAATTCAGCACTCTAGAACTAAGCACATCGACGTTAGGCATCATTTTATACGCGATCATGTCCTTATCAATGATGCTGTTCTAGAATTCATTGACACAAAGCATCAATTAGCAGATATATTTATAAAAGCTTTGAATGAAGACCAATTTGAATTCATTAGAAGGGAATTAGGTATGTTAAATTGTCCCTAAGAATAAACTTGTTTGAATGGATTTTCCGTAAAGTTTTTCATCCTCTCTCCGTTCCTCGGTGAATCTAATCCTTCTCTTTCGATTCTAAATGACATGTTAAATTATCTTATCCTATCTTGAGTCAAACACCGCTCTCATCTGATCAATATTAATGATTTTATGACATTTTGTGAATCTCGAAATTGATTTTGATGGCTTGATTATGACTTTCAAGTTGACGATTTGAATTTGAATGAGTTTGTATTCGAATTATGATCTTGACTTATTGGAGTTACTACTTGAATTTTTTTTTAATCACAATCTACTCCTTGTACACCTACAATTTTTGTTATTTATAGAAAGAAGAGATTTGATAAAGTGGATGAATGCTGAATTTTCCTTTAAGATGAACTCTGCGTAGATATTTTAGCATACTTAATTTTGAATGATAAATTTTTGTATGATCAATGCTGAATTCCTGATGTTAAAATCACAAATTATGTGCTTCAAGTCTCATTCCCTTTTTGTTGATGACAAAGGGGGAGAAGTGATGACTAAGTGATGACTTATACCATTTCGATAGCATGACTTAATGAAAATGCCTTATACGCATCGATAACATGACTAATATGAATTACAAAAGCTTGTGTGATATGAATGTCTTATATACCTTGCAAAATCTTTGAGAATATCGCAAGATTGATTGATCATATTGAAAGCATTCCTTACATTTATATCATGAAATTCATGTTGAAAATCTTTATCTCCTGTCGTAGTAAAAATTGTCTCTTATCATTCGACTTGAAAATGATTTTCATCGAAGTTTCGCATTTACTTATGGTTAAAACTTATCGGTTTATGCTTGAATTCAATGGGATGGAATTCAAGTGTTTTTATCTTCTCATAATATGACATATAGATAGGGGGAGTTATGTTTAACTCCGTCATCAATTGATTGTCATCATCAAAAAGGGGGAGATTGTTGAATCTCGAATTTTTATGATAAAATCAATTGATGGGTTAATTGATCTAATCCATATTATTGAGTTTAGTGTGCAGGATTAACTACGATAACCAGAAAACACAAAGCAAGAATACCGGAGTCAAGTTCGATGGACGTTTAAGAGTCCGAAGAATCGTCGGAGATGCTGCCGGAACCAACCGAGAAGAAATCGGGAACCTGTCGGAATTTTTGGAAGTTCACCGAAGAGACCGTCGGAGGTTCACGGAGATCATTGAGAAGGCTCGGCTACTCGTTAAAGTCATCACAAGATCAGGAGCTTGCTGGGAGTCCGTCGGAAGAAGTTCGACATTCGCGGTAGAAAACTTGCTTAGGATGTTTTTAGTTATGTAGTTCACTTGTAATTAGGATTAGGATTAAGAGATAATTCTATATCCTGGTTAGGGGCCAACTGGGCCAAAATTAGACTTCGTTTGGGCTAAATTTGAAGCCCAACCAGTGAACCGAAGGGTCTAGCGGTGGCACTGCCAGACTGGGCGGTTGCACCGCCCAGCACTGTCAGTGTCTGACAATGACAGGCGGTGGCACCGCCACTAACAGGCGGTGGCACCGCGGAACCCAAAGAGAATTCAAATTTTGGAGCCCAAATTTGAATCCTATTGAGGCCTATAAATACCCCTCAAATCTCAACTGAGATTATAACTTTTTGAGAAGCAATTGATTGAGAGAAAGGTCTTAGAAAAGTTTTTGCTAGTCTTGTTTTCAATTTACTAGTGTTCACCTCCTTCTTTCTTGCTGAAAATCTGTAAGAGAGTGAACCGCTTGTAAAAAGTTGTAAGAGGGGTATTTACCCTTCCCCTTCAAGAGATTTGCTAGTGGAAGGTGGGAGCCTCATCGAAGAGGGGCCTCGCAAGTGGATGTAGGTTATTTGATCGAACTACTGTAAAATCGGCGTGATCTCTGGTTTGCATTTACTTATTGTCATTTATATTACTGCAAACCATTTGCACTTTAATACTCTACTTCTTTGTCTCTGTCTTACTTATCCCTTCAAGTTAAAACGCAATCGAAACGGTTTGAAATTGTTTAAATCGTTGCTTCTATCGTACGAAGGTTCCGAAAGTGTTTAAATTGTCAAAAGTTTATCGCACTTTACCGTTGCACTAATTCACCCCCCCCCCTCTTAGTGCCGCTCCGATCCTAACATTATCAAGTGCACAAAATAAGGCATTCATAGCCTTTGCATTAAGAGCAAAAGCCTTCTTCTCCAATTCATTCCAATCGATCATTGGAAGAGAAGACTTCGAAAATCCATTTTCGACAAGATTCCAATGTTCAAAATCCATAGAAATAAGAAAGATCCTCATTCGGGTCTTCCAATAGGTATAGTCCGTCCCATTGAACATGGGTGGACGTGTAATAGAATGGCCCTCTTGGTTTCCGGCGTATGCCATCTCTCTTAGGTTTTAATCCGTTTGAGAGTTAACCCCGCTCTGATACCAATTGTTAGGATCAAGAGCACTAAGGGGGGGGGGGGGGGGGGGGGGTGAATTAGTGCAGCGGAAAACCTTCTATGAAAAATAAAAACTGCATTCGTTCGTTAAAAGTGATTTTGGTAAGAAAGACGATTCGTAAATCACTTTAACTTTTGCTTAAGCGAGATGCAGCAAAGATTTAAATGCAGTTTGCAGTTATGATTCTAATCAGATAGTAGGCGCAAACTGAAATATGATATTCGTACGAAAAAATTGATTTACGTCTAAATGCTGATTCGTAAATCACTTGATTAAGCGAGATACAGTTTAAGCAAGGATATAAAGGCAGTTTGCAGTTATGATAGAAATCAAAACGTAAACGCAAACAGAAATATGATGATCGTATGATAAAACTGATTTACGTCTAAACGCCGATACAGAAAGTGCAAAGCTTGAAACCCGATCGTATATTCGCAGAAAGCAGTAAGTTTTAGAGGAGGTTTGCAGTAAAGATAATATGCTCAAAGTAAATGCAAACCGAGATTTAGAGTGGTTCGGTCAATCTTGACCTACTCCACTTTTGGCTTCCTCCACCGATGAGGTCACCGACGTCAACTAGAGGCCTTCCTTCAATAGGCGAAGAACTTTTGGCCTTTACAACAATTTTGAGCTATAAAAATCACAGAACAAGATCAGGATTTCATTGTGTGTTCAGTGCCCTTTTAGTGCTGAATGGGTGGGGTATTTATAGGCCCCAACCCAGTTTGAATTTGTAGCTCAAAACTATCAATTCCCGGAATTATGGGATCTGGCGGTTGCACCTCCTGACTGGAGCAGTTGCACCGCCTGGTAGAGCTCGAAGACTGAGCCTCTAGGTGGTGCCACCTCCTGTCAGGGGCGGTTGCACCTCCTGCCAGAGCTCGAAGACCGAGCTCAAGCGGTGCCACCTCTTGACTGAGGTGGTTGCACCGCTCAGCCAGAGCTCAGAGATCGAGCCCAGGTGGTGCCACCTCCTGTCAGGGGAGGTTGCACCGCCCAATCTCACTCGGAGACTGAGCCCAGGCGGTGCCACCTCCTGGCTGGGGCGGTTGCACCGCCCAGTCTCGCTCGGAGACTTAGCCCAAGCGGTGCCACCTCCTAGCTTGGGCGGTTCAACTGCCTGGCAGAAATCAGGCTCCGAATGGGTTGATCCATTCGGCCCAATTTGAGTTTTTCAGGGGCCCAATTGCCCCAAGATTAAGTTAATGGGATCACCTCCCATTTCCAACTTAATCATTGTGCTAACTACGATATTTCCTAAGACATTTACTCTAACTTGCTCCGGTGTGTCAATCGCTTCTTCCGGCGAACTTCCGTCGATCATCCGATGAACCCTCGGTGATGCTCCTACGGACTTTCGGAAAACTCCTGGACTTGCGACGATCCACTTGGTGAGTTTCGACGAGCTTCTTTGGCAAGCTCATGGACTTCTCGGATTTATTCCCGTAGAACCTCCGACGACTGTCCGAACTTCCGTCGAACTCTCGAACTCCCAATGTGATCATTGTCTTGACTCCGGCACAACTCCTACTGCATATCTTACTTTCATCGTAGTTAATCCTGCACACTTATCTCAACATATAGATTAGATAACAAATGATAATTGACTTCATCATCAAAATCCGAGATTCAATAGGTTCTCTCTTGAGCTATCAAAAGGAGAATAGAGTTATAAAATGGTAGTTGATTTTCGTCCATTGAAGGAAGATCGATAGTGAAAGTCAGTGGCCTCGACGGAAGAGGAATCGGGAGTGGATGTAGGTCACAATGACCGAACCACTATAAAACTCGGTTTGCATTTTTATTTATTCAATTTACCTTTATAGCAAACTATCTTACTTGCTTTACTTTCTCATTACATGCTTCCGTACGCTTTCAAGTTAAATACATTTCCGATATCGATTTTATCGAAATGAAGATTTTCAAAACCATCCTCTTTATCTACTACACTAACTCACCCACTCATCCCACCCCCCCACATCTTAGTGTCGATTCGATCCTAACAGTGTAGATACTACTAACTTCGTTAAAATACTATTTAGAAGGTAAGCTGCGATCTGTAGGACGTATCCCTAGAATGAGATAGGTAAGTTGGAAAACTCAAAAAACTCGGCCTTTGAGGCTATCAAGTAGTGTTACCACTATACTGGGTGTTGGTACCACCCAGCAACAATATGTCAGGCGATGGTATCGCTTGTACCCCGAAATCTTGGGTATTTGAATTTTGGGCCCCAAATTTGAATCCATTTGGAGCCTATAAATACCCCACTTTTTCCTACTTGAAAAAGCAATAAAGTATGTTAAAAAGGGGGAAAGAATCCTTGAGTAAAAATTGTAATATCTCTTGAAGAGTAGAGTCCCTTCTTCCTAGTATTTAGAAAGTTCTTCTAAAGGGAGAAGAGAGGTCTAGGCCTAAATGAGAGATGTAAAGGTTCTCTCTTGAGCCTATTTAAAAGAGAATAGAGTTGTAAAAGAACAGTTGATCGTTGCCCATTGAAGGAAGATTGGTAGTGAAAGCCGGTGGCCACAACGGAAGAGGAATCAGGAGTGGATGTAGGTCACAATGATCGAACCACTACAAACTTTCTTACTTGCTTTACTTTCTCATTACATGCTTCCAAACGCTTTCAAGTTAAATACATTTCCGATATCAGTTTTATCGAAACAAAGATTTTCAAAATCGACTTTTTTATCTACTGCACTAATTCACCCTCCTCTTAGTGTCGACTATATCTTAACAGTTGGTATCAAAGCCATATTTTTTCTCGTTTAGTTTAACAACTAAGAGAAATTGCTCTTTTCGTATTTTAAGAGGGACTTTCTATCATTCATCCTCCTATGTTCAATGGGATGGACTACACAAAATAGAAAACTCTAATAAGAGTTTTTTTTGCTTTCTATTGATTTAAATTTATGGAATATTATCAAAAACATATTTCAAAAGTCTTCTTTGTTAAATCTCATATTTTAATGATGAAATCAATTGGTAAATTGTTGGATCTAATCTATATGTTGAGATAAGTGTGTAGGATTAACTACAATAGTGGTGAGACATGAAGTAAATGTTGGGCCGGAGTCAAGATCGAGACTTCGTTGGGAGTTTGAGAGTTCGTCGGAAGTTCGGATGTTCGTTGAAAGTTCTGTCGAAATTGATTGAGAAGTCCAGGAGCTTGCCAAAGAAGCTCGTCGGAACTTACCAAGAAGATCGTCGTAAAGTCCAAGAGCTTATAGGGAGTCCATTGGAACATTGCCGAAAGATCATTGGAAGTTTGCCGTAAGATCGTTGGAAGCTCGTCGGAAGAACAATTGACATACCAGACTAAGATCATTTAGTTAATGTTTTAAATTATCGTAGTTAGACCTTAAGTTGAGTTAGGATTGGGAGGTAATCCCACTAACTTAATTAGGGGCCAACTGGGCCCTTAACAGGGTTGAATTGGGCCAATTGAACAACCCATTCAACACCTGAAGTCACGGACAATGGTGGCACCGCTAGGGCTGGCGGTGACACCGCTTGGTGACTCAATCTCTCAGGTGGTGTGGGTGGTGATACCACCCAGATTAGGCAGTGGTACCATCGGCAATTAATGCTACCAAACGGTGGTACCATCAGAGCTTGGTCTCTAAGCTTTGTTAGGCAGTGGTACCGCCCAATAATGGCGGTGGTACCGCTAGTTCCTCGAAATCCAGGGATATGACACTTGTTGGCTCCAATTCTGAAGCCATCGGGGCCTATAAATACCTCACCCTTTTCTGCATGAAAGGGTAACAAAAGTGCAATCAAAGTGTTAAAAAATCCTAAGTGTTCAAGTGTTGAAAGTGTTGTAAAAGTGAGAAGAGTCCTCCTCATCCCTCTTCATAGCTTTGTAATCATTCAAGAGAGGTGTGAGGCTTGTAAGGGTTATCTCCTAAACCCGTAAAAAGGAGAAAGCACTATAAAGAGGTGGTTGGTCTTTGCCTATTAAAGGAAGATCATTAGTGGGTGTCGGTGACCTCGACGGAGGAGGAATCGGAAGTGGACGTAGGTCACAACGACCGAACCACTATAAATTTTGGTTTGCATTTCTATTATTGTCATTTACTTTGCAATTGCTTCACTTCCTCCTTACTTGGCTTTCACTACCCTTGCGAACAAACATGCTTTCAAGCTATCTTCCAAGATCATTCTTTTAACGTGCAAAGTTTTTTTTAATTGACTCTTTTATCTATTGCACTAATTCACCCCCCCTTTTAGTGCCGACTCGATCCTAACAATTGGTATCAGAGCTTGGTTACTCTCAATTTGGTTTAAAATCCAAGAGAGATAACTTTTGCTGATAATCAAGTGGGTCATTCAATTACACATCCAGTCATGTTCAATGGGACGGATTACACATATTGGAAGACTAGAATGAGGATCTTTCTAATTTCAATAGATTTTAAGTTATAAAACCTTATGGAAAATGACTTTTAAAAGTCTTTTCTTCCAATAAATGATTGGAATAAGTTGGAGAAGAAGACTTTCGCTTTAAATGCCAAGGCTATGAATGCCTTGTTTTGTGCTTTAGATAAATACGAGTTCAATTGAATGTCTATTTTTGAAACGGCTTTTGATATTTGGCACACACTCTAAATCACTCAAAAAGGTGCTAGTAGAGTAAAGGAGTCAAAGATAAATCTTTTAGTTCATACTTATGAATTGTTTCGGATGAATCTAAGTGAAACTATTGTCATCATGTACACCCGTTTTACGAATGTCGTCAATAGTTTAAAAGCTCTTGGCAAGTTTTTCGAACTTTGAACTTGTTAATAAAATCTTGAGATCCCTTCTAAAGAGTTGGGACCCTAAAGTAACGGCTATTCAAGAGGCTAAGGATTTAAATAACTTTCCTTTTGAAGAACTTATTGGGTCACTAATGACCTATAAGATGACTTGCAACACTCATGAAGAGCTTGAGAACAACCTTCCAAAGAATAGAAAGGATATGGCACTAAGAACTCATGAAGACCACTTGAAAGAAAATTCAAGTGATGAGGACTATGATTATGACTTAGCACTCTTGACAAGAATTTTTAAAAAATTCAACTAAAAATAAAAATAAAATTTAAAAATGATACTAAAAATAAAATTGAACCAAAAAAGGAACAAGTTATATGCTACGAATGCAAGAAGCCGGAAAATTTCAAAAGCGAATGTCCCCAAGCAAAGAAGAAGCAATCAAAGAAGAAGGAGGCTCTTAAAACAACATGGGATGACTCAATTGCATCCAAAGAAGAGGAGCTAACCAATACTGAGCAAGTTGCTCACTATGCACTAATGGCTATCGGAGATGAGGTAAGTAGTTCATCATATGCAAATTTATCTTCTGATGAATTACTAAGTGTTTTTCATGATTTATTTGATTAATATAAATTAGTTAGTAAAAAATATAAATTATTGAAAAAAGAGCATGCTTCTCTTGTTAGTGATTTTGATAGATTAAAAATTGAGCATGATGAGAGTTTAGCTCCTTGCACAAAATATGATGAATTAGAAATGCTTAAAAAGGAGAATTTGCAACTACATGAAACCTTAGAAAATTTTGAAATAGGTAGTAAATCCTTAAACATGATTCTTGCAAGTAAGAATCATGTTCATAGAAGAGATGGAATCGGTTTTGTGAGTAACACTTATAAAAATCCAACTATCTTTTTTAAAGGCGCAACTTTGCATGTTTCACCTAGAAATAAATGTAACTTTTATTGCAAATTTAGACAAGTTGCTTATCAATGTCTGTTTAAGAGATGTAGTCTACACAAATTGACTTGGGTTCCTAAAAAAACTGTAAAGAACTCTATACAAATTGATAAGTTAAGTCGATCAATTTTTGAGGCACGCAAGGTCAAATGGGTACCTAAAAATCATCCTTTTTTTGTAGAAATGTTTATCGTCACAAGCTAGGAGCAAGAGATGGTACCTTGATAGTAGATGCTCAAGGCACTTGACCGGAGATCCATCTCAATTCTCTAAGCTCACTAACCTAGACGAAATGTATGTTACCTTCGGAGACAACAACAAGGGTAAAATCATTGACAAAGGAACCATAGGTAACAAATCTAACTTTTTGATGAAAGATGTGTTATTAGTTGATGGCTTAAAGTATAATCTTTTGAGCATTAGTTAATTATGTGATAAAGGATATGCCATTAGATTTGAATCCTTGCATTATTGAACAATCACACAAAAACACCTCTATGATTATCCTAAAACATAATAATGTGTACACTATTGTCATTGATAATCTTTGTAATGAAATGTGTTTTTCAATTTTGAATGACGATGCTTGGCTTTGGCATAGGAGATTAGGTCATTCTAGCATGAAACTAATCTCTCAAATCTTATCTAAAGAACTTATAAGAGGTATTCCTAACATTAAGTTTGTTAAAGATAATATATGATGCATGTCAACTAGGAAAACAAATGAAATATAGTTTTAAACCAAATAATCAAATAAGCATCTCTAGACCATTGCAATTGATCCATATGGATTTGTTTAGACCAATTAATACATCAAGATTAGGAGGTACCAAATACGCCTTTGTCATTATCGACTATTATAGTAGATACACTTGGACATACTTCTTAGCACACAAAAGTGATTGCTTTAGGTATTTTTCTAAGTTTTGTAAACTTGTTCAAAATGAAAAAGGCTTTATTATTTCATCAATTCGGAGTGACCACGATGGTGAATTTTAAAACCATGATTTCTAATTTTTTTTGTGAATCTAATCGATACAACCATAATTTATCTACTCTGATAAATCCTCAACAAAATGTAGTAGAAAGAAAAAATAGAAATTGAAAAGAAATGGCTAGAACCATGTTAAACGAATATAGGCTACCCAAATATTTTTGGGCCGAAACCGTTAATACGGCATAGTATGTCATGAATAGGATTCTAGTAAGACCATTACTTTCTAAAACTCTTTATGAATTGTGGAATAACAAAAAACCCAACGTTTCATATTTTAAAGTATTTGGTTGTAATTGATTTATTTTGAATGAAAAAGATACCTTAGAAAAGTTTGATGCAAAATCCGATGAAGGGATTTTTCTTGGGTATTCTACTATTTCTAAAGACTTTCGTATCTTTAACAAAAGAACTTTGGTTATAGAAGAGTCTATTCATGTTGTCTTTAATGAAGTTTTTGAATTTTAAAAAAATGAGTTTGATGATGATCTTAATTTTGATGCTTTGAATTTAAATGAACCCTCTCCTCCAACTAGCAAGTTAGATACATCTTCTTTCGAAACATCCTTACCCAAGGAATGGAAGTATGTAGATGCTAATCCGAAGGAGCTTATCGTAGGAGATACATCAAAAGGGGTTCAAACTCGTTCTTTTTATAAAAAAATTTGTGCCAATGCCGCTTTTCGTTCTCAGATTGAACCTAAATGTATTGAAAAGGCCTTGAAAGATGATTCATGGGTTATCGCAATGCAAGAAGAATTGAACTAATTTGAGAGAAATGAGGTGTGGAAGCTTATTTTGAGGCCAAATGACCATTTAGTTATTAGTACTAAATGGGTCATTAGAAACAATCAAGATGAATTTGGTATCATGGTTAGAAACAATGTTAGATTAATGGCCAAGGGTTTTAACCAAGAAGAAAGTATCAATTATGAAGAAACCTTCACTCTTGTGGCACGATTAGAAGCCATAAGGATGCTCCTTGCCTATGCTAGTAGTAATAATTTTAAGTTATTTCAAATGGATGTTAAAAGTGCATTTCTTAATGGCTTTATTTTCGAAGATGTTTATGTAGAAACCTCCCATATTTGAGAATGATAATTTTTCGAATCATGTGTTTAAATTTACTAAAGCTCTCTATGGATTAAAATAAGCCCCAAGGGCTTTTTATGAGAGACTTAGCTCTTTTCTTATCCAAAATAATTTTTCTAAAGACAAGGTCGATACTACATTATTTATTAAAAATTTTAAAAATATTTTTCTTGTTATTCAAATTTATGTTCATGATATTATTTTTGGTTCTGGATGCCAGTGGCCTCGACGGAAGAGAAATCAGAGGAGTGGATGTAGGTCACGATGACCGAACCACTATAAATCGGTTTGCATTTCTGTTTTGCTATTTATCTTAACTGTAAACTGGATTCTTTGCTTTACATCAACTACAATTCCGTATGCTTTCAATTTAAAGATCTTTCCAAAATGGTTTTCGTTAAAATCAGATTTTATCATACGATGGTTTTTTAAATCGACGTAATTTTTACCGCTGCATTAATTCACCCCCCCTCTTAGTGCCGGCTCTTGATCCTAACAATTGGAATTAGAGCCTCATTATTTCTCATTTGGTTTAACACCGAAGAGAAATAGCTCTTTTTGACTTTCAAGAGGGACTTTCTCTCATTCATCCTTTCTTTTTTAATGGGACGGACTACACTTATTGGAAAACTCGAACGAGAGTTTTCGTGCTTTCGATTGATTTAAATTTATGGAATATAGTCGAAAACAAATTTTAAAGGTCTTCTCTTCCAATGAACGATTGGAATGATTTGGAGAAGAAGACATTTTCTTTAAATGCTAGAGCTATGAATGCTCTATTTTGTGCCTTAGACAAAAACAAATTTAATCAGGTTTTTTTGTGCAAAACGTCTTTCGATATTTGGCACATTCTTGAAACCACACACGAAAGCACTAGTAGATTAAAAGTTTCAAAGATTAATCTTTTAATGCATGATTTTGAATTGTTTCATATGAAACCAAGCGAAACCATTGTTAACATGTACACCCATTTTATGGATGTTGTCAATGGTTTAAAAGCACTTGATAGAAGTTTTTCGGATTTTGAACTTGTAAATAAGATTTTACGATCTTTTTCTAAAACTTGGGACTCTAAAGTAACGACCATACAAGAGACCAAGGATTTGAACCGTTTTCCACTCAAAGAACTTAAAGGTTCATTAATGGCATATGAAATGGTGCATAATGTACAAAACAAACTTGAGAACATCTTTCCAAAGAACAGGAAGGATTCCAGACTTAGAACAATCGAAGACCACACGAGCATAAGCTCAAGTGATGGTGAACTTGAACTCCTTACTATGAAATTTAAAAAGTTCATGAAACAAAAATTGAAGAACGCAAATATGTTAGGATCGAGAGCACTAAGAGGGGGGGGTGAATTAGTGCAGCGAAAATCTTTCAGCGATTTAAAAATGAAAGCTGCGTTCGTCCGATAAAAACGATTTCGATGTAAAAGCCGATTCTAAGATTACTTAAGATTAAGCGCAGTTTACGTCTAAGCACAGTTTACGTCTAAACTGAGTTTGCGTCTAAATACAGTTTGCGTCTAAACGCAGTTTTGCGTCTAAACACAGTTTTACGTCTAAACGCAGTTTTGCGTCTAAACTCAGTTTACGTCTAAACGCAGTTTTATGTCTAAACGCAGTTTGCGTCTAAAAGTAGTTTACGTCTAAAACACAGTTTTATGTCTAAACACAGTTTGCGCAGTTTGCGTCTAAACACAATTTTGCATCTAAACTCAGTTTACGTCTAAACGCAGTTTTACGTCTAAACGCAGTTTGCGTCTAAACGCAGTTTTACGTCTAAACGCAGTTTGCGTCTAAACGCAGTTTTACGTCTAAACGTAGTTTTACGTTTAAAAGAAGTTTACGTCTAAAACACAGTTTTATGTTTAAACACAGTTTGTGCAGTTTACGTTTAAACGCAGTTTTACGTCTAAACGCAGTTTGCGTCTAAACGCAGTTTTACGTCTAAACGTAGTTTGCGTCTAAAACAGTTTCAAAGGGATCTAAACTTAGAAGCTAGTTCATAAAAAGCGCAGAAGACAGTTTTGCAAAATCAAAACACAAACGTAAGCTGATCGTACGAAAAAACATAACTTTATGTCTGAATGTAGATTCGAAAAGATCAGCACTTAGAACTTGTTCGTAAAGGCGCAGAGAGCAGCAGTTATGTAGGAGGTTTGCAGTAATGATAAGGTACTCGAAATAAAAGCAAACCAGAGATTTAGAGTGGTTCGGTTTGTCTTGACCTACTCCACTTTTGGCTTCCTCCTCCGACGAGGTCACCGACGTCAACTAGCTGCCTTCCTTCAATGGGCGAAGGCCAACTGCCCTTTTACAGTTTCACTCCTTTTGATGGGCTCAGGAGACAACCCTTACAGAACCTTTCTCTCCTCACTTTTATAATTCAGAAGCTTAAAGAACAGAAGGAGGAGACTTAAAGGCTTTACAACAATTTTGAGCTCTTAGAATCACAGAAAGAATCAAGATTTCGATGTAGGTCTGTGTAATTTCTGTGCTGAATGGGTGGGGTATTTATAGGCCCCAACCTAGTTCAAATTTGGAGCTCAAAACGATCAAATCCCGGAATTCCGGGATCAGGCGGTTGCACCTCCTGACTGGAGAGGTTGCATCGCCTGGCAGAGCTCGGAGACTGAGCCCAAGCGGTTGCACCTCTCTGTTAGGGGCAGTTGCACCTCTCTGCCAGAGCTCGAAGACCGAGCTCAAGCGGTGCTACCTCTCTGTCAGGGAGGTTGCACCGCCCAGTCTAGCTCGAAGACTGAGCTCAGGCGGTTGCACCTCCTGGCTGGGGCGGTTGCACTGCCCAGTCTCGCTGGGAGACTTAGCCCAGGCGGTGCCACCTCCTGGCCTAGGCGGTTGCACCTCCTGGTGTAATCGGGGTCCGAATGGTTAGCTCCATTCGGCCCAATTTCAATCTTTTCAGGGGCCCAATTGCCCCTAGATTAAGCTAATGGGATCACCTCCCATTTTCCAACTTAATCAACGTGCTAACTACAATTAAATCTAAGACAATTTCTGCAGCTTTGCTCCGATGCGTCAATCGCTTCTTCCGGCGAGTTTCCGGCGAACTTCCGTCGATCATCCGATGAACCCTCGGTGATTCTTTTGCGGACTTCCGGCAAACACCTGGACTTTGCGACGATCCACTTGGCGAGTTCCGACGAGCTTCACTTGGCAAGCTTCTGGACTTCTCGGATCTGTTCTCGCAGAACCTCCGACGACCGTCCGAACTTCCGTCGAACTCTCGAACTCCCAACGTGATCATGATCTTGACTCCGGCGCAACTCCTCCTGCTTGTCTAACTTTCATCGTAGTTAATCCTGCACACTTATCTCAACACATAGATTAGACAACAAATGACAATTGACTTCATCATCAAAATCCGAGATTCAACAATCTCCCCCTTTTTGATGATGACAATCAATTGATAATGGAGTTATCCTTAACTCCCCCTATCTATATGCCATAGTTGAGATAAGTCAACCTTAAATTCAAGACCTAAGAATTCAAGTGATGTATTGATAAGTTAGATAAGTTAAACTTATCAATACTCCCATCATGATACCCATCATGATGTATCTCTTCAAGAATGATGTCAAGGCTTGACATCATCATCAAGTTTGTCTGATTGTGTTTGTAACTATTCATCACGTAATTGAATATTATCATATAAAGCTGCGAAGGACTATTACATGATGCACACATTTGAGATTTTCTAGCAAGTTTGCATTTACTTCACAAGATAGGATATCAACTCAAGACATAATACAAACTATAGCACATGTTCATATATCTCTTGGTGATGCAAGGATGGCATAACCATAACATTGTTTATAGCATCACTCAAGTATTTGCAACTATGACATAGACATGATCATGGCAGTGTTTATCAATTCATATGTTTCTCCCCCTTTGTCATCAACAAAAAGCATGGTAATTGTGATACCAGGAAAACAATATTAGCAAGCTTATAGAGGAATTTTACATAGATTGCTTTGAAAACTTCTTCCCCTTTTTGTTATAATCCATTTTACCTGCAAAGATATTACAGGATGAAATACATACACAGGAATCACTTTATCAGATTTATTTCAGAAACTTATGAAAGTGTACGAATAAATCTATTTTATAGCATTCGAAGAAATAAGATGCATTTGGACAGGATTTTGTTACAGATTTTCACATATAAACATGGCAATCAAGTGATCTGATCATTCAATATAGTCCAAAAAATAAGTTTATTTATTCGGACACATCAACATTCCTAATTCTCTTTTAATGAAATCAAATTGTTCTTCACTTAGAGGTTTTGTAAAAATGTCAGCCAGTTGATGTTTGGTATCAATGAACTCTATGGTTACGTCATGATTAGTGACATGATCTCGTATAAAGTGATGTCTAATATCAATATGTTTTGTTCTTGAGTGTTGTATAGGATTTTTAGTTAAGCATATTGCACTCGTGTTATCACATTTAATGGGAATATCTTTAAGATTAACTTTGTAATCTTCTAAAGTGTTTTTCATCCATACAACTTGTGCACAGCATGCACTTGCTGCAATATATTCAGCTTCGGTTGTTGATAGAGCAACCGAGCTTTGTTTCATAGATGACCAGGATACAAGGGCATGTCCTAAAAATTGACATGATCCTGATGTGCTTTTTCTATCTAGTCTATAGCCAGCGAAGTCCGCATCAGCATAAGCTGTTAACTCAAAATTTTCTGATTTTGGGTACCATAATCCTAGATTTGTGGTTCCATTCAGATATCTAAGTATTCTTTTGACTGCTTTGAGATGAGATATCTTAGGGTTTGATTGAAATCTAGCACAAAGTTCTACACTGAACATGATGTCTGGTCAGGTGGCAGTGAGGTAAAGTAAACTTCCTATCATACCCCTATAAGTCTTTTGATTAAAGCTTTCTCCACTTTCATCAATTGCTAACTTAGTGGAGGTGCTCATAGGGGTGTTAATAGCCTTTGAGTTGTTCATATTAAACTTTTTAAATAAATTCATAGCATATTTTGTTTGACTAATAAAGATGCCATTGCTTAATTGTTTGATTTGTAAACCTAAGAAGAATGTTAATTCTCCCATTAAGCTCATTTCGAATTCAAGACTCATGGTTCTAGCAAAAGATTCATAGAGAGATTCATTTGTAGAGCCAAAGATAATATCATCAACATAAATCTGAACAATGAGAAAATTATTTTCAAAATTCTTGATAAATAATGTAGTATCAACCTTGCCTTTTGTGAAATTATTTTCGATAAGAAAAGAACTAAGTCTCTCATACCAAGCCCTTGGGGCTTGCTTTAAACCATAGAGAGCTTTAGTTAATCTAAACACATGATTAGGGAGGCTATCATTTTCAAAACCAGGAGGTTGTTCAACATAAACTTCTTCGGAGATAAAGCCATTTAGAAAAGCGCTTTTAACATCCATTTGAAACAACTTAAAATTATTACAGCTAGCGTAGGCAAGGAGCATCCTTATGGCTTCCAATCGAGCCACAGGAGCGAAGGTTTCTTCGTAATCGATATCTTCTTCTTGGTTGAAACCTTTGGCCACTAATCTAGCCTTGTTTCTAACCACGATACCATTTTCATTTTGCTTGTTTTTGAAGACCCATTTAATACCAATAACTAAATGGTCATTTGGCCTAGGAAGAAACTTCCACACTTTATTTCTCTCAAATTGATTTAATTCATCTTGCATTGCGATAATCCATGAATCATCTTTCATGGCTTCATCAATGCATTTGGGTTCAATTTGGGAGAGAAAGGTGGCATTCGCACAAAAGGTTTTAAGAGAAGATCGTGTTTGAACCCCCTTTGACGTGTCTCCTAGGATTAGCTCCTTAGGGTGAGCATCTACATACTTCCAATCCTTGGGTAAGGATATTTCGGAAGTGGATGCATCCAGGTTGTTAGTTGGAGAAGGGGTTTCATTTAAATTCAAGGAATCAAAATTAACATCTTCATCAAGATCATTTTTCGTGATTTCAGAAATCTCATTGAAAACAACATGAATGGATTCTTCAATAATTACAGTTCTTTTATTGAAGATACGAAAGGCTTTAGAAACTGTAGAATAACCAAGAAAGATTCCTTCATCGGATTTAGCATCAAATTTTCCTAAGTTGTCTTTTTCATTCAAGATAAAACACTTACACCCAAAGACTTTAAAATATGAAACGTTGGGTTTTTTATTGTTCCATAACTCATAGGGAGTTTTTGTTAGTAGAGGTCTCACTAGAACTCTATTTAAAATGTAGCATGTAGTATTTACGGCTTCGGCCCAAAAATATTTGGGTAGGTTGTGTTCATTCAACATGGTTCTTGCCATTTCTTGTAAATTTCGATTTTTTCTTTCTACAACTCCATTTTGTTGAGGGTTTCTAGGAGTAGAGAAATTATGGTTGTATCCATTGAGTTCACAAAATTCTTGGAAATCATGGTTTTGAAATTCACCACCATGATCACTTCTAATTGATGAAATCATAGAACCTTTCTCATTCTGAACGAGTTTGCAAAACTTGGTAAAAGATCTAAAGCATTCACTTTTCTGTTTTAAGAAGTAAGTCCATGTGTATCTGCTATAGTCATCCACGATGACGAAAGCGTATTTGCTACCTCCTAGGCTTGATGTGGAGATGGGTCCGAACAAGTCCATATGGATCAATTGTAAGGGCCTAGAGATGCTTATTTGATTTTTAGATTTGAAGCTACTCTTAATTTGTTTACCTAATTGGCAAGCATCACATACATTATCTTTGATGAACTTGATATGAGGAATTCCTCTTACAAGTTCTTTGGATGATATTTGAGTGATTAGCTTCATGCTAGCATGACCTAATCTTCTGTGCCATATCCAAGCATTCTCATTTAAAGCAGAAAAACATATTTCATTACATAAATCATTGATGTCAATAGTGTATACGTTATTTTGTTTTAATGCAATCATAGATATGTTTTTGTGTGGTTTTTCAATGATACAAACATTAGATTCAAATCTGATAATATATCCTTTATCACACAATTGACTAATGCTCAAGAGGTTATGTTTTAGACCATCAACTAGCAAAACATCTTCAATAGATAAGTTGGATTTGTTACCTATGGTTCCTTTGCCAATGATTTTACCCTTGTTGTTGTCTCCGAAGGTGACATATCCTTCGTTTATGCTAGTGAGCTTAGAGAATTGGGATGGATCTCCGGTCATATGCCTTGAGCATCCACTATCAAGGTACCATCTCTTGCTCCTAGCTTGCGATGGTTTAGTTTTCTACAAGAAAGGATGATGTTTAGGTACCCATTTGCTTTTGGGTTCCTCACAAATAGTTCTACATTTTCTATCATATTGCATAGAATTTGTCATGGTTCCTTTAGGAACCCAAATCAATTTGTTTGGACTAATTATCCTGAATGGACAATAATGCGTCCTGTGTCCAAACTTGCAACAAAAGTTGCATTTGCTTTGATGTCTAACATGTAAGATGGGGCCTTTTACGAAGGTAGTTGGATTTTGGTGAGGACTCCTCATAAATCCAATCCCACTTCTTTTGGGAACATGACCCTTGTTTGTAAGGATCATGTTTAATGACTTGCTACCAACCTCGAATTTCTTCAAGGTGTCCTTAAGTAGCAAGTTTTCTTTTTGAAAAGTTTCTAGATCATGGCATTTTATGCATGAGTTTAAACTATCACTATGTTCAGCATTTAACTTATCAAACTTGTAAATAAGACTATCATACTCCTTTTTTAGCAATTTGTATTTACCACTAATAGTCTTACACTCATCAAACAATTCATGGAAAGCATTTAATAATTCATCGAATGATAAATCTGCATCTAATGAATTTGTTACCTCGTCTTCGATGGCCATTAGGGCGTAATGAGCAACTTGCTCGGTGTTGGTCTCCTCTTCTTCGGACGCGCTCGAGTCATCCCATGTTGCTTGAAGCGCCTTCTTCTTTGATGTTCTTCTTTTGACTTGGGGACAATCACTCTTGTAGTGTCCCGGCTTTTTGCATTCATAGCAGATCACTTGGTCCTTCTTGGGTTCAAGTTTATTTTTCGCATCATTCTTAAACTTGTTTCTTTTAAAGAACTTTTTAAACTTTCTTGTTAAAAGTGCCAAGTCCTCATCACTTGAGTTTTCTCTCAAGTGGCATTCAGAAGTTTTGAGTGCCATATCCTTCCTGTTCTTTGGAAGGATGTCTTCTTGCTCTTCATGAGCTTTACAAGTCATTTCGTAGGTCATTAATGACCCGATTAATTCTTCAAGAGGGAAGTTGCGCAGATCTTTTGCCTCTTGAATAGCAGTGACTTTAGGATCCCAACTCTTAGGAAGGGATCTTAGTATCTTATTTATGAGTTCAAAATCCGAAAAACTTTTTCCGAGTCCTTTTAGACCGTTGACGACATCTGTGAAACGGGTAAACATGTCGCCAATGGTTTCACTCGGTTTCATTCGAAAAAGTTCAAAAGAATGCAACAACAGATTGATTTTTGACTCTTTCACTCTACTTGTGCCCTCGTGGGTCACTTCAAGTGTGTGCCAAATATCAAATGCAGTTTCGCAAGTTGAAACACGATTAAACTCGTTTTTATCAAGTGCGCAAAATAAGGCATTCATAGCCTTTGCATTAAGAGCGAAAGCCTTCTTTTCCAATTCATTCCAATCGATCATTGGAAGAGAAGACTTTGAAAATCCGTTTTCAATAAGGTTCCACAGTTCAAAATCCATAGAAATAAGAATGATCCTCATTCGGGTCTTCCAGTAGGTGTAGTCCGTCCCACTGAACATGGGTGGACGTGTAATAGAATGCCCCTCTTGGTTTCCGACGTATGCCATCTCTCTTGGGTTTTAATCCGTTAGAGAGTTAACCTCGCTCTGATACCAATTGTTAGGATCGAGAGCACTAAGAGGGGGGGGGTGAATTAGTGCAGCGGAAATCTTTCAGCGATTTAAAAACGAAAGCTGCGTTCGTCCGATAAAAACGATTTCGATGTAAAAGTCGATTCTAAGATTACTTAAGATTAAGCGCAGTTTATGTCTAAGCACAGTTTACGTCTAAACTGAGTTTGCGTCTAAACGTAATTTTGCGTCTAAACACAGTTTTACGTCTAAACGCAGTTTTGCGTCTAAACTCAATTTACGTCTAAACGCAGTTTTACGTCTAAACGCAGTTTGCGTCTAAAAGTAGTTTACGTCTAAAACACAGTTTTATGTCCAAACACAGTTTACGCAGTTTGCGTCTAAACACAGTTTTGCGTCTAAACTCAGTTTACATCTAAACGCAGTTTTACGTCTAAATGCAGTTTGCGTCTAAACGCAGTTTTACGTCTAAACGTAGTTTTACGTTTAAAAGAAGTTTACGTCTAAAACACAGTTTTATGTTTAAACACAGTTTGCGCAGTTTACGTTTAAACGCAGTTTTACGTATAAACGCAGTTTGCGTCTAAACACAGTTTTACTTCTAAATGTAGTTTGCGTCTAAAATAGTTTCAAAGGGATCTAAACTTAGAAGCTAGTTCATAAAAAGCGCAGAAGACAATTTTGCAGAATCAAAACACAAACGTAAGTTGATCGTATGAAAAAACACAGATTTACGTCTGAATGCAGATTCGCAAAGATCAGCACTTAGAACTTATTCGTAAAGGCGCAGAGAGCAGTAGTTATGTAGGAGGTTTGCAGTAATGATAAGGTACTCGAAATAAAAGCAAACCAGAGATTTAGAGTGGTTCGGTCAGTCTTGACCTACTCTACTTTTGGCTTCCTCCTCCGACGAGGTCACCGACATCAACTAGCTGCCTTCCTTCAATGGGCGAAGGCCAACTGCCCTTTTACAGTTTCACTCCTTTTGATGGGCTTAGGAGACAACCCTTATAGAACCTTTCTCTCCTCACTTTTACAATTCAGAAGCTTAAAGAACAAAAGGAGGAGACTTAAAGGCTTTACAACAATTTTGAGCTCTTAGAATCACATAAAGAATCAAGATTTCGGTGTAGGTCTGTGTAATTTCTGTGCTAAATGGGTGGGGTATTTATAGGCCCCAACCCAGTTCAAAGTTGGAGCTAAAAACGATCAAATCCCGGAATTCCGGGATCAGGCAGTTGCACCTCCTGACTGGAGAGGTTGCACCGCCTGGCAGAGCTCGGAGACTGAGCCTAGGCGGTTGCACCTCTCTGCCAAAGGGCCGGTTGCACCTCTCTGCCAAAGCTCGAAGACCGAGCTCAGGCGGTGCTACCTCTCTGTCAGGGAGGTTGCACCGCCCAGTCTAGCTCGAAGACTGAGCTCATGCGGTTGCACCTCCTGGCTGGGGCGGTTGCACCTCCTGGCTGGGGCGGTTGCACCGCCCAGTCTCGCTGGGAGACTTAGCCCAGGCGGTGCCACCTCCTGGCCTAGGCGGTTGCACCTCCTGGTGCAATCAGGGTCCGAATGGTTAGCTCCATTCGGCCCAATTTCAATCTTTTCAGGGGCCCAATTGCCCCAAGATTAAGCTAATGGGATCACCTCCCATTTTCCAACTTAATCAACGTGCTAACTACGATTAAGTCAAAGACAATTTCTGCAGCTTTGCTCCGATGCGTCAATCGCTTCTTCCGGCGAGTTTCCGGCGAACTTCCGTCGATCATCCGATGAACCCTCGGTGATTCTTCTGCGGACTTCCGGCAAACTCCTGGACTTTGCGACGATCCACTTGGCGAGTTCCGACGAGCTTCGCTTGGCAAGCTTTTGGACTTCTCGGATCTGTTCTCGCAGAACCTCCAACGACATTTCGAACTTCCGTCGAACTCTCGAACTCCCAACGTGATCATGATCTTGACTCCGGCGCAACTCCTGCTGCTTGTCTAACTTTCATAGATTAGACACTTATCTCAACACATAGATTAGACAACAAATGACAATTGACTTCATCATCAAAATCCAAGATTCAACAAAATAAACTTAAGAAGAATGCAACTACTTGCTATGAACGTAAGAAGAAGGAAGCAATCTTGGACAAAACGAGCTCATCAAAAGATAAGGAGAAAATCAACAAAGGCGAGATGACAAACTACGCCTTATTGGCTTTCGACGATGAGGTAATCAAAATCCCCTTAGTTTATTTCAAAATTACATGTTGCTTTTCATGAGATATTTTTAATTTAGTTTAATTATTTTTCTTGAAAATTACATGTTTAATAATGTAATGAAAATGCTAAAAAATTGGGATCATGCTAGTAATTTTGAAAACGATAATGAAAATTGCATGTTTTATGATGAAGTAAAATGTTGGATTTAAATCTAATGATAATCCTATGTATGTTTTTAAGAAGCATTAATGTGTATCATATTGATTTCCATATTGTTTCTCGATTTTGATTGAAGATGCTCTATGATTAATGATATCATGCCTAAAGTAATGATGTATAATGATCATGCTTAATAAATTTATATTTCAAAATTATGCATGATGATTTTTGTGATCTATGGATTATCGATCTTTGCCGTAATGAAAGTGCTTTTTCGGTCTTAAATGATGATGCATGTCTTAATTTGATATAAATGACAAATGCATGCCTATATGAAATAATGTAAGTATCATGCTTGATGATTTTATATTTAATTAAGCTTATATGAAATAATGATTTGAAGAAACGATGATTTGATCTTGATGATTTCCATAATGATATTTGCTATTTCGATTTTAAACTATGATAAATGTTTTCATACGAAAAACTTGATCATGCTTATATGAAATCAATCACTTAAAATGAAACACATAAAAAAGGAAAATATATTATCATTAGAATTAAAATAATGAATCTATTTATGTTATGAATTTTGTGAACCATGAAATTGATTTGATGATTTAAATTTGAATAATATTTTTTATCCAAATCATGATCTTGATTCCTTGATATTTCCAAATTAAGATTTATTATGAATCAAGATTTTTCATTAATCGTTCTCCTATTATTCTACTTGCGATTTTCTTAAGAGGCGATTTTCTAAATGATTTTTCTTGTGAGTTCTTGGATTTATTACTTGAGATTTTTTTTAATCAAGATCTTGGTTTTTGAACTCCCATATTTCTTCTTGTTGTTTACTAAAGAGAAAATTTTCCAAAATTAATCATGATTTTTTGGAATTATAATTTTTATGATTCATAATGAATTGAGAGATTTTATATGCATGAATTAATATCTTGTTCTCCTACAAGATTGAATGAATTTTATCTATATCATGATTTCCTAAGAATTCTTTTCATTATTTATTTAAGAGGAGATTTGTTAAAATGGATCATGGTTTCTCTTGATTTCTTGATTTTTAGACTTGATCTTTCATTTTTTATGATTGAAATAATGATTGAAACATTGATGATATGAATGCATGAAATACTCATGATATTTTTTTGATGCTCTAAAATGATATAAATTTGCTAGCTTATGAGTATCATGTATGATATGATGATTGATTTATTTTTAGTATCATGCATAGAGTAAGGATGATATGTAAAGTTTTAAAATTGTATATGTTGTAAATTGAAACTATAATAATGCACAAACATATTGAAATAATGATTGAAATATTAATGTAATTATGAATGATGATTTGATATTATGTATGTAATACTTCAACTTATGATAATGATGCATGCAATGATAAAATGTTCGTGATGAAAAATTGTTTTGACATTCATAACTTGATTTTTCATCTTTGATTATTCATCTTTTGTCATGATTTGAAAATATTTGCAAAAGGGAAAAAGAGATACAAAATTGTACTCTTCCCTTCTTTTTGACAATGACAAAAGGGGAGATAGCTTGCATAAGTCAAAAAGATGCAAAAACTTGCTTACTTGCTTGCACATCTAAAGAGAAGATGCAAACGTACTTCCATTAGCTTGCTTCATATAAAACATTGTATCTTGGTAGCTTGTTATCTTACATTATTTTTCAAAAACTTGCTAGCCTTCATACTTCAAAGAGAAGTAACACTTGCCAAATTGCTAGCTTGATTGTTGTAAAATAATGTAAAATTTTGATAGCTTGCACTTTGCAAAGGAAGCAAAAATGGCACTTCTCAAAAGCGAAGAAAGAGCTTGCTATCTTGAACATTACTATCTTACCAATCTCAAGAAGCAAAACTTGCAACTTACATATTGCAGTAGGAAGCAAGAATCGCTAGCTTACACACTTCAACAAGAAAGCTATCTTGCATTTGCTTTCGAAATTTTTGCTAGCTTGTATGTTGTAAACTTGCTATCTTACTACCTTACATATCTAAAATATGATAGCTTATATGATGTAACACTTGCTAAATTTTCTAGCTTATAAATTGCATTATGATAAAACTTGATATTATGTTTTTCATATAATGATTTGAACTTATATCTCAAACACTTGATAGTTGGAACTTCTCATTTTTGTTGATGACAAAGGGGGAGAAGTATGATGTTATGCATAAGTTTTATGATAACATGTTGCTTGGATTTTTGAATCCAAAAGTTCTATCAATATGACATATTGATAGGAGGAGTTTGTTTAAACTCCGGGAGTTAAGGTTAACTCCATTATTAATTGGTTGTCATCATAAAAAAGGGAGAGATTGTTGAATCTCATATTTTGATGATAAAACCAATTGATAAGTGTTTATGATTTGATCTACATTTTGAGTGACGCAGGATGCTTCATTCAGGATGAGACAATTAAAGCAAGAAGAATCATGTTGGGCTGGAGGAAAACGTGTCAGAAGATTAGACGTCAGGCCTGAGGATCAATCGATGTATCGACAGAATGCTTCGGGCCATGGATTCGGGCATCGGGCCAAGAAGAGTGGATATTGCACCAAGGATATCAGAGTTGCGAAGGTTAACTGGCCTATTGGGTAATAGGCTGCAAGAGATGACGATACGTCGAAGAATCGGACGAAGCATTGATGGACCAATGACATACCAGACGACATGATTCATGTTTAGTAAAAATTGTCTAGATCGAAGTATGGTTTTACATATGCAAGATTAACTACACTAATAAGGCATGAAGCAAAATGAAGTCCCAGAGTAAAGAACGCGATTTCGTTTGGAGTTTGAGAGTTCATCGGAAGTCTGGACGTTCATCGGAAGTTCTACCGAAAAGTCTCGGAGCTTGCCAAAGAAGCTCGTTGGAACTCATCAAAGAAGATCGTCGTGAAGTCTAGGAGCTTGCCAGGAGTCTGGAACATTGTCAAAAGATCGTCAGAAGTTTGCTGGAAGATCGCTGAAAGTTCGCTGGAAGAAACCAAGACCTAAGGATTTGTTTAGCTTAGTGTATGCCTTAAGTTTCATAGTTAGCATATAATTGGGTTTAGATTTAGGCCAACCCAATTAGGGGCCAATTGGGCTCATGTAAGGACTATGTTGGGCCTAATGAAAGGCCCAAACAGTTACCCAAGAAGTGACACCATCGTGGCACAATCTCCGAGACTATGTCAGGCAGTGGTATTACCAGTCTGGGTGATGGTATCGTCAGTCTAGGTGGTGGTATCGCCCAGTGACTGGTTGCCAGGCAATGGTACCACCTAGCTTAGTGTCAATGTTAGACTGACACTAGCGGTGGTACTACCCATACCTAGGAAACCCGGGATAAGATGTTTTTAGGCTCCAAGATTAAATCAATCATTTGCTAAAAGTGTGAGTCTTGAATTTGAAATGAGTTTGATAGGGGAATTAACCTTCTTTTTGAGCTTACAAATCAAACAACTAAGTAATGGTATATTTCTTAGTCAAACAAAATATGCTTTAGATTTGCTAAAAAGGTTTAATATGGATAGCTCAAAGGCTATCAACACTCCTATGAGCACCTCCACTAAGTTAGAAATTGATGAAAGTGGAGAAAGCTTTGATCAAAAAGCTTATAGGGGTATGATAGGAAGTTTACTTTACCTCACTGCAACTAGACCGGATATCATGTTTAGTATAGGACTTTGTGCTAGGTTTCAATCTAATCATAAGATATCTCACTTTAAGTAGTTAAGAGAATTCTTAGATATCTTAAAGGTACTACTAATCTAAGATTATGGTATCCAAAATCCGAGAACTTTGAACTGATTGCATATGTTGATACAGATTTTGGTGGATGTAGATTAGATAGAAAAACCACATCCGAAACATGTTAATTTTTAGGACATGCACTTGTTTCTTGGTCTTCCAAGAAATAAAATTTGGTTGCGCTATCTACAACCAAAGCCGAGTACATAGTAGCTAGTGCATGTTGTGCACAAGTTGTATGGATGAAAAACACTTTACAAGACTTTAAGATTCATCTTAAAAATATTCCTATAAAATGTGATAACACAAGTGCAATATGTTTAACAAAAAATCCTATTCAACACTTTAGAAAAAAATATATTGATATTAGGTATCACTTTATATGAGATCATGTTAATAATCATGATGTAATCTTAGAGTTTATTAATATGAAATATCAATTAGTCGATATTTTTACAAAGCCCTTAAGTGAGAAAAAATTTGACTTTCTTTGAAGAGAATTAGGAATGTTTATTTGTCCGAATGCATGAATTTGTTAAATTTCGTTTTCAGACTTTCTTGATTCTTTGATCACTCACTTAAATTCTGTGCTAAAAATTTTATGATGTGAATTTTACATGATGATAAGGTTGTATGCTTCAATAACATGTTTACTTTGATGTTGGAAATTTTGTGCTTTGATGCTAAAAGTTTCTATGATGATGAGTATGTTATCATACAATGATGTAATATCATGTTTACTTTGATGATTATGATTTTTAGTGAATATTGAGAAGTTTTAATTATACATTGGATTCTTAATCTTTGAGTACTACAAAACACTAAATATATTACGTCATGCAAGTAGTGATGAAAAGCTATGATAAAATATTTTATAAATGCATGAAGTATTTATACATAACTTGATATTTGATTCATGAAAATCATTGACAAATGCATCTCTCGGATTTATCTCTTGTGAATTTTTATTGAGAAATGGATTTGATGTGATGATCCTCTCATTATGAAGGCTTATTCACGAAATTTCTTTTGTCCTTCATATGATGATTCTTTCACATGAATTCTTTCTTAATGAAGGAAGAATTTTTATGATTCTTTGTTATGAGATGAACACTTGCAAGAATGAGGATTTGATTTCACATCAATATCTTGATCCTTGTGAAAATTGAAGTATAATTTAATGAAACTCTTTTATCATTTTTAACTTCATTCAAAGTTGGTTCTCAATGGATTTTTCTCCTTACTCTCCTTCTTCATGCAAAGTTTTGATGAAAAATAAAAAGAGAGAAGTTGATGGAAGCTATCTCTTTAATAATTATAGCTTTTAATGTTGAGAACTTTTGAATAATACAATATCTTGAATGCTTGAAATATGATTGGTATGAATTTTTTTTACAATTTGAAATGTGATATGAATTTTTACCACACTTACATTGTTGAATTGTTCTCCTTTTTGTTGATGACAAATGAGGAGAAATAATGCCAAAATATGATAAATTGATGACAAATATATGCAATGTATTTCATCATATATACTTGAAATGTTTGTTTGGTAAAATTTCTTCATTATGATAAGATATCTAAAGCTTAACTTACAATTTTACAATTGATATCTTACCATAGAATGATGAATTGCTATCTTTGTCATCTTTCATATTTGAAATATCAAACTTAACTTGACATCATTTTGAGAATGTTAGATCATGATATGAATCATAATGTGTGTATTGATAAGTTTAAATGAACTTAACTTATCAATTTGTTTCTTGAATTCAAAGGCTTTGAATTCAAAAATGTCTTTTCTCAATATTGGTATATAGATATGGGGAGTTAAGGTTAACTACATCATTAATTGATTGTCATCATAAAAAAGGGGGACATTGTTGAATCTCGGATTTTGATGATGAAATCAATTGTAAGTTGTTTGATCTAATCTATATGTTGAGAAAAGTATACAGGATTAACTACGATGGCAGTAAGACATAAAGCAAGTGTTGTGTCGGAGTCAAGATCGAGATCTCATTGGGAGTTTGAGAGTTGGATGGAAGTCCGGACATTCGTCGAAAGTTCTACGGGAACCAACCGAGAAGTCCAAGAGCTTGCCATAGAAGCTCGTCGGAACTTGCCAAGAAGATCGTCGTAAAGTCTAGGAGCTTACCGGGAGTCCACCGAAACATTACCGAGAGTTCGTCGGATGTTCGCCGGAAGTACGCTAGAAGCTCACCGGAAGAGCAATTGACGCACCGGAACAAGAAGCATTGTAAATTGTGTCTTAATTATCATAGTTAGAGCATAAATTAAGTTAGGATTGGGAGGTAATGTTAGGACTCTAGCTTGGAGAGTCCTAATTGAGAGGGACATTCATGTAAAACTGTTAGGACTCTAGCTAGGAGAGTCCTAATTGAGAGGGACATTCTGTTAGGACTCTAGCTAGGAGAGTCCTAATTGAGAGGGGCATTCAAGTATGAGGTGTTTTCTTAGAGAAGAATTAGGAGTTGTAAGGGAATAGGAGTCTTGACTATGAGTCCTACTAGGAGTTGGTTAGAAGTAAGAGTCTTAAGTAGGAGTCCTATTATGAGTTAGGGTTTAGAAGCCCTATAAATAGCCATGTATTCCTTCTCTTTTCATAAGCAATAGATGAATCTTTTTTGCAGCCTTTGAGCAGCAACTTGGAGGGAGGAACCCCTATAGAGTTCCAAGGAGGCCGATCCCCTAAAGAGATCAACCCCAAGTTTAGAATCTGCAAGGGTTCTAACACCCGGTATCAGAGCAGCGTTCTTGGCGTCTCGCTGCCCTTCCACAGCCATCCATCAACCCTCTACAACCATCCAAAGCAATTCCCACAATTGCTTAAAAGATCGTCACCGAATTCCGTCATCATCTCCACCACCACGGATCATCCTTTGATCTCCCCGTGAATTGCAACAGGTTCTGGTTTCCTACCTTACTGCTGCTGCAATTTAGTTATCCTTATTCGAAAATCCAAAAAAAAAAAAAAAAAAATCGTTCCTATATTGCTGCATAAACTTTTCGTCACAAAGTTTTCATCTCTACGACGAAAGATACATTGCAGAATTCCAACCGCATAGCACCATCTGTTTGATCTTGCTACTCTGCTTTTTCTATCCAAATTTCTACGAAAGTTTTATGACATCTTTGAACTTCATAACAGTGGATTTCCCTTTGGTTTCATCAAAAAATTCTCAATATAAACTACTGATCTTTTATGTCCAATCTGCTGCACTTGAATTGCAGAATTCAAGCCACATAGCACCATCTGTTTGATCTTGCTACTATGCTTTTTCTATCCAAATTTCTATGAAATTTTTATGACATCTTTGACACTTCCTAACAGTAGATTTCCCTTTGGTTTCATCGAAAAATTCTCAATATAAACTACTGATCTTTTATGTCCAATCTGCTGCACTTGAAAATCTATGCTGCAGAAAATTTCAGCTGCATATCGTTGCCTTAACCCATCTATTTGCAATCTTTTTGAATGAAATTTCTTATACACTTAATAGATCATCTTGGCTTCCATCTAAGATTGATCTATTAAGAAATTTATCTCTAAAAACAATTTTATGTTGCTGCAAATTTTCATCGTAACCCGCTGAAATTTTTTCGACGATAATTCTGTAATTGCAACTTGCACCAATTTCCTTGCTGTTATACTGCCGAAATTTTCTTGATTAAATTAGATATCCTTTCTGTCATATAAACTGTGATTTTGCTATCAATTCCCTCCTCAATTCTCCCAAGTTTTTGGTGGAAATTACGTCGAGAAACCGTTGTTTCTTCGACGACAATTCTACTCTTACAAGACAGCACATACTTGCTGCAACTTCCACGGATTTCTGTCAAACCTTTGCTATCATCTACCATAGATCCAAAACTTTCATCCACAGCCCTAAAACTCTACTAAACCACACCCTCAAACTGCACCCAAAACAGCCACAAAACAAGCCTAAACCGCAGCCTACATCCACCAATCCACCAACACTTTCGACCATCACTTCCCTCAACCTATACATGCCTTTAACCCAATAGCAAAAGAGAGATCTTAACATCATTGATTTGGGGCCATATACTATGGCATCTAAGGAGGCAATCAATGCTAAATTCGAAGCCTTGGAGGTGCGAATGGAGGATAAGATTCGGACGCTCTTTAACGAACTCAGATTGGGCCGACCACTAAGCCCGAAAAAATCATATCAAGGAGAGAGCTTTGCCCAATCACACCAAGCCCGAAGAGATGACTTCCAAGGGAGGAGAGGCTCTATGATCGATCCCAACTATCCATGCATAAGGGTGGACTTCCCTAGATGGGAAGAAGGAGACCCGATTGGTTGGATCTCGCGGGCGGAGCGATATTTTCAGTACCACAAAACCGCGGATGTATCTATGGTGAAAATTGCAGCTATACATCTTGAAGGGGATGCTATACAGTGGTTTGACTAGTTTGAACATACTTATGGAGTCCTTTCATGGCAACAATTCAAAGAAGGACTGCTGATCCGCTTCAGACCAACCGATTACGAGAATATTGATGGACAACTAGCAAAGATCCGACAAACTTCCACCATTCAGGGGTACCAAACCAGGTTTGAAAGGTTATCTAATCAAACTCATGATTGGTCTCAAAAACAGCTATTGAGGATCTTCATTGAGGGCTTGAAGCCGGAGATCCGAAGAGAAGTTAAAGCGCGACAACCGTATACGCTTATGGCAGCCATCTCTTTCGCACGACATCAAGAGGAGCAATTGAACCATGAAGCTCGGAGGACTAGGGTTGCTCCTCAACCAGTAATATTGAAGCCCTCAGCCCCCCCTACTATTGATGAAGTCCCTACACCAAAGAGGTTAACAAGAGAAGAGCTTCGGGAGCGATATGCGAAGGGGTTATGTTGGCATTGTGATGAGCCGAGGAGCCGTGAGCATCGTTGTAGTAAAGGGGGACTTCTTATGATTGAACCGATAGAAGAAGAGGTCATTGAACATTCAGAAGAGAGCCTTGAACATGAAGAAAAAGATGCAGAAAAAGAGCCACAACCGACCGAAGTTACGGTACAAACACTAGCTGGCTATTCAAACCCGCAAACGATGAAAGTTGGAGGCCTTCACAAACAACAACCAATCACTGTTCTCATCGACACGGGCAGTACTACTAACTTCCTAAATAGTAAGCTTGCTGTTCGGATATCATTACCTATCGAGAATCGCTGCAGGTTTGATGTTAAGGTCACCGACGTACGGATTTTGAATTGTGATCATAGGCGCTTGCAGGAGAAACTATTGCTGCAGGACCAAGAGATAATTGCAGATTTCTTCCTTCTCCCTCTTAACAATCATGAGGCCATGCTCAGAATTAAATGGTTGACGATATTAGGTGATATTTCTTGGAATTTTATGAAACTAATTATGAAATTTTACAGTAAGGAGAAACAGGTGACATTGCACGGGAAACGTGGGGGCGACATAACAACGATTTGCACACAAAAAATGGAGAATGTTTTTCATAAAGCATGTAGCGGCTTTTTGGTACAACTTGAGCAGCAAACTGAGGGAGAGCCAACAGAATTTGAAGATCCAAATCTACTTCCTTTGCTTGCTGAATTTTCAAATATATTTGACGAACTGCGCAACCTACCTCTTACTTGTTGGCATGATCATTGTATAATGATTCTTCCAGGCAAATCTTCAGCAAATGCTCAGCCATATCAGTATCCACATCTCCAGAAGGATGAAATAGAAAGGATTATAAAAGAGATGCTCGAAACAGGAGTTATTCGGCCAAGTTGCAACCTCTACTCTTCCCCGGTGCTACTTGTACGCAAGAAGGACGGAACAAGGCAAATATGTGTTGATTACCGAGCTCTCAATGGCATAATCATCAAGGACAAATACTTTATTCCAATAGTAGATGAATTGCTAGATGAAAGGGAGCACAAATCTTTACAAAGCTGGACCTTTGATCCGGGTATCATCAAATACGAGCTTGCGAAGAAGACATACGAAAAACCACCTTTTGAACACAAAACAACCACGAATTTTTGCTTTCTTCAACAAAAGGTGGAATATCTTGGGCATATCATATCAGATGAAGGTGTGGCAGTGGACCCCTTCAAAATTGGAGCAATGCAAAACTGGTCGACCTCGAGAAACATAAAATTGCTACATGGCTTTCTGGGTTTAACAGGCTACTACCGCAAATTCGTGAAAAACTATGGAAAGATCAGTGCACCACTTACTTCCTTACTAGAAAAAGATGTCTTCCAATGGTTGGACAGAGCCTCCGCTGCCTTCGACAAACTTAAGGCAGCTATGACGACGATGCCGGTGCTAACACTACCAGATTTCAACCGACCCTTCATTATTGAGGCCGACACATCTGGAGTCAGAATTGGAGCCATTCTCATACAAGATGGTCGACCACTCGCATACACTAGCTGTTAGGATCAAGAGCACTAAGAGGGGGGGGGTGAATTAGTGCAGCGGAAATCTTATAATAAATTAAAAACCAAAAGCTACGTTCGTTCAAAAACTTTTATGATGCAAAAGCAAATTCTCAGTTTGTATCTAAGTGCAGTTTGCGTCTAAGCGCAGATTGCGTTTAAGCGCAGTTTTGCGTCTAAACTCAGATTTACGTCTAAATGCAGATTTATGTCTAAACGCAGATTTACGTCTAAACGCAGTTTTACGTCTAAACGCAGTTTTACGTCTAAACGCAGATTTACGTCTAAACGCAGTTTTACGTCTAAACGCAGTTTTACGTCTAAACGCAGATTTACGTCTAAACGCAGTTTTACGTCTAGACGCAGATTTACGTCTAAACTTTGAAACTCGTTTGTATACTCGCAGAAGGCAGTATGCAGTTGAAAACGTGAACTGAAATCTGATGATTGAGCGAGGAAAGCCGATTTACGTCTGAATGCAGTTTTACGTCTAAATGTTGAAACTCGTTCGTAAAATCGTAGAGGACAGATTGCAGTTATTAATAGGATTAAAATGTAAGCGTAAACTGCAAAGAAGCTCGTTCGTAAAAGCACGGAAAACAGTTCTGCAGAATCAAGCGTAAACGTAAACTGTAATGTATGAAAATACGAGTTTACGTCTGAATGCAGATTTGGAAGAACAACACTTAGAACTTGTTCGTGAAAGCGCAGAGAGCAGTAGTGATGAGGGAGGTTTGCAGTAATGATAAAGTGCTCGAAAATAAACGCAAACCAGAGATTTAGAGTGGTTCGGTCAGCCTTGACCTACTCCACTTTTGGCTTCCTCCACCGATGAGGTTGCCGACGTCAACTAGGTGCCTTCCTTCAATGGGCGAAGGCCAAACTTCCCTCTTACAGTTTCTCTCCTTTTAGCAGGCTTAGGAGACAACCTTTACAGACCTTTCTCTCCTCACTTTACAATTGAAAACTTGAAGAACAGAAGGAGGAGACTTAAAGGCTTTACAACACTTTTGAGCTCTTTAGAATCACAGAAAAGATCACAATTTCGGTATAGGTCTGTATCTTTTCAGTGCTGAATGGGTGGGGTATTTATAGGCCCCAACCCAATTCAAAATTCGAGCTCAAAACGATCAAATCGATCAAATCCCAGAATTCTGGGATCAGGCGGTTGCACCTCTCGACTGGAGAGGTGGCACCGCCTGGCAGAGCTCGAAGACTGAGCTCTGCCGATTGCTTCTCTCTGCCAGAGCTCGAAGACTGAGCTCGATGGTTGCATCACCTGGCAGAGCTCGAAGACTGAGCTTGGTGATTGCATCACCTGGCAGAGCTCGAAACAGAGCTCGGTGGTTGCATCACCTGGCAGAGCTCCAAGCTTAGCTCAGGCTGATCCACCTCTCTGCCAGAGCTCGAAGACTGAGCTTGGTGAATGCATCACCTGGCAGAGCTCGAGACTGAGCTCAGGCTGATGCACCACTCTGCCAGAGCTCGAAGACTGAGCTCTGTGGTTGCATCGCCTGGCAGAGCTCGGAACTTGAGCTCTGGCGGTGCAACCTCTTGGCTGGGGCGGTTGCACCTCCCAGCCTTGCAGCCCTGGCGGTTGCACCTCCTGGCTGGGGCGGTTGCACCTCCCAGCCCCACAGCCCAGGCGGTTGCACCTCCTGGCTGGGGCGGTTGCACCTCCCAACCCCACAGCCCAGGCGGTTGCACCTCCTGGCTGGGGCGGTTGCACCTCCTGGTGCAATCAGGGTCCGAATGGTTCACTCCATTCGGCCCACTTTGAATCTTTTCAGGGGCCCAATTGCCCCAAGATTAAGCTAATGGGATCACCTCCCATTTTCATGCTTAATCATCATGCTAACTACGATTAACTCTAAGACAACTTCTGCAGCTTTGCTCCGATGCGTCAATCGCTTCTTCCGGCGAGTTTCCGGCCAACTTCCGTCGATCAACCGATAACCCTCGGTGATCCTTCTGCGGACATCCGGCATACTCCTGGACTTTGCGACGATCCACTTGGCGAGTTCCGACGAGCTTCGCTTGGCAAGCTTCTGGACTTCTCGGATCTGTTCTCTCTGAACCTCCGACGACCGTCCGAACTTCCGTCGAACTCTCGAACTCCCAACGTGATCATGATCTTGACTCCGGCGCAACTCCTGCTGCTTGTCTTACTCTCATCGTAGTTAATCCTGCACACTTATCTCAACACATAGATTAGATAACAAATGACAATTGACTTCATCATCAAAATCCGAGATTCAACAATCTCCCCCTTTTTGATGATGACAATCAATTGATAAAGGAGTTGTCCTTAACTCCCCCTATCTATATGCCATAGTTGAGATAAGTCAACCTTGAATTCAAGACCTAAGAATTCAAGTGACGTATTGATAAGTTAGATCAGTTAAACTTATCAATGCTCCCATCATGATGCCTATCATGATGTATCTCTTCACGAATTATGTCAAGGCATGACATACATCATCAAGTTTGTATTATTGTGTTTGTAACCATTCATCATGTAATCATATAAAGCAACGAAGGACTTTTTACATGATGCTCACATTTGAGATTTTCTAGCAAGTTTGCATTTTCTATTGAATATCAAATCAAGATATGATGCAAACTATAGCACATGTTCACATATCTCTTGGTGATGCAAGGATGGCATAACATTGTTTATAGCATCACTCAAGTATTTGCAACTATGACATAGATATGATTATGGCAGTTCAGCTATGACATCGTGTTTATCAATTCATATGTTTATCAATTCATATGTTTCTCCCCCTTTGTCATCAACAAAAAGCATGATAGCATTATCAAGCATATAAAGAAAGTCATGACACATATATCTCTTTTTGCTTGATGGAGGAAAGTCATTTTCCAAAGAGTTTTCATAAGAGTGTACGGGAACATCCCATTTTTAGCATACAACCCGAAAAATGAACTTCTTACATGCATTTGGTTAAAAATATTTGTCACATAATTTGCAACATGTTATTTGATCAAGCGTTGTCAAGGCATGTAATAGTAATAGCATCCGGAAAATAATTTTAAGTATTCAGACACATCAACATTCCTAATTCTCTTCTTATGTAATCAAATTGTTCTTCACATAGGGGTTTTGTGAAGATATCAGCTAGTTGATGTTTGGTATCAATAAACTCTATGGTTACATCATGATTAGTGACATGATCTCGTATAAAGTGATGTCTAATATCAATGCGTTTTGTTCTTGAGTGTTGTATAGGATTTTTAGTTAAGCATATTGCACTCGTGTTATCACATTTAATGGGAATATCTTTAAGATTCACTTTGTAATCTTCTAAAGTGTTTTTCATCCATACAACTTGCGCACAGCATGCACTTGCTGCAATGTATTCAGCTTCGGTTGTTGATAGGGCAACCGAGTTTTGTTTCTTAGATGACCAGGATACAAGGGCATGTCCTAAAAATTGACATGATCCTGATGTGCTTTTTCTGTCTAGTTTACAGCCAGCGAAGTCCGCATCAGCATAGGCTGTTAATTCAAAATTTTCTGATTTTGGGTACCATAATCCTAGATTGGTAGTTCCATTAAGATATCTGAGTATTCTTTTGACTGCTTTGAGATGAGATATCTTAGGGTCTGATTGAAATCTAGCACAAAGTCCTACACTGAACATGATGTCTGGTCTGGTGGCAGTGAGGTAAAGTAAACTTCCTATCATACCCCTATAGGTTTTTTGATCGAAGCTTTCTCCATTCTCATCAATTTCTAACTTAGTAGAGGTGCTCATAGGGGTGTCAATGGCTTTTGAATCATTCATTTTGAACTTCTTTAGCAAACTCTCAGCATATTTGGTTTGACTAATAAAGATGCCATTGCTTAGTTGTTTGATTTGTAGGCCTAAGAAGAATGTTAACTCTCCCATTAGACTCATTTCGAATTCATGACTCATAGTTTTCGCAAAGGATTCACAAAGAGATTCATTTGTAGAACCAAAGATAATGTCATCAACATAAATCTGAACAATGAGAAAATCATTTTCAAAATTCTTGATAAATAATGTAGTATCAACCTTGCCTTTTATGAAATTATTTTCAATGAGAAAAGAGCTAAGTCTCTCATACCAAGCCCTTGGGGCTTGTTTTAAACCATAGAGAGCTTTAGTTAATCTAAACACATGATTAGGGTAGCCATTATTTTCAAATCCAGGAGGTTGTTCAACATAAACTTCTTCGGAAATGAAACCATTTAGAAAAGCGCTTTTAACATCCATTTGAAATAACTTAAAATTATTGCAACTAGCGTAGGCAAGGAGCATCCTTATGGCTTCCAATCGAGCCACAGGTGCGAAGGTTTCTTCGTAATCGATACCTTCTTCTTGGTTGAAACCTTTGGCCACTAATCTAGCCTTGTTTCTAACCACGATACCATTTTCATCTTGCTTGTTTCTAAAGACCCATTTAGTACCAATTACTAAATGGTCATTTGGTCTAGGAACAAGCGTCCACACCTCATTTCTCTCAAATTGATTTAATTCATCTTGCATTGCGATAATCCATGAATCATCTTTCATGGCTTCATCAACACATTTGGGTTCAATTTGGGAGAGAAAAGCGGCGTTGGCACAAAAGTTTTTAAAAGAAGATCGTGTTTGAACCCCCTTTGATGTGTCTCCTAGGATTAGCTCCTTAGGATGAGCATCTATATACTTCCAATCCTTGGGTAAGGATGTTTTGGAAGTGGATGCAACCAAGTTGCTAGTTGGAGACGGGGTTTCGTTTAAATTCAAGGAATCAAAATTAATATCATTATCAAGATCATTTTTCTTAATTTCTGAAATCTCATTGAAAACAACATGGATGGATTCTTCAATAATTAAGGTTCTTTTATTGAAGATGCGAAAAGCTTTAGAAATCGAAGAATAACCAAGAAAGATTCCTTCATCAGATTTAGCATCGAATTTTCCTAAGTTATCCTTTTCATTCAAGATAAAACACTTACACCCAAAGACTTTAAAATATGAGACATTGGGTTTTTTGTTATTCCATAACTCATAAGGAGTTTTGGTGAGTAAGGGTCTTACTAGGACTCTATTTAAAATATAACATGCAGTGTTTACAGCTTCGGCCCAAAAATATTTGGGTAGGCTATGTTCATTCAACATGGTTCTTGCCATTTCTTGCAAATTTCGATTTTTTCTTTCTACTACCCCATTTTGTTGAGGATTTCTTGGAGTAGAGAAGTTATGGTTGTATCCGTTGAGTTCACAGAATTCTTGGAAGTCTTGGTTTTGAAATTCTCCACCGTGATCACTTCTAATTGACGAAATCATAGATTCCTTCTCATTTTGAACAAGTTTACAAAACTTGGTAAAATGTCTAAAGCATTCATTTTTTTGTTTTAAGAAGTAGGTCCATGTATATCTGCTGTAGTCATCAATAATGACAAAGGCGTATTTGCTACCTCCTAGACTCGATGTAGAGATTGGTCCGAACAAGTCCATATGGATCAATTGTAAGGGCCTAGAGGTGCTTATTTGATTCTTAGCTTTGAAGCTACCCCTAATTTGCTTACCTAATTGGCAAGCATCACATACATTATCTTTGATGAACTTGATATGAGGAATTCCTCTTACAAGTTCTCTAGATGATACTTGATTGATTAGTTTCATGCTAGCATGACCTAATCTTCTATGCCATAGCCAAGCATCCTCATTCATAACGGCAAAGCACATTTCATCACATAAGTCATTGATGTCAATAGTGTATACGTTGTTTTGTTTTAATGCAATCATAGATACATTTTTGTGTGGTTTTTCAATGATGCAGGCATTAGATTCAAATCTTATAATATATCCTTTATCACATAATTGACTAATGCTCAAGAGGTTATGTTTTAAACCATCAACTAGTAAAACATCTTCAATAGAGAGGTTGGATTTGTTACCTATGGTTCCTTTGCCAATGATTTTACCCTTGTTGTTGTCTCCGAAGGTGACATATCCTTCGTTTATGCTAGAGAGCTTAGAGAATTGAGATGGATCTCCGGTCATATGCCTTGAGCATCCACTATCAAGGTACCATTTCTTGCTCCTAGCTTGCGATTGTTTAGTTTTCTACAAGAAAGGATGACGTTTAGGTACCCATTTGCTTTTGGGTGCCTCATAAATAGATCTACATTTTCTATCATGTTGCATAGAGTTTATCATGGTTCCTTTAGGAATCCAAACTAATTTGTTTGGACTTATTTTCTTGAATGGACAACAATGTGTCTTGTGTCCAGATTTGCAACAAAAGTTGCACTTGGTTTGGTTTTGAACATGTAAGATGGGGCCTTTTACAAAGGTAGTTGGATTTCGGTGAGGACTCCTCACAAATCCAATCCCACTTCTTTTGGGAGCATGACCCTTGTTTGTAAGGATCATGTTTAATGACTTGCTACCAACCTCGAATTTCTTCAAGGTGTCCTTAAGTAGCAAGTTTTCTTTTTGTATAGTTTCTAAATCATGACATTTGATACATGAGTTTAAACTATCATGATGTTCGACTTTTAACTTATCAAACTCACAAGTAAGATTATCATGTACCCTTTTTAGCAACTTGTATTTTCTATTTATAACTTTGCATTCATCAAATAAATCATGGAAGGCATTTAATAATTCATCGAAAGATAAATCAGCATCTAATAAATCCGTTACCTCCTCTTCGATGGCCATAAAGGCGTAATGAGCAACTTGCTCGGTGTTGGATTCTTCTTCCTCAGATGCGCTCGAATCATCCCATGTTGCTTGGAGCGCCTTCTTCTTTGTTGTTCTTTTCTTGACTTGGGGACAATCACTTTTGTAATGTCCCGGCTTTTTACATTCATAGCAGATTACTTGGTCCTTCTTAGGTTCAAGTTTATTTTTCACATCGTTTTTAAACTTGTTTCTTTTGAAGAATTTTTTAAACTTTCTTGTCAAAAGTGCCAAGTCATCATCACAGTCCTCATCACTTGAGTTTTCTCTCAAGTGGCATTCAGAAGTTTTAAGTGCCATATCCTTCCTGTTCTTTGGAAGGATGTCTTCTTGCTCTTCATGAGCTTTGCAAGTCATTTCGTAGGTCATTAATGACCCGATTAGTTCTTCAAGAGGGAAATTTCGCAGATCTTTTGCCTCTTGAATGGCGGTGACTTTAGGATCCCAACTCTTAGGAAGGGATCTTAGTATCTTATTAACAAGCTCAAAATCCGAAAAGCTCTTTCCGAGTCCTTTTAGACCGTTGACGACATCCGTGAAACGGGTAAACATGTCGCCAATGGTTTCACTCGGTTTCATTCGAAAAAGTTCAAAAGAATGCAGCAACAGATTGATTTTTGACTCTTTCACTCTACTTGTGCCCTCGTGGGTCACTTCAAGTGTGTGCCAAATATCAAAAGCAGTTTCGCAAGTTGAAACACGATTAAATTCGTTTTTATCTAGTGCGCAAAATAAGGCATTCATAGCCTTTGCATTAAGAGCGAAAGCCTTCTTCTCCAAATCGTTCCAATCGATCATTGGAAGAGAAGATTTTGAAAATCCATTTTCAACAAGGTTCCATAGTTCAAAATCCATAGAAATAAGAAAGATCCTCATTCGGGTCTTCCAGTAAGTGTAGTCCGTTCCACTGAACATGGGTGGACGTGTAATCGAATGCCCCTCTTGGTTTCCGGCGTATGCCATCTCTCTTGGGTTTTAATCCTTTAGAGAGTTAACCTTGCTCTGATACCAATTGTTAGGATCAAGAGCACTAAGAGGGGGGGGGTGAATTAGTGCAGCGGAAATCTTATAATAAATTAAAAACCAAAAGCTGCGTTCGTTCAAAAACTTTTATGATGCAAAAGCAAATTCTCAGTTTGTATCTAAGTGCAGTTTGCGTCTAAGCGCAGATTGCGTTTAAGCGCAGTTTTGCGTCTAAACTCAGATTTACGTCTAAATGCAGATTTACGTCTAAACGCAGATTTACGTCTAAACGCAGTTTTACGTCTAAACGCAGTTTTACGTCTAAACGCAGATTTACGTCTAAACGCAGTTTTACGTCTAAACGCAGTTTTACGTCTAAACGCAGATTTACGTCTAAACGCAGTTTTACGTCTAGACGCAGATTTACGTCTAAACTTTGAAACTCGTTTGTATACTCGCAGAAGGCAGTATGCAGTTGAAAACGTGAACTGAAATCTGATGATTGAGCGAGGAAAGCCGATTTACGTCTGAATGCAGTTTTACGTCTAAATGTTGAAACTCGTTCGTAAAATCGTAGAGGACAGATTGCAGTTATTAATAGGATTAAAATGTAAGCGTAAACTGCAAAGAAGCTCGTTCGTAAAAGCACGGAAAACAGTTCTGCAGAATCAAGCGTAAACGTAAACTGTAATGTATGAAAATACGAGTTTACGTCTGAATGCAGATTTGGAAGAACAACACTTAGAACTTGTTCGTGAAAGCGCAGAGAGCAGTAGTGATGAGGGAGGTTTGCAGTAATGATAAAGTGCTCGAAAATAAACGCAAACCAGAGATTTAGAGTGGTTCGGTCAGCCTTGACCTACTCCACTTTTGGCTTCCTCCACCGATGAGGTTGCCGACGTCAACTAGGTGCCTTCCTTCAATGGGCGAAGGCCAAACTTCCCTCTTACAGTTTCTCTCCTTTTAGCAGGCTTAGGAGACAACCTTTACAGACCTTTCTCTCCTCACTTTACAATTGAAAACTTGAAGAACAGAAGGAGGAGACTTAAAGGCTTTACAACACTTTTGAGCTCTTTAGAATCACAGAAAAGATCACAATTTCGGTATAGGTCTGTATCTTTTCAGTGCTGAATGGGTGGGGTATTTATAGGCCCCAACCCAATTCAAAATTCGAGCTCAAAACGATCAAATCGATCAAATCCCAGAATTCTGGGATCAGGCGGTTGCACCTCTCGACTGGAGAGGTGGCACCGCCTGGCAGAGCTCGAAGACTGAGCTCTGCCGATTGCTTCTCTCTGCCAGAGCTCGAAGACTGAGCTCGATGGTTGCATCACCTGGTAGAGCTCGAAGACTGAGCTTGGTGATTGCATCACCTGGCAGAGCTCGAAACAGAGCTCGGTGGTTGCATCACCTGGTAGAGCTCCAAGCTGAGCTCAGGCTGATCCACCTCTCTGCCAGAGCTCGAAGACTGAGCTTGGTGAATGCATCACCTGGCAGAGCTCGAGACTGAGCTCAGGCTGATGCACCACTCTGCCAGAGCTCGAAGACTGAGCTCTGTGGTTGCATCGCCTGGCAGAGCTCGGAACTTGAGCTCTGGCGGTGCAACCTCTTGGCTGGGGCGGTTGCACCTCCCAGCCTTGCAGCCCTGGCGGTTGCACCTCCTGGCTGGGGCGGTTGCACCTCCCAGCCCCACAGCCCAGGCGGTTGCACCTCCTGGCTGGGGCGGTTGCACCTCCCAACCCCACAGCCCAGGCGGTTGCACCTCCTGGCTGGGGCGGTTGCACCTCCTGGTGCAATCAGGGTCCGAATGGTTCACTCCATTCGGCCCACTTTGAATCTTTTCAGGGGCCCAATTGCCCCAAGATTAAGCTAATGGGATCACCTCCCATTTTCATGCTTAATCATCATGCTAACTACGATTAACTCTAAGACAACTTCTGCAGCTTTGCTCCGATGCGTCAATCGCTTCTTCCGGCGAGTTTCCGGCCAACTTCCGTCGATCAACCGATAACCCTCGGTGATCCTTCTGCGGACATCCGGCATACTCCTGGACTTTGCGACGATCCACTTGGCGAGTTCCGACGAGCTTCGCTTGGCAAGCTTCTGGACTTCTCGGATCTGTTCTCTCTGAACCTCCGACGACCGTCCGAACTTCCGTCGAACTCTCGAACTCCCAACGTGATCATGATCTTGACTCCGGCGCAACTCCTGCTGCTTGTCTTACTCTCATCGTAGTTAATCCTGCACACTTATCTCAACACATAGATTAGATAACAAATGACAATTGACTTCATCATCAAAATCCGAGATTCAACACTAGCAAGGCATTATCTCCCTCCGATCAAAATATGTCAACATATGATAAGGAGATGCTCGCCATTGTGCGCGCAGCAACGAGGTGGAGATTGTACTTGATTAGGCGATACTTTTAAATCAAGACCAACCATAAAAGCCTAAAATATCTCTTGGAGCAGAAGATATCTTCCCCCGAGCAGCAAAAATGGGTAACAAAACTTCTTGGATTTGATTTTGAAATAACTTACAAAAAAGGGAAAGAGAATGTTCTTGCAGATGCGCTTTCGTAACTACCCGAGCAAGTTGAAGTTTCGACCGTTTCACTTCCGACCAGCGACTTCCTTAAGGATATTAAGATGGAATGGCAGGAATATTCAGATACTAGTAAGATTATAAAAAAATTGGAGGAAGCACTAAGCCCCATGGCTCATTACAATCGGGACTCAAAAGAATTATGCTATAAGGGACGCATTGTGCTTGTGACAAATTATACTTGCATCTTCAAGAGCAGATTTTGGACAAAGTTATTCCATATGCAGGGTACTAAATTGAAAAGGAGTACGACATATCACCCACAAACCAACAGCCAGACGAAAGTTTTAAATAGGTGCTTGGAGACAGCCCAAAGCCACCCACCAAATATGACTACCCAAAGAGAACTCTAGACCCAGCCAAGTGCCATTATTGATCGACGGATCGTGACTCGACGACGACGACCCATTAAAGGAGTGCTAATAAAGTGGGCGAATCTACCAATAGAAGATGCCGCTTGGGAGAACTATGATGACTTGAAGATCAAATTCCCAGAATTCACGAATCATCAGCCTCGAGGACAAGGCTGATTTGAAGAGGGCGGGTCTGTTAGGACTCTAGCTTGGAGAGTCCTAATTGAGAGGGACATTCATGTAAAACTGTTAGGACTCTAGCTAGGAGAGTCCTAATTGAGAGGGACATTCTGTTAGGACTCTAGCTAGGAGAGTCCTAATTGAGAGGGGCATTCAAGTATGAGGTGTTTTCTTATAGAAGAATTAGGAGTTGTAAGGGAATAGGAGTCTTGACTATGAGTCCTACTAGGAGTTGGTTAGAAGTAAGAGTCTTAAGTAGGAGTCCTATTAGGAGTTAGGGTTTAGAAGCCCTATAAATAGCCATGTATTCCTTCTCTTTTCATAAGCAATAGATGAATCTTTTTTGCAGCCTTTGAGCAGCAACTTGGAGGGAGGAACCCCTATAGAGTTCCAAGGAGGCCGATCCCCTAAAGAGATCAACCCCAAGTTTAGAATCTGCAAGGGTTCTAACAGGTAATCCCACTAACTTAATTATGGGCCAACTGAGCCCTTAATAGGGCTGAATTGGGCTGAATTGAGCACCCAATTCAGCCCCTGAAAACATGGCCGGCAGTGGCACTGCTTGGAAAGCAGTGCCCCTGGATTCTTGGGCAGTGGTACCACCGAGAATGGGCGGTGGTACCACCGGCAGTAGTGCTGCCAGCGGTGGTACCACCCCTGTTCGATGGCGGTACCACCCAGGGTCATATCAGCGGCAATAGTACTGCCTAGTAACGGTGATGGTACCGCTAGTACCCCGGATTCCGGGGATGTGATACTTTTTGGCTCCAATTTTGAAGCCATTGGGGCTTATAAAAACCTCACCCTTTTCTGCATGAAAGGGCATGAAACCTATTGATATAATCTTGAGTTCTTGAGCCTTAAAATGTTGTAAAAGTTAGAGTTCTCCTCCTTCATCTCTTAAGCCTTGTAACCATCCAGGAAAGATGAGTGAGACTTGTAAGGGTTCATCTCCTAAACCCGGGAAAAGGAGAAAGTGCTATAAAGAGATGTTCGGTCTTCACCTATTGAAGGAAGGCTTTTAGTGGATGCTAGAGACCTCATCGGAGGAGGAATCTGAAAGTGGATATAGGTCACGTTGACCGAATCACTCTAAGTCTTGTTTGCATTTCATTTTGAGCGATCTTTTTTAATTGCAAATCATTTCATAGCAAAGAGCTTCTTCTCCTCATTTTGCTTTCACTACACTTATGCTTTCAAGTAAACACCTTCCGAGATCGGCTTTAATCGTACGAAGACTTTACGAAACTGATGCTTTTCATTTATGCAATTTACACTACTATAAATCACCTTGGTTTTCTTTTGCACTTTCACGAAAGCTTTCAAATTCAAATTTTTTCGAAATAGATTGAATCGAAACCATTCTCGACGGAATCAGTTTTAATCAAAATAAGTTTTTTGAAATTGTAAAAGTTTTCTGCTACATTAATTCACCCCCCTCATAGTGCTACTCTTGATTCTAGTAGCGGGTGACAACATTCCGATTAGGCAATACTCCGAAGAATAGGATGATTCGCCGAAGGATCGGACGAAGTGCTGAAAGAACCAATGATATGCCAAACAATAGATGATTTGTGCTTTGTAATAGTTTATCTAGATTGAGTTAGTCGTAATTGAGTTGGTTTAGAATGTAATTAAGCTGACTCAATTAAGAGCCAACTGAGCCCAAATTGGGGCTATTTTGGGCTAAGAGAAAGGCCTATTTAGTGACCTAAAAGTTGGGTCAGGTAGTGGCACTACCGGTCCAAGCGGAGACATAGTATCCGAGACTTTGTCAGGTGGTAGTACCGGTAGACTGGGCGGTGGTACCGCCTAGTGTCAAGCGATGGTACCTCCCAAACATAGTCTCCCAAACTGTGTCAAGTAGTGGTACTGCCTAGACATAGTCTCCCAAAATATATTAGGCAGTGGTACTGCCAAACTGGGTGGTGGTATGTTAGGACTCTAGCTAGGAGAGTCCTAATTGAGAGGGACATTCTGTTAGGACTTTGTTAGGACTCTAGCTAGGAGAGCCCTAATTGAGAGGGACATTCTGTTAAGACTCTAGCTAGGAGAGTCCTAATTGAGAGGGACATTCATGTAGGAGGTTTTTTCTTAGAGAAGAATTAGGAGTTATAAGGGAATAGGAGTCTTGAGTAGGAGTCCTATTAGGAGTTGGTTAGAAGTAAGAGTCTTAAGTAGGAGTCCTATTAAGAGTTAGGGTTTATAAGCCCTATAAATAGCCATGTATTCCTTCTCTTTTGATAAGAAATATATGAATATTTTCTGCAGCCTTTGAGCAGCAACTTGGAGGGAGAAACCCCTATAGAGTTCCAAGGAGGCCGATCCCCTAAAGAGATCAACCCCAAGTTTAAAATCTGCAAGGGTTCCAATACCTGGTATCAGAGCAGCGTTCTTGTCATCTCGCTGCCCTTCCACTACCATCCATCAACCCTCCACAACCGCCCAAAGCAATTCCCACAATTGTTTAAAAGATCGTCGCCAAATTCCACCGTCATCTCCACCACTGCAGATCATCCTTTGATCTCCCCATGAATTGCAATAGGTTCTGGTTTCCTACCTTACTGTTGCTGCAATTTAGTTATCCCTATTCAAAAATCCAAAAAAAAAAAAAATTCGTTCCTATATTGCTGCAAATTTTCATCGTATGTTGCTGAAATTTTTCAGCGAGAATTCTGCTATCGCAACTTACACCAATTTTCTTGCTGTTACTGCCAAAATTTTCTTGATTAAATTGGAAATCCTTGTTGTCATATAAACTGAGATATTGCTGTCAATTCCCTCCTCAAATCTCTCAATTTTTTTATGGAGATTTCGTCGAGAAACCACTGTTTCTTCGACGATAATTCTGCTCTTACAAGACAACACAATTCTGCAGCAAACTTTCACTGATCTCTATCAAACCTATACATGCCTTTAACCCATCAACAAAAGAGAGATCTTAACATCACACATTTGGAGTCATATACTATGGCATCTGAGGAGGCAATCAATGCTAAATTTGAAGCCTTTAAGGCACGAATGGAGGATAAGATTCGGACTCTTCTTACCGAATTCAGTTTGGGCCGACCACCAAGCCCGAAGAAATCACATCAAGGAGAGAGCTCTAACCAATCACATCATGCCCAAAGAGATGACTTCCATGAGAGGGGAAGCTCTATGACTGACCCCAACTATTCGTGCATGAGAGTGGACTTCCCTAGATGGGAAGAAGGAGACCTAATTGGTTGGATCTCACGCGCGGAGCGATATTTTCGGTACCATAAAACTGTGGATGCATCCATTGTGGAAATTGCAGCTATACATCTTGAAGGGGATGCCATACAATGGTTTGACTAGTTTGAACACACTTATGGAGTCCTTTCATGGCGACAATTCAAAAAAGGACTACTGATCCGCTTCGGACCAACTTATTACGAGAACATTGACGGACAACTAGCAAAGATCCGACAAACCTCTACCATTCAGGAGTACCAAACCAGGTTTGAAAGATTATCTAATCAAACTTGTGATTGGTCTGAAAAACAACTATTGGGGACTTTTATTGGGGGCTTAAAGTCGGAGATCCAGGGAGAAGTTAAGGCGCGACAACCATACACGCTTATGGTAGCCATATCTTTCGCACGACTTCAAGAGGAGCGATTGAACCATGAAACCCGGAGGACTAGGATCACTCCATGACCTACAATACTAAAGCCCTCAGCCCTCCCTACTATCAATCGAGTCCCTGCACCGAAAAGGTTAACAAGAGAAGAACTTCGGGAGCAATCTGCGAAGGGGTTATGTTGGCATTGTGACGAGCTGTGGAGCCGCGAGCATCGCTGTAAAAAAGGTAGACTTCTTATGATTGAACCAGTAGAAGAAGAGGTCATTGAACATCTAGAAGAGAGCCTTGAACATGAAGAAGAAGATATAGAAGAAGAGCCACAGCTGACCGACATTACGGTACACGCACTAGCCGGCTACTCAAATCCGCAAACGATGAAAGTTGGAGGCCTTCTCAAACAACAGCCGATCACTGTTCTCATTGACACGGGTAGCACTAATAACTTCCTAAATAGTAAGGTTGCTGCTCGGATGACACTGCATATTGAAGGTTACAGCAAGTTCGATGTAAAGGTTGCCGACGGCAGAATCCTAAAGTGCGACCAAAGATGCCCGCAAGTGAAACTATTACTGCAAGACCAAGAAATTATCACTGATTTCTTCCTCCTACCAATCGATGACTATGAGGCAGTGCTTGGTATAGAATGGCTGATTACACTAGGTGATGTCTCTTGGAACTTTTCTAAATTAATTATGAAATTCTACTGTAAGGGCAAACAGATCATCCTACGCGGGAAGCGCGGAAGCAACGTTACCACTGTTTCGACCCAACGAATGGAGAAAGTTTTGCACAAAGTAAATGGTGGCTTTTTGATACATCTCCAACCACAACTAGAAGAGAAGAAAATAGAAATTGAAGTTCAAAATCTTGCCCAATTGCTTACTGAATTTGCGGACATATTTGCTGAACCGCGCGATCTTCCTCCTTCTCGGCAACATGACCATCGAATTCCAATCCTTCCGGGCAAGCCACCAGCGAACACTCGACTGTACAAATATCCTCACCTCCAGAAAGATGAAATTGAAAAGATCGTAAAGGAGATGCTTGAAACAGGGGTGATTCTGCCAAGTTGCAGCCCCTATTCCTCACCGGTGCTACTTGTACGCAAGAAGGACGGAACTTGGCGGATGTGCATCGACTACCGAGCTTTAAATAGCATCACCGTCAAGGACAAATACCCAATACCAGTGGTGGATGAACTTCTTGATGAATTGAAAGGAGCTCGAGTCTTCACGAAGTTGGACCTCCGATCCGGTTACCACCAAATTCGGGTATGTGACGATGACATTCCAAAAACTGCATTTCACACACATGATGGCCATTATGAATTCTTGGTAATGCCTTTTGGACTCACTAATGTTCCTTCAACCTTTCAAAGTCTCATGAATGATATATTTCGGAGCTTTCTTCATAAATTTATGTTGGTATTTTTCGATGATATTCTCGTTTACAACCCTTCTCTTAAGACTCACTTTCAGTATTTACAGATTGTTTTAACGATCCTTCGGGAGAATACTCTTTTTGTTAAGCAACTAAAGTGCAGCTTTCTCCAGTAAAAAGTAGAGTACCTTGGGCATATAATATCAAAAGAAGGAGTGGCGGTAGACCCAACAAAAATTGAGGCAATGCAAGGCTGGCCGAAACCTACAAATGTGAAATTACTACGGGGGTTCCTTAGACTAACGGGCTATTATCGAAAATTTGTAAAGGACTATGGGAAGATCAGTGCACCACTCACTTCTTTACTAAAAAAAGATGCTTTCCAATGGTCAGACAAAGCCTCTGCTGCCTTCGACAAACTTAAAGCAGCCATGACAACAACACCAGTGCTTGCGCTACCAGATTTCAATAGACCCTTCATCATTGAGGCCGACGCATCTGGAGTCGGAATTGGAGTCGTTCTCATGCAAAATGGTCGACCACTTGCATACACTAGCAAGGCATTATCTCCCTCCCATCAAAACATGTCAGTATATGATAAGGAGATGCTTGCCATTGTACATGCAGTAACGAGGTGGAGACCCTACTTGATCGGCCGACGATTTAAAATTAAAACTGACCATAAAAGCCTCAAGTACTTTTTGGAGCAAAAGATATCATCCCCTGAGCAGCAAAAATGGGTAACCAAACTTCTTGGATTTGATTATGAAATTATTTACAAAAAGGGGAAAGAAAACATTGTTGCAGATGCACTCTCACGGCTACCTGAACAAGCTAAGGTTTCAGCCATCTCCCTTCCTACCACCGGTCTCCTCGAGGACATTAGGGAAGAATAGAAGTAGGATCCAGAGATCAGCAACATCATAAAAAAATTGGAAGAGGATCCAAGTGCAATAGCCCACTACACTTGGGATTCGAGGGATTTACGCTACAAAGGTCGCATTGTGCTTATACCTGACTCCCCTTGCATCGCAATCATCTTGCATGAAATGCACTCTATACCTTCAGCAGGGCACTCTGGATTCCTAAGGACCTACAAAAGAGTGAAGCAAATTTTTTATTGGAGAGGGATGAAAAAAATTATTGCTGAATATGTGGCACAATGTGATGTATGTCAACAGCACAAGGGTGAAACTGTGGCAAATCCAGGGAAGCTACAACCACTACCTATACCAGACTCAGTGTGGACTGACATCTCCATGGACTTTATTGAAGGGCTGCCATCTTCCAAAGGTAAAAGCATGATTCTCGTGGTGGTTGATCGACTTACAAAATATACTCATTTTTGTGTTGTGAGAAATCCCTACATTGCTGCTAGTATTGCCCAGATTTTCATAGAAAATATTGTTAAACTACATGGGATGCCAAGGTCCATCGTAAGTGATCGTGACAGAATCTTCACTAGTAAATTTTGGACCGAGTTATTTCAGTTACAAGGCATCAAACTCAAGATGAGCACAACGTATCATCCACAAACTGACGGCCAAACAGAGGTGCTAAAAAGGTGCTTAGAGACGTACCTCCGGTGTTTCGCTAGCGACCGACCAAAAGAGTGGGCGAAATGGCTTCTTTAGGCCGAATGGTGGTATAATGCTACATATCATTCATCTACAAAATGTGCCCCTTATGAAGCATTGTATGGTCGACCAGCCCCTGTGATTCCAAAGTATGTAATTGGCTCGGCCAAGGTAGATCAGGTTGACCAAGAATTGATTGATAGGGACAAACTCTTATAACTGTTAAAAGATAATCTCTCTACCGCTCAAGCCAGAATGAAGCAGCAAGCCGGCACACGACGAAGTGAAAGAGAATTTTCAATGGGAGATTGGGTTTATCATCGCCTACAACCATACAAGCAACTCTCTATCAAAACTCGAGCCTCCATGAAGCTATCCCCACGTTTTTATGGGCCCTATCAGATCACAGAGCGTATTGGAGCCATGGCGTACAGACTTAAATTACCTGAGGATGCCAAAATTCACCATGTCTTACACGTATCATGCCTAAAGCCCAAGTTGGGAGAACACGAGTCACCCCAGATCTAACTGTCCAACGCAACTGAGGATAGAGTTATTCAAGCCCAACCACAAGCCATCCTCGATCGTAGGATCGTGATGCATCGCCGATATCCCTCTACTGAAGTACTAGTGCATTGGAATAATCTACCACTTGAAGACGCCACATGGGAACCATATGAGGAGCTGAAGACCCGGTTCCTTGAGTTCATAGAATCTCAGCCTTGAGGACAATGCTGATTTGAAGAGGGCGGGTCTGTTAGGACTCTAGCTAGGAGAGTCCTAATTGAGAGGGGCATTCTGTTAGGACTCTAGCTAGGAGAGTCCTAATTGAGAGAGACATTCATGTAGGAGGTTTTTTCTTAGAGAAGAATTAGGAGTTGTAAGGGAATAGGAGTCTTGAGTAGGAGTCCTATTAGGAGTTGGTTAGAAGTAAGAGTCTTAAGTAGGACTCCTATTAGGAGTTAGGGTTTATAAGCCCTATAAATAGCCATGTATTCCTTCTCTTTTGATAAGCAATAGATGAATCTTTTCTGCAGCCTTTGAGCGGCAACTTGGAGGGAGGAACCCCTATAGAGTTCCAAGGAGGCTGATCCCCTAAAGAGATCAACCCCAAGTTTAGAATCTGCATGGGTTCTAACATGGTACCGCCCAATGTCAGTGTTGTAGGTGGTGGTACCGCTAGGACCCAAGAAACCTGGGATGAGACTTTTTTTTTGCTCCAATTTTGAAGTCGTTTGGGGTCTATAAATACCCTAACTATTCCTGCATTGATATGCAAGAATTGAGCATAAAATTGAGTTGAAAAGGGGGAAAGAATACTTGAGAAAATTTATGAATCTCTCTTAGGATTTAGAGTCCCTTCTTCCTAGTATTTAGAAAGTTCTTCTAAAGGGAGAAGTGAGGTCTAAGAAAGAGAGGTTGTAAGGGTTATCTCCTAAACTCGTGAAAAGGAGAAAGAGTATAAAATGGTAGTTTATCTTTGCCCATTGAAGGAAGATCATTAGTGGAAGCCGATAGCCTCGAGTTAAGAGAAATCGAGAGTGGATATAGGCTACGATGACCGAACCACTATAAATCCGATTTGCATTTTCTTTAAGCTCTTTACTTTCATATTATAAATTGATTTACTTACTCATGAATGCTTTCACTATGCTTACGAATGCTTTCAAGTCAAGCATCTTTTTTATATTGGTTTAATCGTATGAAGATTTTTAAACCGATGAATTTTATGATAGTACTAATTCACAACCCCCCCGCCCCCCCTCTTAGTGCCAACTCGATCCTAACAGTTAGTATCAAAGCCACATTTTTTTTCTTATTTGGTTTAACACCCAAGAGAAATTACTCTTTTTGACTTTCAAGAGGGTCACTCTATCATTCATCTTCCTATGTTCAATGGGACGGACTACACTTATTGGAAAACTCGGATAAGAGTTTTCTTGATTTGATTGAACCTCGATTTTTGGAATATCATTGAAAATATATTTCAAAAGTCTTTTCTTCCGATGAATGATTAGAATAATTTGGAGAAGAAGACTTTCTCTTTGAATGCCAAAGCTATGAATGCTTTGTTTTGTGCTTTGGATAAAAATGAATTCAATCAAGTTTTTATTTGCGAAATAGCTTATGAGATTTGGCACACTCTTGAAATCATACACGAAGGCACTAGTAGAGTTAAAGATTCAAAAATTAATCTTTTGATGCATGAATTCAAATTATTTCGTATGAAGCCAAGCGAAACTATTGTTGACATGTACACCCATTTTACGGTTGTCATCAATAGTTTAAAAGCTCTTGGTAAATATTTTTTAAATTTTAAACTTATTAATAAAGTTTTACGATCTCTTTCTAAAAATTGAGATTTGAAAGTAACGACAATACAAGAATCAAAGAACTTGAACCATTTTCTAATTGAAGAACTTATTGGGTCATTGATTACCTATGAAATAATGTGCAAGGCACATGATGAACTTGATAAACATGAGAACAACCTTCCAAAGAATGGGAAGGACTTGGCACTTAGAACAAAAGAAGACCACTTCAGCGAAAGCTCAAGTGATTATGACATAGAACAAAAGATGATTTTCAGGTCATCCTCTAGGGCCATCCCTAGACCTGTGAGTTTCTCTATCCACTCAATCATCTTTAAGACATGGTTCTAAACCAATGTCCCATCGGTCATCCTAGTACGAAAGAGACTCTTGGATATCTCATATCGCTGAGTCCTTCCCTATTCCTCAAACAATTTGCAGAGATGTAGGAGAATGGATATGACATCCATCTTTTCATGTTGTCTCTGTAACTCGGGAGTCATAGAGCTCAACATGTAAAACTGAGCAAGAGTGGAATCATCTATGTACTTCACATAGCAAGCGATCTTATCCTCACTTGCCCCTTCTTCGGGCATAGGCATCACTGTATCAAGGCATGCGCAATCTTCTCCAACATGAGAATGATTCTTAGGTTATGGAGCTAATCCGTATAATTTAGATTAGTAAGGTGGTTGACATTAAGTATATCATGTAAAAGATTTGAAAGTGATATATTTCTAATAAGTAGGAGATATAGCATAAATGAATAATATGTAGATTTTGTAAAAAAATAAACAATCAAGATATGAACTTCTATCTTGACATGCTCCCACTATTTTTCTAGCGAGTCATGTAACAGCCTTAGCATGTGAAAGGAAAGTCTCCAACAGACTTCTAGTGAGGATAGGGATCTAATCGGTGTCTTAATGTAACCTCGAGGGACTCGACTAATCACACTAAGCTCAAAAGGTAGGCAACTCTTGCCGATCACAACTCTTTTTTATTCCCATCTTATTCGTCCTCTGAACTACCATGGCCTCGAGGGACTTGACCAACCATAATGTTCGGTTAAGTCAACACCATCATTACAAGATGAGTCTGATTCGATAATATACCCTTGAGGGACTTGACCAAGCATACCATATTCTCAAGTCACCGGTGATATCTCTATATTGTAGGCAAGATAGCGAATTACAATATATGTGAGTCTTAAGAGACTCGACCGACTCAACCTACATCGAGAATCAGTTCCTACCTATAATGATGGAAGGCCACATGGGTTAATCTAATTGTCTCACGTTTACTGACTTAATATTATCGAGAGAAGAGATTCTGATTTGGTCTCCTATAACATGTCATACACATACATATTTAATATATATCTACATTGCATGCAAATATATATACATATCTAGTAGGGGTACATGTTAGGACCGAAATCGATACTAAGAGGGGGTGGGGTGAATTAGTGCTTTCGATAAAAACGTCGATTTTGGAATATCTTCATTCGACGAAAACGATAATGAAAGCATGCTTGACTTAGAGTAAGTGAACTAAGCAATTAACTCGGAATGTAATAGCAATGAAACATATAAAAAGAGTGCAAATTGGATTTATAGTGGTTTGGTCATTATGACCTACATCCATTTCCGATTCTCTTTCATCGAGGCCACCGGCAATCACTAATGATCTTTCCTCAATGGGAGAAGACCAACTACCCTCTTATAACTCTTTCTCCTTTTTACAGGTTTAGGAGACAACCTTTACAAGCCTCACACCTCTTTTAGAATGATCACAAATCTAAAGGAGGAGGACACTTAGCACTTTTTCAAGACTTTTACAACTCAAAATCTAAAGAGTTTTGTTCATACTTTTCATGCTCTTTCATGCAGGAAAGAGTGGGGTATTTATAGGCCCCAATAGCTTAAAAAATGAAGTCAAAAAGTGTTTCATCCTGAGTTTTGGGGTACTGATAGTACCACTGCCATTATTGGGTGGTACCATCACCTACAGACTGACACTGGGTGGTACGACTGCTTGACAAAGCCTCGAAGACTGGGATCTAGTGGTACCACCACTTGATAGGGTAGTATCATCGCTTGATAAGGCGATACCATCACTTGGCAGCATTAACTATCGATGGTACCACCACCTAGTCTGGGCGGTACCATCACCCAGACTCTTTAGGAGATTAAGCCTCAGGCGATGCCACCTCCAATCCTGGCAGTGCCACCATCTGGGCCAACTAAGGATCTCTAAATGGGCTAAAAAAAAGTCTAATGCAGCCCTAATTTAGGCCCAATTTATCCCTAATTGAGTTAGTAGGATTTCTCATAAAACTAACCAAAATTGAAACCCTAACTACGATAATTAAGGCTAAACACTTATAATGCAAGCAATCCTAGTTGTTCGGCATGTCAATTGTTCATCTGAACTCCTAGCGAAACTTTTGGCGCACTCCCGGTGATCTTCTGGTGAGGTTTCAGTGAACTCCTAGTGAGCTTCCGATGCATCGTCCGAACCTTTGGCATATCTCTCGATTCTTTCAGCCCGATGTCTGATCTTTAACTCCGGCCCAATATTCAATTCTTCTTTAATTGTTTTACCTTTTCACGATCATAATTAGTCCTACATCACTTTTCTCAACACATAGATTATATCATTAATTCATCAATTGATTTCATCATCAAAATTTGAGATTCAACCATCTTTCCCTTTTTGATGATGGCAATCAATTGATGATAGAGTTAACCTTAACTCCTCGTATCTATATGACATATTGAGATAAGGCAAACTTGTATTAAAAAATAATCATAACTTTTGAATTCAAGTGAAACAATTTCGATCATAGTGATCAAATGCAACATATCATATCAAAATTTCATATATTGTGCATCATTATAGTTTCAAATTATCAAAATGTAATATGCATAATTTTAAAACATTCCAATTCATCATCACTTCATGCATGATACAAAAAATAAATCGACATGACTTTGGACATACATAATACTAAAGCATTCATCATTTCATGCATGATACCAAAATTAACATCATTTTGGGCATAACATAAATGATACTAAAACATTAAAATTTTAACCATTTATCACTTCATGCATGATACCAAAATTAACATTATTTGGGGCATGATACCATTCATCATTTCATGATACCAAACATTCATTATTTCTTCCCCTTTGTCATCAACAAAAAGGAGAAATGTTCAACAAATATTTGGACCATGTATGCAAGTTTTACATGACTTTAGAACATGCAAACTAACAAGTGAATTTGAGCAAAATAATAACTTTTGAGATGTGCAAGATAACAACTTTTGCTTCTTGAAATAGGCAAGTTAGCACTTTTCTTTAGATGTGCAAGCACTTTTCATTCTTCTTGAAATGTGCAAGCTAGCATTTTTGGATTTCTTAATATGCTAGCAAGTTTCTTTCTCCCCTTTGTCATAGAAAAAAAAAAAGAAGAAGAAGAAGGAAGGAATTCATTCATCACATCAAGTCATAAGTACCGAAAGTCCATGAATCAAGATTCTACTTTCATAAATAGAAAGAGGAAGGATTCATATGGAAATTATCATCTCATAAAAGATCAAGTATACCAAAAGTCCATGATAAATTTTCTACTTTCGTAAGAAGGAGGAAGGATTTAAGGAAATGATCATCACATAAAAGATCAAGTATACAAAAATCTATGAATAAAATTTCTACTTTCATAAATAGAAAGAGGAAGGATTCATATGGAAATGATTATCACATAAAAGATTAATTATGCCAAAAATCCATGAATCAAATCTCTTCTTTTATGAATTGTACAAAGAAGGAATGAAGGAAATGATCTCAATTTAAAAAGAAACTTAAGTTATAAAAAAATGAGAAATCCAGAAAAGTTATAAGAGGAACTTATGCATTTGGAAGATTTAACATATACCTAATTCTCTTCTAATAAAATCAAATTGTTCCTCATTCAAAGTTTTTATAAAAATATAAGCTAATTGATGTTTTGTGTCAATAAATTGTAAAGATATATTATGGTTATTAACATGATCACTAATAAAATGATGCTTAATATCAATATATTTAGTTCTAGAGTGTTGAATGAGATTTTTTGTAAAACATATTGCACTAGAATTATCGTATTTTATAGGGATATTTTTAAAGTAAATTTTATAATCTTCTAAAGTATTTTTCATCTATATAACTTGTACATAACATGCATGTAATACTATTTAACTCAACTTCGATTGTAAATAATACAACTGAGTTTTATTTCTTGGAATACCAAGAGACAAACGCATAACCTAAGAGTTGATATATTCCAGATATACTTTTTCTATCTATTCTAAATCCAACAAAATCTATATCGACATAAGCAATTAATTCAAAATTTTTTAGATTTTAGATACCATAAACCTATATTATGAGTTTCTTTTAGGTATCTAAAAATCCTTTTAATAGCTTTAAAGTGAGATTGCTTGGGATTAGATGAAAATTTAGCACAAAGTCCAACACTAAACATAATATATGGTATAGTTGCGGTGAGATATACTAAACTATCTATTATACTCCTATAAGACTTTTGATCAAAATTTTCTCCATAATGGTTCATATCTAACTTTATGGAAGTACTCATTGATATGTTAATAGCCTTAGATCTACCCATATTGAATTATTTTAATAGATATAAATCATATTTAGTTTGACTAACAAAAATTTCATCACTTTGTTGCTTAATTTACAATCCTAAGAAAAAGATTAATTCGCTCATTAAGCTCATTTCAAATTTTTGGCTCATACTGTTGACAAAATATTCACATAAAGACTCATTTATAGAACCAAAAGCAATATCATCAACATAATTTGAACTATAAGAAAATTATTTTTAAAATATTTAACAAATACTATGGTATCAACCTTGCCTTTCAAAAAATCATTCTTAATTAGAAAGGAACTAAGTCTCTCATACCAAGCTCTTGGGGCTTGTTTCAAACCACAAAGAGCCTTAGACAACTTAAAAATATGATTCAAAAAAATAGCGTTCTCAAATCCGAGTGATTTTTCAACATAAACTTCTTAAAAAATAAACCATTAAGAAAAGCACTTTTAACATCCATTTGAAATAACTTAAAATTATTACAACTAGCTTAGGCAAGGAGAATTCTTATGACTTTAAGTCTAGCTACACGGGCAAAAGTTTTTTCACAATCAATACATTTTTCTTAGTTGAAACCTTTGGCCACTAATCTAGCCTTGTTTAGGTAGGGAAATCTAGGGGTGGCATCACATACGCAGCAGAAGAAAAGAAAAAATAAAATCCTCAAATTTCTCAAAGATGTGTTCATCGTCATGTAAAGATTGGTGCACAAAATCCATAAAACTGAAAATCACTCGTAAGATAGTTGTGTTACCTAGGGAGATCGTATATCCTTGAATCCCTACAGATTTGTAGGAGACGATAAAGGAGGTCAAGCGTCCTCTCTAACGATGATCCACACAGTAGGAATCTTCATTCCTACTATTTGAGGAGAAGAAGGTGAGAGGAGAAAAAGATATGGCAACTAAGAAAACCTCTAGCCTATGGTGTTTGATTCCCTCCTATTTATAGAGGCCCCTTGTCAACTTAACCATAATGGATCATGCCCTATTGGGTATTTTATCTCTATCTAAATACTTAAGCCTCTTAGATCAGTTGATTTCTATCCAATAATCTCTCATTGGCTCTTATTAAATATCATCCATAGGATCCAATAATTCAGGGGCTTATTGGATATCTAATAAGATAGAAGGTTTGGTAGATATCTCATATCTAAATCTCTACTCATCGCAATATCTACCATATATGTGTGACCTTCTAGGCTCAATATCAAGCTAGTCATGAGGCATACCTATCAGAACTCTTTTTGACTCAATGAATTATTATCTTTATAATAATTTACTCGACTCATCGACTATGGACATACTAGACCACTACGCCGTAGTTCAAGACGATACAAGGGAATCCAATTTTTTAGACCTATCTATCCTTAATTATCATGTATCTATAGTCCCTCATCAATCTAATATCTCAGAGATCGTATACCGTGCATAGTACTATTAGGCCCATACAGTTTCTACTCAAATCTCGCTCTAATCAGATTCTCCCGGAGAATTCTTTCTCTCTCAATCCGAAAGACCCAGGCTAGGGATTTGTTTGAGCAAGAACATATAATACATTCCTCTCATGACACCAAGGGTGGATAATCCTCTATCAACACTCAATATCCCTCGTAAGGAAGGCCACTACTCTTGATGACTGGTTGTGCTAGATCTGGAACCTCCAGACCTATAAGTCTGGTATCAAAAAATAGAGTACTCATACAAGACATCCTTACTGTCACAAATCTAAGGACCAGATACACCACTAGAATGACGGAATCATTATCTGCCAATAAGGTATCATCAACCATCCAACATTCCCTAAGCGGATCAATCAGTGAACTCATTCTTTAATGAGCGCCTGCACTATATCCCTAGTGTCCCCACACGAGCAACTATGAGACCAATTGTATCCATCATATGGATAAGTATACAGCATACTAGTCTGTCTGATTATCTCGATGTCCCTCTCGAGTAACCTATGACCTTGATTATTTAGGATCTATATTTAAAGACGAATCGGTCTCATTATCATGATCTCATCACGATCTGATTCCCATTGCATAGATCCATGGACATCACAATATATTCATGCAATAGTAAATATAAAGTAATAAAATATCAAATACTAATAATAAGCAAAAAGATTGCGTGTCAAGTCACACGTGTCATCACTCATGTGATTGGCTTATAAGGCACTTATGACTAGTAGTTTCTAACTACAATACTAAGTTCATCTTATTTACTTTTAAAGTCTCATTCAGTACCAATTACTAAATGGTCACTAGGTCTATGAATAAGCTTTCACACCTCATTTCTCTCAAATTGATTTAACTTCTCTTGCATTGCAATAACCCATAAATCATCTTTTAGGATTTCGTCAATGTATTTTGGTTCAATTTAAGACAAGAATACTCCATTAGCACAAAAATTCTTAAATGAAGAATGAGTTTGAATACCTTTTAATGTATCTCCTATAATTAGCTCCTTAGGATGAGCATCTACATACTTCTATTCCTTAGACAAGGATACATTGGAAGAGAATGCATCCAAGTTACTTGGGTGAAGAGAGTTTTCCTTCAAATTTAAAGCATTAAAATCAAAATCATCATCAAAATTATTTTTCTTAAATTTGAAAAGCTTATTAAAGACAACATGAATAAATTCCTCTATAAATAAGCTTCTTTTATTAAAGACACAAAAAGCTTTAGAAATGGAGGAATAACTAAAAAATATGCCTTCGGATTTTGGATCAAATTTTTCTAAGGCATCCTTTTCATTTAAAATAAAACATTTACAACCAAAAACTTTAAAATATAAAATGTTAGATCTTTTATTATTCCATAATTTATAAGGAGTTGTAGAAAGTAATGGTCTTATGAGAATCCTATTCATGACATAGCATGTCATGTTAACAGCTTTGGCCCAAAAATATTTGGGTAGGCTATATTCGTTTAACATAGTTCTTACCATCTCTTTTAAGCTCTTATTTTATCTTTCAACTACTCCATTTTATTGTGGATTTCCGGGAATAGAGAAATTATGGTTGTACCCATTTGACTCATAAAAATTTTAAAAATTATGATTTTGAAACTCACCACTATGATCACTACGAATAGACGAAATCATGAAACCCTTTTCATTTTGAACTAAGTTTAAAAAATTTTAAAAAATATTTAAAACAATCATTTTTATATGCCAAGAAGTATGTCTAAGTATATCTACTATAATTATCAATAATTATAAAGGCGTATTTACTACCTACTAGACTTGTTGTATCAATTGGTCCAAATAAATCCATGTAGATCAATCGTAGTGGTCTAAAGATGCTTAATTGATTTTTTTTATTTAAAACTATTTTTTATTTATTTTCCTAGTTCACATGTAACACAAACTGTGTCTTTGATGAACTTGATATTAGGCATTCCTCTTACAAGTTCTCTAGTTAAAATTTGAGATATTAGTTTCATGCTAGTATGACCTAATCTCCTATACCAAAGCCATGCATCATCGTCTAAAGCTGAAAAACACGTTTTATTACAAAAATCATCAATATCAATAGTATACACATTATTATTTTTTAAGGCAATCATAGATCTATTTTTGTGTGATATTTTAATTAATAAAGCATTAGATTCAAATTTGATGATATATTCTTTGTCACACAATTGATTAATGCTTAGTAGATTATGTTTTAAACTACCTACTAATAACACATCTTCAATTAAAAGGTTTGACTTATTACCTATGATTCCTTTATCAATATTTTTTTTTTATTATTGTCTCCGAATGTGACATATCCTTCGTCTTAGCTAGTGAGCTTAGAGAAGTATGTTAGATCTCCGGTCATATGCCTTAAGCATCCACTATCAAGGTACTATCTCTTGCTCTTAGCTTTTGATGGTAAACATATGTACAAGAAAGGGGGTTTACTTTTAGGTACTCATTTAACTTTGGGTCCCTCATTAATAGATCTACCTATTTTAACTATTGTCATTGAGTTATTTAAGGTTCCTTTAAGAATCTAAACTAATTTGTGTGGACTATACTTTTTAAAAGAACATCCATAGGCACAATGTCTATATTTTCCCTAAAAAATACATTTATCTCTAGGTGAGACATGTAATGTAGATCCTTTAATGAAGATAGTTGGCTTTTATTGAGTGTTACTCACAAAGCCAATTCCTTCCTTTTTATGAACATGACCCTTGTTGCCAATGATCATGTTTAGATATCTATTACCTATTTTAATTTTTTCTAATATTTCTTGTAGTAAAATATTTTCTTTCTTAAGTGAATATATCTCTTCACACTTAGTGCAAGGAGCAAACATACTATCATCATGCTCATTTTTTAATTTATCAAATTCACTAACAAAAGAAGCATGCTCCTTTTTTAACAATTTATACTTTTTACTAACTAATTTAAAATCATCAAACAAATCATTAAAGGCATTGAATAATTCATCGTAAGATAAAGAAGATTTATTTGAGGTATATACTTCATTGCCAAATGCCATTAATGCGTAATTTGTAACTTCTTCTTTGTTGGTAGGCTCCTCGTCTTCGGATGCACTTGAGTCATCCCAAATAGCTTTGAATACTTTCTTTTTCTTTGGTAGCATTTTCTTCGCTTAGGGACATTCATTTTTGAAGCACCCTGGCTTCTTGCATTCATAGCAAATTATTTAGTCCTTTTTTAATTCACTTTTATTCTACGTGTCTTGTTTTTTTTTTTTTTTTTACTTTTAAGAAGTTTTTAAACTTTTTTATAAGAAGTGCCAAGTCATCATCATCATCATCACTTGAGTTTTCACCCAAGTGGCCTTCTTTGGTTCTAAGTGTTATATCCTTCCTGTTCTCTGGAAAGTTGTTCTCAAGTTCACCATGTGCTATACATGCCATTTCATAGGTCATCAAAGACCAAATAAGTTCTTCAAGCAAAAAGTTATTTAGGTCCTTTGCTTTTTGTAATATCGTTACTTTAGGATCCTAACTTTTTGAAAGATATCTTAATATCTTGTTAACAAGTTCAAAATTAGAAAAACTTTTACTAAGTGTTTTTAGACCATTGACGACATCCGTAAAATGGGTGTATATGTCTCCAATGGTCTTGCTTGGTTTCATATAAAACAATTCATAGCTAACAATTCATAGCTATGAACCAAAAGATTAATTTTTGACTCTTTAACTCTACTTATGCCTTCGTGTATGACTTTGAGCTTGTGTCAAATCTTTTGTGTAGTTTCATATATAGAAACCTTATTAAATTCATTTTTATCAAGAGCGTAAAATAAAGCGTTCATCGCTTTAGCATTTAAAGAAAAAATCTTCTTCTCTAAATCATTCAATTTGTTCATTGGTTTGGAAGACTTTTTAAAACTATTTTCAACAATGTTCCATAAATTGAAATCCATAGAAAGCAAGAATATTCTCATTCTAGTTTTTCAATACGTGTAGTCCGTCTCATTGAACATAGGAGGATGAATGATAGAAAGACCCTCTTGAATACAGGTAAAATATAAGAAAATCTAGGGGCGATATCACATGTGTAGCGGAAGAATAGAAAACAAAAATCCCCAAATTTCTCAATGATGTGTTCGTCATCGTACATTGGTGCACAAAATCCACAAAACCAAAAACTGCATATATGAAAGATTATGTTTTATCTAGGGAGATCGTATATCCCTAAATCCCTACAGATTTGTAGGAAAGAATGAATGAGGTTAAGTGCCCTCCTCTCTAGTAGTGATCCACACAGTAGAGCTACGACGACGCTCCTCCAATCACTGCCCAAAACTTTCATACCTACTATTTGAGGAGAATAGGAGGTAGCAACCAAAAACCTCTAGCCTAAGGGTGTTTGGTTCCCTCATATTTATATAGGCCCTCTATCAACTTAACCCTAATGGATCTTTCCCTATTGGGTATTGGATCTCCATCCAACTACCCAAGCCACTTAGATTAATATATTTATATCTAATAATCTCTCATTAGCTCTTATTGGATCTCATCCATAGAATCCAATCATTCAAGAGTTTATTATATATCCAATAAAATAGGGGCTCCGACGAATATTTCATACTCGAACCTCTACTTGTCGCAATGTCTACCATATGTGTATAACCCTATAGGCCCAATATCGAGCTAGCCGTAAGTATGCTCGGCATGACTCCTGGATCTATGATGAACTTCTTCATCAAGACTCCCTCCTTTGCTGCCTCTGTTGTAGCAACATACTCCACCTCTATGGTCAAGTCAATAATAATATCTTGCTTGGAACTCTTCTAGCATACTACTCCGCCATTCAGGGTAAACACATATCCTGAATTAGACTTGCTATCGTCGACATTGGACTGAAAACTTGAGTTCGTATAGCCTTCAACCTTGAGGCTACTTCCTCCATATACTAGTAAAATATCCTTAGTCTTTCTCAAGTACTTAAGGATATACTTTACTACTTTCTAGTGCTCTAAGCCTAGATCCACCTGATATCTACTCATAACACTCAGAGCATATGCTATATTAGGCCTAGTACATAGTATGGTATACATGATAGACCCCATCGTTGAGGCATAGGATATCCTATTCATGTTCGCCCTTTCTTTAAGAGTCTTTGGGGACATACTCCTAGAAAGTAATATCTCATGTCTCATGACATCTCTTGGAATTTTCTATGCCAAACCTTTTGACAATGGTGTCTATGGACTTGGACTGGGACAAGCTAAGCATCCTCTTAGATCTATCTCTATAGATCTGTATCCCCAAGATATAGGATGCTTCCCCTAAGTCCTTCACAAAGAAGTGTTTAGATAATTAAGCTTTTACTATGGATAGCATTCCTACACCATTCCCAATGATCAGGATGTTATCCACATATAACACCAAGAAGGTGATAACACTCCCACTTACTTTCTTATACAAACAAGGCTCATCTTTGTTCTTAACGAAGTCATAAGATTTGATCGCCTCATCAAATCTTATGTTCTAATTTCAAGATCAATATCCTCCTCATAATAGACAATTCCTAGAGTCTATACTTGTAATAGTCTCCTCGTAGGTCTGATTATTAGTATCCTCAATATTCTCTCCTTTAATATGTCTCACATATCTCTCAAGAGGATAAGATACTCTATCAGACCTACGTAAAGTCAGAACTTATGTCTTAGGTACTTGAACAGACTCGGGCTATGGAGTGGTGCTTGAGCTAGGTTCACTAACCTCACTCAACTCTATCATACTCCTACTATCTCCACTAAGAATGTGTTTCTTCTCAAGGAACACCACTTTCTTAGCTATAAAGACCTTTTGGTACTTACAATGAAAGAAATAATACTCACAAGTTTCCTTGGGATATCCTACAAACTTGCACCGCTCTGTCCTTGATTCTAACTTATCAGGGTTGTGTCTTTTAACGTGGGTAGTGTCACGGACTTAGCTAGTTTTGCCTAAGTCGTACGGCACTCTTACGTGTCCGTCTGTAAAGGTCAGCCTCCCCAAAGCGTCCCATGGTCCCTTATGACCTACAAAAGAGAAAACGGGTTAGAGAAAATGCCTCACTCGAGATCCATAAGTAAACATTTCCGAAAACACTTCATAGACAATACAAATTACAAACAAACTTTACAAGCTCTGAACTATTGCACAACAAAGGGTTAAAATGGTCTACTATAGACCGAAATCTCTCACAAGTGTCCACATGATACAACCTTTATTTACAAGCCTAAAGTATCCACCAACCCAACTAAAATGGGACTATTAAGCCTTAGGCTGTCCCTCTATATGTTGTGCAAAGCATGAACATACCAAAAGACACGAATATATATAAGCATTATATCAAACATCCTATTTAGAAGTTTGTCTATAATATTCTCCCCCACTTATTCCTTCGACGTCCTCGTCGAAGCCTTTGCCGACACTACAACTCATTGCCTTTGCTGAGTCTTCAATCTTCTGCTCTAGCTGCAATGCGCCTCCTGGCTCCCAACTGCTCTCCACTACTATTTTTGAGTAGTCGAACCTTTGATCCGCTATTCTGCTTCAATTCGCCAATGACTCTAACTCTAGTGTGGGGTTGGTTGAGTTGTGTTGATCCCTGTTGGTTCCTGCGGATCCTCCAGATGAAAGAAAAGACCATCCTTACTATGCGCCAGTCTCTCAAATGCCTCATGCTGCTTGAATTGGTTAGATGCTTGTTGGAGCTTTAACGAGCATCGCCTTGCAAATTTCTGAATTTTGGGTCCTTCCTCCACAAAATTTGCCCATTGACTCTTCTTTCACTTAGTTGTCACTTCCAAGTAGATTCGCATCACGTCCGTTTTCGATTGGCATTCTATTGGAAAATGAAGCGGATAATCTACTCTCAGTAGCACTGATCACCATTGGTGAGGATTTGACAACTATTGTCTTCTAAAATCTTTGAAGGGTCTTTAAACCTATGCAGAGCTCTTCTGCTGGATAGATAAGAGAATTGTGATACTCGGTTTCGACAATTCTCTTAAGAGTTGAGAAGGCAAAGGTTACTTGACTTCGCCCACCTCCTCAAGGTTGTACTCCATGCATCGAGATGGTTACTGGCCTTCACCTGCTCTTTGCTCATACTTCTGAAGCACTTGAAGTGTTTGCACTCCTTGCGTTGAGTTAGTTACTATGATTCACCTTCTCAATGCCATCGAACTTCTGGAATGGAGGAAGTTTTCACCCCAACTTGGAGTAATTCTCTAATAGATTTGGTCGCCTCTCAGATTGTACCATCTTCTCCATCAACCCTGCCGCTTACTCCACTGAGTAGTAAAGGTATAGCACCACGTATTGCCTGCTTCGTTCCTTGGTCATGCACTCTTGTATGACCCGAAGTCCTTCACTTTCGGCTATTTTGATGAGAAGCTCGTTGACACCGGTCTTACGAAATTCCTTGGCCTCTGCCCTTCAACCTTGTCTCAGCACTTGGAATTTGCCTATGCATGCTCCACCTCCTTAGCCCCTTTCACGACCAAGTACTCTCCCTCTATGAGAGCAAAGGATCAATGACTTTCACGGAAGTCCCGTCTCTACGGTACCATGGCGCTGCCATGCCCATGGCCCTACTATCCGTCGCCTCGCATCTGCATCCCTTTTCTTCATAATCAGTAGATATGTCTCTATGGCACTCCTCTGAGTCCACCTCCATTCTAACTGATGCTTGATTTTGGGTAGCTAAATCCCTCTAGATTCGTCGTCGCTTCGTCACCCCTTTCGACCCCCTACTTCAAAATCTCTGTGTTCTCCAAGTAGCTCCCTTTGGTTGATGGAAAGACAGATTGCAACTCCCATGCATGGCCTTTGCCATCACGTTGTATGATTTGCACTGATTCTATTCTCCTTAGCTTCCTTGGTAGCAACGTTTGCTTGCTCGACCTTGTCCTCTGACTTGCTAGGCTCCCTTAATCGAATATGGGATCTTGAGTAGTCCAACTCTCCAGCTACTTCGATCATACCTCTGCATGATCAAGTCCCTCCCATAGGACTCACTGGTACTTGCATTCAAACTCTTTCCTTGGTGGAACATAGCCCCCATATGCTGATGACCAAGGCTTTCATCCGATGCAAAATTCGATGCACACACGGAAGACCCGCCTCTGCAGTACCATGGCCTTCACTCCTTGAATCCATAGCCCTTCTTGCCGTTGTGTCGTTCACCGAAGTGGAGCTTCCAGTAGCTCCCGATCATACCTCCGTATGATATAGTCCCTCACAAGACTCATTCGTGTGTATTGCATTGCCATGAACTTCTCCACCATGATCCGCTGCACCATGTCGCCTCCTGGTGACATCTTCATTGCATTCTGATCCTTGTGGGATGAACTCGAATTGTGATCCCTCCATGTGTGGCCTCTACCAATACATCGCAGGGTCTTTTCTGCCTTCGATTTTGTTCGCTCCTTTGGCAATCGACCTTCATCCACCCACTCTTGGGTCATACGTAGATGAAGCACCGCTCTAGGATAGTCCATCGCCTAGTAGCTCTCGAAGTCTACCGACTTCGGTATAATTAGTGCACCCTTGTCTAGATCCTAGGCCTCTACCCCTACCGGCACAATCTTCATTGTGCACCGCTTCCTTCATGGCAACTTGAATAGCAATACTATGGCATATTCTTCAAGAGTACCCACTTCAACATCCTCTTATCTCGTGTCAAGGCCTTCTGAACCCAACTTCACATTCGCAAGTTGAGTCGCCTTAGTTCCTCCATCAAATGCTTCTCCGAGATAAGGTGCATGTGCCCAGAAGCTCCTTTCGTCTTTGGCACCATGCAAGATGAGTCCGCTCCGTCAGAATGAAGGACCCATAGAATAACATGATCTTGCTCTTGCCTCTGCAAGAGTTCATGTCCTTGACCTTTGTCCAAGGAAAGCACTATGCCTCCGCTCCATGTTTCATCTTCTATGCTAGATCCCTTTAGGCGACTTGGGTACTTCGCCAAGTTATACCCAAGTTGCACTGCTCCTCATTTTTGCATTGAGTTGATGGTGGCCCTCCCGCCCACCATTCCACAAGTTAGCCCTCCCTTGAGTTCGATCTCCATATCGACTCTAAGTGTGCCTTTATTTTTGTTGCTTTGGGTTGCTCCCCCGCTTGATCTCGCAATGCATCCACCAATGCATTCTCTCAAGCGAGATCATGCAACAACTCCTTGCTGTTTTCTTGGTCCATTGAGCTTCATGGGGTTGTTATTTGTTGAGGAACTCCTCCTTAATATGTGTAGTCTGTTGCACATGATTCTCCCTCTAGAGAGTCGGGACTTATCCCTCCTGAATATCTATCCCGTTGAAGCAACATCTCTCTTCATTTCGGAGACCACCATCCCCTTTGGACTACTCTGATCTGCTGAACAAACTGCACATTATTCTGCCTCCTGCAAATGCACTTGCTAGATTGTAACTCCATGTTAATACAACCCCCACTGCACCACTCAAGGCCTAGCGACATGCTGAACTCGCTGCATACTTCAACCTCCTACGAACGTATCCTTCACATGCCAAAGAGAAAGTTTCAATGCTCCATAGCGTCAAGTTTCGGTCGCCTTGGAATGGCCGCGAACATTCCATCGTCCGCATACAAGCCCATGCATGAGTACCGAATTCTTCGAATTAGCAATTTCCCTCACCTTTGTGAGCTTTGCACAACTCTTTTGGTCGCTGAGCAACTCATTCCACCTTGCATTGTCTCATTCTTAACCAAGCGCCTCGCTTGCCTTGAGCACCAACAAGTATAGCTGTCAACATTGAGTCGTAGCTCAAACTCAATCACCCCAACCTTTGTGCGCTCCACATTCTTCCAAGCTTGCCTATTCTCATGGTGCCTCTTGCATGAAGGGTTGGCCATTCTTCTGAATGCCAATCTCAAATGCCCGCTCCTCCGAGCGACTCCTTTTCCCTACATCTCCATGTCTGTTTTCCCCCAAATGGTCGTGTTGACTACCCTCAACACAGCCCCGCTAGGTCCCCCATGTTTGCATGCTAAGTGTTTATATGAGTGCTTGTCCTGCTCTGATACCATCGCCTAAGTCGTGCGGCACTCTTGCATGTCCGTCCGCAAAGGTCAGCCTCCCCAAAGCCTCTCATGGTCCCTTAGGACCCACAAAAGAGAAAACAGGTTAGAGAAAATGCCTCACTCTAGATCCACAAACAAACATTTCTGAAAACACTTCATAGATAATGCAAATTACAAACAGACTTTACAATCTCTGAACTACTACATAATAAAGGGTCAAAATGGTCCACTACAAATCAAAAATCTCACATAAGTGTCCACATGACACAACCTTTATTTACAAGCCTAAAGCGACCACCAACCCAACTAAAATGGGACTATTAAGTCATTGGTCGTCCCTCTACATGCTGTGCAAAGCATAAACATATCAAAAGACACAGACAAACATAAGTATTACATCAAACATCCTGTTTAGAAGTTTGTCCGTGATAGTAGGGTAGCCCCAAATCTTAACAACCTTAAGATCGGGCTTTTTCCCTTTTCATATCTCATATGGTGTAAACACTATCGACTTAATTGGAACTATAGCACAATTCTTCTTATATGACCGATTGGCAACCTCATTGGTGTCGCGCTATGCCATAGCATTCCTCACTAGTGGAACACATCCATGGTGCATCATTGATCGAGTGAGGTCAACGGATCATCCCACCACACGGTCATGTACACACCAACCAACAACCCCCACGGTTGTTGTGGTGTGTGACTATGCCAACATGTCTACTGCATAGTCATTAGGAATCATAGGCTTCGTCATCTAGTTAATGCCAACTATGGCTAGCAAATACCATAACGGCATTGCTGCAATCATCATAGCCAATGGTGCTACTATAGCCATCATAGACATGACATTACTGTAGCCACCATAGCTACGACATATTTGTAGTCACCACAGCCAATGCAAGTAGTGACTCTACTGCAATCGCTTATGACCAAGGCAAGATGACTGTCAAAATGTTGCTGCACAAGCACCCATGCTTGCGGCTTTTGTTGGTTGTCATAATCTATAATGCTTTTATTGCTTTCGCAAATGCTACTCGTAACTGGGTTGGTGACCACTGGAGTTTGTCGCCCTCGATAATACTATCGCCAACAACATGCTATCAATAATATTCCATCGATAAATATGAGAAACCTCACAACATCCACAAGCAAGTGACATGATAAACTAGATAGAAAAGTAGATCTATAATACAAATGAATCATTCAAGCATCGTAAATCAAAATCAAATAACATCTTTTCACAAGCCAAAATGTGTTAATAAATAGATTTAAATATAAAATAGATTTGAAATATTTTTATGATCTAAAATATTCGATTTCAAAATATGGCTCTAAGACTAATTATAAGCATAAAAACCATAATATGTTATTATTATACAAAAAACTTTAATGCTAGAAACTGAAATCAAATAATAATAGATCAAATATATGATGTGTATCTTTCAATGTCATTCAAAAAGCCTTTATCTGATCTGCAACACATTGTTATCAGATCCAAAAGCTATAGTAATATCGATCTACAAGGAGAACTAGACTCGACTTTTTCTCTCTTTCTATCATTCACAGGACCACCATGAGTGATAGATTAGGAATATAGGGAAGATGAGAAAAGATATATAATCTCTCAATGACCGATTGTTTCATCTCTAGAAATCTTTGTCCTTTTATATATGAAAGTAGAGGGTTTAGAATGATAATTAAAAGAGTCTATCACATCAAGATCATCTCCTAAGGAATCTTATTATAATTAAATATTTTTATTAATCGATAACTATTATCATAATATAATCATATCTATAATATATCTTATCTAATTAAAAAAAATCACATATTCTAATAAATGTACTTTTTCATTATGATTTTTTAAACAATGGTAATGTTAGATTTATTTATGAGTATGGTTTCTTGAAACCATAAATAAAAGTTAATATAACATTTTAAAAATTATAACTATTAATTATTTATAACTGGTTATTTATAACCATAATCCCTCATGTGTGCGTCTAAGATCAATTTGTTGTAGTGAATAGAGTCACAAGATTTTGGATGAAAATATTCTTCATTTGGTCTTGTTTGGATGAAAAGTGTAGCTATTAACTATATAACCACCCTCTTCAATAGCTCGATCGATGCGGGCAAGGACAAGGCCAAGGCAGCTATCAGCTCTTGGGCAAATGGGTGGGTTATGATGGGATATAAAGAGAAATAAACTTTTGTATATAAATAAATACTAGCAGGCCATAACAGCGGAATTAAATGGAACCACAATAAAATAGAATACCAAGATATACGTGGAAAACCCCTTCAATGTGAAGGGTAAAAACTATAGGGCAAACTAGAGATAATTCACTATAATAATAATGAATATACAAATCTTAATCTATTGCCCAAAACCCTAGCAACACTTACAAGAGAATAACTATGATACAAGGATCATGTCACTATGCACAATATCTAAATCCTCCCTAATTCTCCCCAAGTAATCATAGTAAGAATCTACTGTAGATCTGATCTAACCTGAGATGAAAGCACTACTAGATGATTGAGAACAGTCTCTTTATATTGTCCTTATCTTCTTCCTTTTCTTTATCTTCCTTTTCTGCCTTGTTCTCCTCCTTTTTGCTACTGCAAGATCACTCTTGCTACTCTCGTTGTTGCCCTATTTATGCCTATTTTCGTAGCCACCACACACCCTCCTTAATATAAATTAGGGTTAGGTTAAGAGGGGGTGAGCTATGGGCTGATAAAGCCCACCTTGGGCTAAATATGGGTTGTCAGCCTAACAACCTCCCCATTCAGCCCATAAGGGAGGCTGTCCCATGACTCGTCAATGTGAAGTCATGCCGATCAGCTGTCAACATATCTCATATCTTTCTTTTGGTAAGGTCTTTGTCAACATGTTTGCTCAGTTGTCATCTGTGTGAATTTTCTGAAGCTGCAACTGCTTTTCTTTCTGCTCACTTTCAATTATTTCCTGGTAACTCTTTGGTTCACCTACATTAGTAAGCATCATATACTCATCTGTAGAGTATCTTCTAGAAGGTTGACGCTGTCTAGAAGATCTTCTCAACTGAGGTTCTACGGGTAGTTGTTCTCCAACTTCTTCTTGCTCAACATGTCCTGCAGGTAAATCAACATCAGGCTCTACACCATCTTCCTGCACTTCTCCCCCATCACCCTGATATACTGGAGGAGTAACTGGTACTCCTTGCCCACAACGTTGATTGTGAGGAAGACGCCTCACGCAATCAACGGAGGTGGCTTCGTGGTAATGAACTCCCAACTACAATGTGGCTTTGGTGGTGGTCAAAATTAACTTCAGCCAAATAGATTCTATAAGATTGCTTTCTTTTGATGTTGGTTGTTATTTTTTTTTTCATGTCCTCTAAACTTTTATTATATTTTATATTAAAAAAAGAATTGACTGCAGATGAGTTGCTATACTTGGATTAGCGAAAACGTTAATAATTCATAGTAACGATAAAGTCTAAATAGACCAAGCATATAAGAAAACAGAGACAAAAGATCTTACTATTACCACTGACATTAATGTCTAAACTACAAGAAAGTTTTTTCGTATAATAGTTTTATTCAACGATAAATTCATGAGCGACGTGACACGTTGATTAAAAATGAGCAGTGGCTGGGAAATAATAATAATAATAATTAATTCATTTTGGGGAACTTATTCTGAGGTTAAAAAAGAGGGTAAAAGAGTAGTATGGCACTTTGAGTATGTATATATAACTAAGAGGCATAATAATAAAACACAAAAGCCAATCCAAAAAATTGTAAATCGGATTCTTGTTAAGTTTAGAAGAAAAATATTCTAGAGTAGTATTGAAGAAAAATATTCTGATTAAAAATATGCTAGAGTGAATCGATGTATTCATGATCTTTGTATAGGTTAAATCGGGAAAGTCAACCAAATACAACTGATCCTCCTGTGTGCACAAATGTGAAGTATCATTAAAGACGTTTCATACCATCAAAGTCGAGAAAAAATAAACTTATTAAAGACGTTTCATGTTGATACGGAGACATGGTAGTGGTAGTGTAGCAATCAGATGCAGGTCGGGTCAAGTAAAATTAAAAAAAAAAAAAAAAAACTATCGGATCCGAATCTGATCTGGACCCAAGTTTTAGATCGTATTTTTTTGTAAAACTCAAACCCATTATGAGAAAAATAGTATTATGATACATGGAAGTCTCAACATAGGAAAAATAATAATACACTCCACGAGAAAATAACATAGATGGTTTGACTTGGACTGAAATTAAACCCTAATTTCAAACAGTACTGAACCCAGATTCTAATCCAAACACAATTGTAGACAACCCGAACCAATTTGACTCCTATTTCTATTAAAGATAACATATGGAAGTAATATGCATTATTGACCAATCATCTTGTTTCTGATCTAGTTTAACCTTAACGAACACACAAGTATACAAGAATCCCTAATATGATTAGTATTAATTTATCAGCATCCTTAATTTGCATACTCATTATCACCATCCAGGACATCAATAGTTATGATTAGTATTGATTGTATCATTATATAACCACCTTATTAATCCAATTGCTATGTGAAATATAAGATTTATATGTTAGAATTTTAAGGATCACAAATGTATAATTAAATATGTCAAGTCATTATTTTAATTACTAAAATTAAAGTGATCTAATTAAAGTAAATTATTTGGCTAATAGACATAATAATTATTATGAAAATTAATTGTGTGGATACGATCAGTCATATTTCTAACTTAATGATGAGATAAGTTAGGAATATAAAACTCTTGAAGCATAATTAGAGATTCATCAATTATGAATATAATCATAATTATAGATTTTATGACTATAAATACGGTTATGGTCCCAGTATCTAATGAAGTTTCTCTTCACAGAGAAATATAAAGCTCTTAAGGATACTCTACAATTGGAAAATCAAATTACCGATTAATTTAGAAAATATTCTAATGGATTCATCAGGTAGGCTTTTGTATTAATATGTTTATTAATTATTGTAGGATTTCATATATATTATAATGGATTTAATAAGTTTTATAGAAACATTCTGAAATCTTATTTTGGATCTATAAAGCATGTTTTTGAACCAAAATTTGGTTTTAATTCTATAAAATAATTATTTTATTCATATTTGATATGTTAAAAGAACCAACAATTGGTATTAGACAATGATTGATGAACATCTAAGCTTGCTTTTCATGTATTTTAATTATATTTTCATTGATATTTTGGAGTGATTTAATTCTATCATCATGGGAAAAGATGAAGGTTTTATGTAATCATGCTATAGCATGCTTCACATTCAGTTCAATGCATTTTTCTAGTGTTATATCACTTTAATTCTAAGATATCTTTTTCTCTTCAATGTCTTTTCCTATTCATCAGTATCAAATTCATTTTTTTACATTGAAAGGCATAAATTTACCAAATTTCCTTTGGATTTTATCTAAAGTTCCGTATCATGTTAGTTTAATTGTGTTGTTGCAATATGTAAATTTAATATTGTGTAATATTATGTTGGTTTAATTATGTTGTTGTAATATGTAAATTTAATTAATAATAATGTTGTTGTAATATTATATTGGTTTAAACATAATATTGGTTCTATAAAGTTGTTTGTTGATATAAATTGAATGATTTACATGCATTACATATTTTAGTTAACAAATTAAGGTCAAACCAATTTGACTAATATGGTGTAAATTCAATTAGTGATTGTTTAATATTAGATTGAGTAATTTAATGTACGAAGTCACCAAAGTGACCTCTCATATATAATATTTCTTATGAAAATATTAATTATATTATGTATTTACATCTATGTAGTAATTATCCGACCCAAAGGAAGGTTAATGACCAGTAGGATTTTATACATACCTGTAATAGTAAATACGTGACAATTATAAAGTTATACATGTAAATGATAAATCAATCCAAAAAAGGGTTTATCATTTGACATATCTTATTATCAATGTTTGATTGTTACAACAAGACTACCATTAGCAATTAATATTGAAGTCCAAAGACAAGATATTAATGTTGCACTTGGTATCTTGAGATGGGTTATATCATTATTTGAATTTACTTAATTTTATGGTAATAGATATAAGCATAATTTTTTATTATCTATTATTCTTTTATTTAGGTTCTCTTATAAAAATATCTGCTAACCTCAATTCAGTACTGGTTTTAAATGAAACAAACTTTAAGGGCAAGAGAAGAAAACACAAATATGGAAAAGAATGATGCTGATAAGGGTCCAGTACAGAAGAAATAAAATAAAGATGATACTTGTTTCTTCTGCAAGAAATCTAGGTATTTAAAGAAGGACTATGTCAAATATCATGCTTGGCGTACTAAAAAGGATACATTCCTTACTTTGGTTTATTCTAAAGTCAATTTAACTTCAGTACCTAGAAACACTTGGTGGTTAGACTCCGGTGCAACTACAAACATCAATGTTTCAAAGCAGGGCTACCTGAGCTACCGAAGGCCCAATGATGCTGAGAGATGCATTTATGTGGGGGATGGAAAATCGGTAGATGTGGAAGCGATAGGCACATTTAGGTTGTTATTGTGTACTAGATATTATTTGGATTTGAAAGACACTTTTGTTATACCGTCATTTAGGCGGAACTTAATTTCTATTTCTTATTTGGATAAATCTGGTTATTCTTGTTCATTTGGAAATAATCAGTTTACTTTGTCTTTAAATTCAAATGTGATTGGAACTAGTTCACTTATAGCTTATAACATTCTATATTTGCTTGATACTATAGCATCCTATCATGAATCCCTGAATGCGGAATTGCGTGGTACTAAATATAAAATTAAAAATTTGGGTGTATTATGGCATAAACTGTTGAATCTCGTATTTTGATGATGAAACTAATTGATAATTATTTATATTTTAATCTATGTTTTGAGTGACAAAAGATGCTTCGATCAAGATGAGACAATTAAAGCAGGAAAAATCATGTTGTGCCGGAGGAACATGTCAAAAGATTGGACGTCGGGCTGGTGGATCGGTCAATATATCGATAGAAGGCTTCAGGCCATGGATTCGGGCATCGGGCCAAGAAGAGTGGATATTGCGCCAAGGATATCGGAGTTGCGGAGTCAACCGGCTGATTAGACAATAAGCCGCAAGAGAGGACGATGCGCCGAAGAATCGGACGAAGCGTCGAAGAATCGGACGAAGCGTCGAGGGACCAATGACATGCCGGATAACTTGATTAATGCTTAGTATTAATTATCTACATCGAAGTGTGTTATTACATGTGCAGGATTAACTACGATAGCAAGGCATGAAGCAAAATGAATTCTCGGAGTCAAGGACGCGATTACATTGGGAGTTCGAGAGTTTGTCGGAAGTCCGGACGTTCATCGGAAGTTCTGGAGGAACCATCCGAGAAGTCTCGGAGCTTGCTAGAGAAGCTCGTCAGAACTCACCAAGAAGATCATTGTGAAGTCCATGTGTTCACCAGAAGCTCGCTGGAAGAAGCGATTGACACACTAGAACACAAATTGCAGTAATGATGTCTTAATTATCGAAGTTAGTATGTAGATTAAGTTAGGATTGGGAGGTGATCCCACTAACTTAATCAGGAGCCAACTGGGCCCTTAACATACCCAAATTGGGCCAAATGGAATAGCCCATTCGGACCCAGAATTCCTAGCCGGCGGTGGCACCGCCCAGGAGACTCGGTCTCCCAGGAGTTCTAGGCGGTAGTACCGTCCCTATCAGGCAATGGTACCACCGACAGTTATTGCTGCTAGCAGTGGTACCGCCCCTATTGGGTGATGGTACCGCTCATTGACAGATGACAAGCTGTCATGGCCTTAGCTGGAATTGCTTAAGGCATGAGGCACCCTTGCGGCCAAGACGTGAACTTAGCTTGCGTTGCCTAAGTCACGAGGCACCCTTGCGGCAAAGACGCAAACTTAGCTTGCCTTGCCGAAGTCATGCTTCGCCCTTACGATATTGCTTCGCAAAGATCAGCCCACTTGCAACCTCTCGCAGGTCCCGAAGGACCTATAAAAGAGAAAGTTGATTAGTTCGAAAGAATGAGTGATGGACAAGTCCCGACGTCTCGCGAAAGGGGGGGAAGCTTTACAAACAATTCAGCAAGCACCTTGCCAATACCCCGACTGAAGGTCGAGTTTTGAGAAACACTTGGCTTTGCCCAATTGGTCGAACAAGTCCACGATGAGCGGGATGGGATACTTGTTCTTCACCGTCACTTTGTTGAGGGCTCGGTAACCGACGCATAGTCGGAGGCTCCCATCTTGTTTCTTCTGAAAGAGAACTGGAGCTCCGAATTGTGCTTTAGAGCTGCGGATGAGACACCGCTTAGTAGTTCACCTAACTGCTTTCTGAGTTCTGCCAACTCAGGTGGGGGCATGTAGTAGAGTGGTCTAGCTGGAGGCTTCACTCCTGGCGCCAGCTCGATGTTGTGATCCACACCTCTACGTGGTGGAAGAGTCTTCGGCAACTCGGGTGGCATAACGTCATTAAACTCTTTCAGGATGTTCGCCACCAAAGCAGGTTCTTAAATGGCCTTCTCATCGAGTGGCTCTAGCTTCATAGCAGCCACGAATGTTAATTCACTTTTTCGCACTCCTTTCTTCAGTTGCAATGCCGATATATGTTGGGGTTCCTTGGTTTCTCTCCGAGAGACGAGAACCACGCAGGGGTCGTCGCCTCCCATCATACACAAGGAGTTTAGGAATGGAATGGGCACTAACTTCGCCGCATGCATGAACTCTATTCCAAGAATCACTTGGAAGTCATCTACTTGCACTGCCATCATGTTGGTGTTCCCGCTCCATGTTCCAATCTTGATAGGAACTCCCTTCGCCAACCCAAAGATTTGCTTAGCCTTCGAGTTTGCCGCCTTCATTTGACTTGGGCTCTTCTCCAAGATCAATCCAAGTCGGTTTGCTTCTAGATTGGCAATGAAGTTGTGGGTAGCACCCGTGTCCACCATTACACGGGTCGTTTGGCCATTTAGCTTGATGTCTACGTACATCAGCTCACCACTTCCTGCTTTTTGTAGCTTTGTCTTCGTGTTCTCCCCCACTTGACCTCGCATGGCATTCAACAAACGCATTGCCCCAATCCGGGGTCCTTGCGACTCCTCATCGTCGCTGCTAGATTCAGAACTGCTCGAACTAAGAGTGATAGCTTTGCCCTTGTCCGATCGGGGGGGGGGGGGGTTGTTGGATGGAAGCTATTAAAGCATTGAGTGCCTACTTTTGTGGGCACTCCCTCTCCATGTGTGGCCCTCTGCACAAGAAGCATCCTCCAGGTTTTGAGGCCTTGCCTTTCGGGTTTGGCCCTTTGTGGGAACTCTTCTTCTTTTGTTCACCCCTGAGCTCCTTCCCTCAAGAATATTTTGGAGGGTGATTGTTTCCTCCTTCCCGGGTCTTCAGAGGAAACAAAGTTGGTGAGTCTTTCTACAGCAGCAATTACCCTGACCACATCGGTGACATTCCTTCGATTTATTTCTTCTTAAGCCCATGGCTTCAGACCATCGAGAAAGCTGAATAGCTTGTCCTTCTCAGACATGTCCTGTATGTCTAGCATTAGCGTAGAAAATTGTTTCACATAGTCTCGGATGGAAGTAATCTAGCAGAGTTGTCTCAACTTCCTTCTTGCGACGAACTTTATGTTCTCCAGTAGGAATTGAGTTCTCAACTCCTGCTTCAAGTCCTCCCATGTGTCAACCCGACACTGACCTTATTGGATCTCCTAACAACGGGTTCGCCACCAAAGTTTTGCATCTCCATTCAAATACATTATTGCTAGAGAAACTTTAGTATCTTTAGAATCAGGCCACGTAGCTCGAAAGTATTGTTCCATGTCAAATAGAAAATTCTCGAGCTCTTTGGCATCTCTGGCCCCTCCATAACCATGAGGCTCGGGTGCCCTCAAGTTTTGTGGTGGTGTAACGCATGTGTTGCTTCCTCCCGCATTTAGTGCTCTTGTGAGCATGGCCACCCTTGAAGTGAGTTCCGCCACAACTTTCTATAGGTGTTGCACGGAGTCTTTGGTGTCATCTGACAGTCAGTCGACTAGGGCCTTGACCTTATCGATCCTGGACTCTGCTTCTTCTTGTGAGCTCTCTACCCCAACAAGCCTTTGTTGGCCATGGTAGAGTTCCTCCACGCTTGCTTCAAGAACATCTAAGCGGGTTTCCGCCGTTGTGAGTCTCTCCTTGTGACTCTTTTTCCTGGTTGGCGCTCCAGATTGCACCTCTTCCGCTCGTGGAGAGTAGCTAACTTCTTGCTTATCATGTTTGCTACCATGCTCCTCTTGAGCAGCTCCAACAGCATGAGAGCAAGTGTGCACATGCAGCCCACCTGCGGCTGCTTGGGGCAAGGGTCCGGCTTGCCCCATCTTGCTTGATTCGCCAGGATGCTTTGCCATGGCAAAGTTGCGAAGTACCTTCGCTGCTCGCTCGAAGTGCTTGCCTGCTCTGATACCACAATGTCATGGCCTTAGCTAGAATTGCCTAAGGCGTGAGGCACCCTTGCGGCCAAGACGCGAACTTAGCTTGCGTTGCCTAAGTTGCGAGGCACCCTTGCGGCAAAGACGCGAACTTAGCTTGCCTTACCTAAGTCTTGCTTCGACCTTGCGATATTGCTCCGCAAAGGTCAGCCCACTTGCAACCTCTTGTAGGTCCTAAAGGACCTATAAAAGAGAAAGTTGATTAGTTTGAAAGAATGAGCGATGGACAAGTCCCGACGTCTCGCGAAAGGAGGAAAGCTTTACAAGCAATTCAGCGAGCACCTTGCGTGCACAAGAGAAAAGAGGGAGAGGGGAAAAACAAGGACTTTAGAGGGTTGAATGAATAGCTGCAAGTCCACAAACAGCTGCTCACCGTGTGTCGGGTGTGACAACAAGTTCCCGTCAAGGTAACGTATGAACTTGTGAAAGGTTGTTCAATGCCCGACACTATACCGAAGACCCATCCAGCCCGGTTCCACCTGGGGGGTTCCAAGGGGCTGAGATGGCTGACGTTTTGGTGAGCAGAAGCATACTATAGAAAATAGCCCGTGGCACACGAAAACAGAGCTGTTTTGGGGTTGTTTTGCTCGGTTCGGTGAGCGGTCACTTTGTAGTGCTGCAACTTGTTCAAACTTGTATTTTTACAAGCAAAATAACTCAAAACCAAGACAAAACATGCTGCCAAGCAACTATACATGTAGATGTGAGCGCCAAACGGTTGGTTGAACGGAGTTGTTGTGGGTGCGCGACGACCGTTCGTGACAAGGCGGTAGTACTGCCTAGTTATGGTGGTGGTACCGCTAGGACCCGAAAATCCAGGAATGGACACTTTTGAGCTCCAATTTCAAACTAATTAGGGCCTATATAAACCCCATCCTTTCCTGCATGAAAGGGTACCGAAAGCTTGCTTTAATTCTGAGTATTTAAAGGCTTAAAAGTATTGTAAAAGCTAGAGTTCTTCTCCCTCTTTAGTTCTAAGTGTTATCATTCAAGAGAGGAGTGAAAACTTATAAGGGTTGTCTCCTAAGCCCGTCAAAAGGAGAAAAGCTATAAAAGAGTAGCTGGCCTTCGCCTATTGAAGGAAGGCCTCTAGTGGACGTCAGTGACCTTATCGGAGGAGGAAGCCAAAAGTGGATGTAGGTCAAGATTTACTTTTTACTATTTATCTTAACTGCAAACTCTCTTCATTGCTTTACATCAACTACACTTCCGCACACTCTCAATTTAAAGAACTTTCCAAAATGATTTTTGACGAAATCATATTTTAACCGACGAAAGTTTTCCGCTGCACTAATTCACACCCCCCCCCCCCTCTTAGTGCTCTCTTGATCCTAACAATTGGTATCAGAGCCTCATTATTTTTCAGTTGGTTTAACACCCAAGAGAAATGGCTCTTTACGGTTTTCAAAATGGTCACTCTCTCATTCGTCCTCCCTTTTTCAATGGGACGGACTACACTTATTGGAAAACTCTAATGAGAGTTTTATTGCTTTCATTGAATCTCAATTTATGGCACATAGTCGAATTTGGTTTTAAAAGGTCTTCTCTTCCAATGAAAGATTGGAATGATTTGGAGAAGAAGACTTTTTCTTTAAATGCTAGAGCTATGAATAATCTATTTTACGCCTTAGATAAAACGGAGTTTAATCGGGTTTCTATATGCGAAACGACCTTCGTTATTTGGCATATTCTTAAAATCACACACGAAGGCACAAGTAGTGTAAAAGATTCTAAAGTAAATTTTTTGATGCACGATTTTGAGATATTTTGTATGGAACCAAGAGAGACAAATGGAGACATGTACACATGTTTTACGGATGTCGTCAATAGTCTAAAAGCACTTAGTAGAAGTTTTTCAGACTTTGAACTTGTTAATAAGATTTTATGATCGCTTTCTAAAAATTGGGATTCGAAAATAATGGCAATACAAGAATCAAAGAACTTAAACAATTTTTCGATTGAAGAACTAATTAGTTTATTGATCACATATGAAATGACATGCAATGCACGTAAAGAACTTGAGAACCACCTTCCAAAGAACAAGAAGGATTTTGAACTGAGAATATTTGAAGACCACTCGAGCATAAGCTCAAGTGATGGTGAGCATGAACTTGAACTCACAAAGAAATTTAAAAAATTAATTAAACAAAAATTAAAGAACAAAAACAACGTAAAACGCAAGAAGAAGAACATAAAGTTGGATAAATCGAGATCCTCTGAAGACGAGGAGAAGTTCAACAAAGGCGAAGTGGCAAACTATGCCTTAACATCTTTCGACGTTGAAGCAATCAAAATGCCTTTAGTTTATTTTGAAATTACATAATGTTTCTCATGACTTATTTTTAATTTAGTTTAAGAAAATTAAATATTTTTTTAATTGCATGATTAATGAAAATGTAAAAATAAAATTGGATCATGCTTACCTTTCCAATGATTTTAAAAATAATCATAAAAAATACATATTGATTAAAAAAATGAAACCATGCTTGATGTCTTAATGAAAATATTAAGAAGTTTAATATCATGCTTAATGATGATGCATGGCTTTTGTATGAAAAACTAAGCATGAAAAGATAGATTCACCTAAAAAGAAAAATGCATGACTACAACAAATAACAAAATGATTTTGACTGAAAATACCTTATGCTCAATGAAACCATGATTGATGAATATGCTTTATGTTTAATGATTTCTTTGGCTTGTATGTCCCATCATGATGAATATATCGAAAATAAATGAAATCATGTTTGATTTGAAGTAATACATAATGATCATGCTTAATGAGTTTTTCTTTCAAAATGATGCATGATGATTTTTATGATTTATGGATTATCGATTTTCATGATAATAAAAGTGGCTTTTTTGGCTATAAGCAAAATGAATGGTTTTTATGACAAAAATTATTTTTTAATCCTAAACGTTGATGCACATTTTTATTTGGCATAAATGAAATAAATCACATGAATTGAAACAACTTAAAAGAGAAAAGGTTTCTCCTAGAAAAATTTATTTTTCCTACTTTCTCGATTTTTCCAAAAAGGATTTTGATTAATCCATTTGTATCATCTTTACGAATCTCTTAGACTTTGAAAATGATTTTGACGATTTAAATTTGAATAAATTTTTATCCAAATCATGATCTTGATTCCTTGATATTTAAAATTAAAATTTATTATGAATCAAGATTTTTCATTAATCATTCTCCTACGATTCTTCTTGGTATTTTATGTAAAGAGGAGATGTGTCAAAATGAATCATGTCTTTTGGTATTCATATGATCTCATCTTCCATGACATGATTTTTTTGTATTCATCACCCAATTAATTTTTTTTTTCTTGATGATATTTTGAATGTGATAAAATGAAATTATGCATGAAATACAAATGAGAAGTTAATGATCATGCATGATAAGACGTAATGAACTTTGACATTTAGATACCATCATTTGAAAAGCTATGATCATGTTGCCAAAATAATGTATCATAAATGTTTGAATATCATGTAAGGTATGCTCATAGTGATGATTGATTTATTTGTATCATGCATGAAAAATAAAATGTATGGTTGTGTATGTTTTAATTTGAAAATATAATGATGTACAAATAAGATTCATATGTACATTTGTCATGATTAGAAATTGATGTAAAGGGTCTTCCCTTCTTTTTGACAATGACAAAGAGGGAGATAGCTAGCTTGCACAATTCAAAAAGAAAGCAAAAATTATACTTCTCAAAAGAGAAGAAAGAAATTGCTTCTTGAACATCTCAAATTGTTAACTTCCATATTGTAAAATAATGTAGCATTTTGTTATCTTGCGTTTTTGCAAACGAAGCAAAAATAATTGCACTTCTCAAAAGAGAAGAAACTGCTATCTTGAACTGTTAGGATCGAGGTCGGCACTGAGAGGGGGGGGGGGAGGCGGGGGTGGTGAATTAGTGTAGCGGAAAGATTACATCTCGAATAAAACTTCGTTCGATAAAAACCGTATCCGACGAAAACCTTTTCATAAAGATCTTAACTTGAAACCTATTTGTAGATGTATTGAAGGCAGTGAGCTATTAAAGAGGTTTGCAGTAAAGATAAATTGCTTAAAGTAAAATGCAAACCAGATTTTTAGAGTGGTTCGGTCAACGTGACCTACATCCACATTCGGCTTCCTCCTCCGACGAGGTCACCAATATCCACTAGAGACCTTCCTTCAATAGGCGAAGGCCAATCACCTTTTACACCCCTCTTCTTCTTTTACTAGGTTTAGGAGACAACCCTTACAAGCACTCACTTTCCTCTCTAAATAAAAATCTAAGTTTAAGCTAGAGGAGGAAATACACTTATAATCGCAACAGTGTTTTTTCTCTTTTAATCTCTCTGTGCTTGTGTGCATTAACCAGGGATGAGAGGGTTATTTATAGGCTTCAAGTTAATTCAAACTTGGAGCCTAAAACTTTCCCATCCTGAGTTCCCCGGGCACGGGTGGTACCACCGCCTGCGTTGGGTGGTACCACCAGACCTGAGGGGCATGCTGGGCGGTACCACCTCCCAGACTGGTGGTACCACTGCCTGGCACCCTGCCAGGGGTGGTACAACTGCCCAGACTGGTGGTACCATCGCCTGACATAGTCTCGAAGACTATGCCACGATGGTGAGACTTCTTGGGGCACTGTTTGGGCCTCTTATTAGGCCCAACACAATTTTTACATAGGCCTAGCTGGCCCCTAATTGGGTTGGCCCAAATCTAAGTCTAATTACATACTAACTACAAAATCCTAAGACATTTGCTAAATTAAACAAGTCCCTATGTCTATTCTTCAGGCGAGCTTCCGGCAATCTTCTGGAGAACTTTCGACGATCTCTCGGTAATGTTTCGGTGGACTCCCGGGAAGCTCTTGGACTTCACGACAATCTTCATGGTGAGTTCCTATGAGCTTCTCTAGCAAGCTCCGAGACTTCTCGGCTGGTTCCGTCAGAACTTTCGACAAACGTCCGGACTTCCGACGAACTCTCAAACTCACAACATGATCTCGATCTTGACTATAGGACTTCATTTTGCTTCATGCCTTGCTATCGTAGTTAATCCTGCACATGTAAAAACATACTGCGATCTAGACAATTAATACTAAGCATTAATCAAGTTGTCTGGCATGTCATTGGTCCCTTGACATTTCGCCCGATTCTTTGGTGCATCATCCTCTCTTGCATCCTATTGCCCAATCGGCCAGTTGACTCCGCAACTCCGATATCCTTGGCCCAATATCCGCTCTTCTTAGCCCGATGCCCAAATCCACGGCTTGAAGCCTTCTGTCGATACGTTGATCGATCCACCGGCCCGACGTCCAATCTTCTGACATGTTCCTCTAGCCCAATATGATTTCTTTTGCTTTAATTGTCTCATCCTGATTGAAGTATCCTGCGTCACTCAAAACGCAGATTAAAATATAAACACATATTGATTGGTTTCATTATCAAAATCTAAGATTCAACAATCTCCTCCTTTTTTATGCTGATAACCAATCGACGACGGAGTTAACCTTAACTCCTAGAGTTTAAACAAACTCCTCCTATCAATATGGCTTATTGATAGAAACTCTTGGATTCAAAAATCCAAGTAACATGTCATGATCAAATCATGCTTGACATCAACATACTTCTCCCCCTTTGTCATCAACAAAAAGGAGAAGTTCCTACTATCATGTGTTTGACATAACAATTTCAAATCGTTGCATAATAAATCTTCAAGTTCTACCATCATGCAATTTTGCTATCATCATAGATATACAAGGTAGTAAGATAGCAATTTCTACAACATATAAGCTAGAAAATTTTACAATATTTTAGAACATTCGTGTTGGGAAATCAGAGGGGGCGACATCATATGCGCAGCGGAAGAACAAGAAAACAAAAAATCCCCGATTCCCAAAAAGATGTTCATCGTCGTGCGAAGATTGGTGCGCAAAATCCGCAAAAAACACAAAACTGCGTATAGAGATTGTGTTACCTAGGGAGATCATATATCCCTGTTTCCTTGCAGATCCTTAGGAGAGGGTGAAGGAGGTCAAGCGTCCTCCTCTCTAGCGGTGATCCACACAGCAGGGTTGCGACGACGCTCCTCAAAACTCCAGGCCTACTCTGAGGGGGAGAGGGAGAGGAGAATAGGAAGGGCAAGCAAAGACTCTAGCCTATGAGGCTGTGAATCCCTCCTATTTATAGAGATCCCGTGTCAAAACCCTAATGGGTCCTTTCCCTAGTGGGTATTGGATCTGCATCCAATAAGACAAGGGCTCCATCGGATATCTCATATCCGAACCTCTACTCATCGCAATTCCTACCATATGTGTGTGACCCTCTAGGCCCAATATCGAGCTGGCCGTGAGTCATACCTGTCAGAACTCCTTCTAACTCAGTGAATTATTATCTCTGTAATAATTCACTCGACTCATCGACTACGGAAGTACTAGGCCACTACGCCATAGTCCCCAGACGATACAGGGGAATCCAATCCATTGGACCTGTCTGTCCTCAGTTACCATGTACCTATAGTCCCTCATCCATCTAATATCCCAGAGACCGTATATCGAGCATGGTGCTGTCAGACCCATACGGTTTCTACTCGAGTCTTGCTCTAATCGGATTCTCCCGGAGAACTCTTTCTCTCTCAACCCGAATGACCCTGGCCAGGGATTTGTCTGAGCAAGAACACATGGGATATTCCTCTCATGATACCGAGAGTGGATGATCCTCTATCGACACTCAATAGCCCTCGTAAGGTCGACTACCACTCCCAATGACCAGCTGTACTAGATCTGGGAACAGCCAAACCTATAAGTCTGGTATCAAAGAGTGGAGCACTCATACAGGACATCCTTGGTGTCTCAAGTCTAAGAACCAGATACACCACTAGGACTACGGAATCGTTGTCTGACAATAAGGCATCATCAACCATCCAGCATTCCGTAAGCGGATCAATCAGTGAACTCATTCTCCAATGAGCACCTGTACTGTATCCCTAGTGTCCCTACACGAGCAGCTATGAGACCAGCTGCATCCATCATATGGACGGGTATACAGCACACCAGTCTATCCGGTTATCACGATGTCCCTCTCGAGTAACCTATGACCGGGATTATTTAGGATATGTGTTTAAAGGTGAATCGATCTCATTATCGTGATCTCATCACGATCCGATTCCCATTGCACAAATCCAAGGACATCACAATATATATGCATTTATGCAATAGTTATAAAGTGATATACGCCAAAATACAATAAGCAAAAAGATTATATATCAAGTCACACGTGCCATCACTCACGTAATTGGCTTGCTGGGCACCTATGACTAGCAATCTCCCACTTGACCTAAAGCCAATCACCTATGTGTCTGATCCCCATCAGACCCCTGTGACGCTCAAAGACAAAATGAGACAACGGCTTTGTCAGTGGATCTGCAATGTTATCTTCGGATGGAACTCTTTCCACTGCTACATCTCCTCGGGTTACGATCTCTCTTATAAGCTGGAACCTCCTCAGAACACTTCTGATAAGACCCGGGTTCCCTTATTTGAGTAATCACCCCATAGTTGTCGCAATATAAGGAAGTCGACTTGTCGCTATCTGTATCAAGTCCCAAATCTGTGATGAACTTCTTCACCCAAACTCCCTCCTTTGCTGCATCTAATGCAGCAATGTACTCCGCCTCTGTGGTCGAGTCAGCAGTGGTATCTTGCTTGGAACTCTTCCAGCACACTGCTCCTCCATTCAAGGTGTACACATACCCTGAATTCGACTTGCTATCATCGACATCAGACTGAAAACTTGAGTCAGTGAAGCCTTCAACCTTAAGGCTATTACCTCCATATACTAGTAAAAGATCCTTAGTCCTTCTCAAGTACTTAAGGATACACTTTACTGCTTTCCAGTGCTCCAAGCATGGATCCGCCTGATACCTGCTCGTGACACTCAGAGCATGCGCTATATCAGGCCTAGTACATAGCATGGCATACATGATAGACCCTATTGCTGAGGCATAAGGTATCATATCCATGTTCGCCCTTTCTTCTGGAGTCTTTGGGGACATACTCGTAGAAAGCGATATCCCATGTCTCATCGGTATGAGACCTCTTTTGGAATTTTCCATGCCAAACCTTTTGACAATAGTTTCTATGTACCTGGACTGGGACAAGCCAAGCATCCTTTTGGATCTATCTCTATAGATTCTAATCCCCAAGATATAAGATGCTTCTCCTAAGTCCTTCATGGAGAAGTGTCTAGATAACCAAGCCTTTATTGTGGATAGCATTCCTATGTCATTCCCAATGATGAGGATGTCATCCACATATAACACCAAAAAGCTAATAGCGCTCCCACTTACCTTTCTGTATACACAAGGCTCATCTTCGTTCTTAACGAAGTCATAAGATCTGATTGCCTCATCAAATCTTATGTTCCAACTTCGGGAAGCTTGCTTTAGTCCATAAATGGATCTAAGCAACCTACACACCTTATCTGGGCAGTTCTTGGACACGAATCCCTCAGGTTGCATCATATACACCTCCTCCTCCAGGTTCCCGTTGAGGAATGCGGTTTTCACATCCATCTGCCAGATCTCATAATCATAGTGTGCTGCAATAGCCAATAGAATTCTGATGGATTTTAGCATTGCTACGGGTGAGAAAGTTTCGTCGTAGTCAACACCTTGCCTTTGACGATACCCCTTAGCCACTAGCCTTGCTTTATAGGTCTCTACCTTTCCATCTACTCCGATCTTTTTCTTAAAGATCCACTTGCAACCGATGGGTACAATACCTTCGGGTGCATCAACTAGGTTCCAAACCTTAGTGGAGTACATAGAATCCATCTCAGAATTCATGGCTTCTTTCCACTTCCCGGAGTCTATACTCATAATAGCCTCCTCGTAGGTCTGAGGATCAATATCCTCTGCATCCTCTCCTCTAATATGTCCCACATATCTCTCATGAGGATGAGATACTCTATCAGACCTGCGTAAAGTTGAAACTTGTGTATTAGGTACCTGAACAGACTCGGGCTGTAGAGTGGTGCTTGAGCTTGGTTCTCCAACCTCGCTCAATTCTATCATTCTCCCACTGTCTCCGTCAAGAATGTGTTCCTTCTCAAGGAACACTGCTCTCTTAGCTACAAAGACCTTTTGGTCCTCGAGATGATAGAAGTAATACCCACAAGTTTCCTTGGGGTATCCCACAAATTTACATCGCCCTGTCCTTGATTCTAACTTATCGGGGTTGTGTCTTTTAACATGGGCAGAGCAGCCCCAAATCTTAACTACTTTAAGATCAGGCTTCTTCCCTTTCCATATCTCATATGGTGTAGACACCACCGACTTAGTTGGAACTCTGTTCAGAAGGTAAGCTGCGGTTTCTAGGGCATATCCCCAGAATGAGATGGGTAGGTCAGCGAAACTCATCATGGACCGTACCATATCTAATAATGTACGATTTCTCCTTTCAGAGACACCATTGAGCTGAGGTGTATAAGGAGGTGTCCATTGGGATAATATCCCATGGTCCTTGAGGAAGTGAGTAAACTCTGTACTTAAGTACTCACCTCCTCGATCTGATCGAAGAGTTTTGATACTCTTTCCAGTCTGGTTCTCCACCTCATTCTTATACTCTCTGAATTTCTCAAAGGCCTCGGACTTGTACTTCATTAAGTACACATATCCATACCTTGAGAAATCATCAGTAAATGTAATGAAGTAGGAGTAACCTCCAATGGCATGAGTTGACATGGGTCCACATACATCACTATGTATGAGTTCCAACAACTCAGTGGCTCTCTCTCCAGTTCCACTAAATGGAGAGTTGGTCAGTTTTCCACGAATGCAAGGCTCACAAGTTGCATATGACACATAGTCGAATGGATCTAGATATCCATCATTTAGCAACTTTTGAATCCTTCTTTCATGGATGTGACCTAGCCTACAATGCCACAGGTATGCACTGTTCAACTCATCTCGTTTCCTTTTGGACACATTTATATTCATGATATGTGGAGTGGTGTCTAACATAAATAAACCATTATGCAATGTTCCTTTCGTGATGATCTTATCATCTAATAATATCGAACAACCATTGTTCTCAAAAATAAATTTATATCCACTAACTGTTAAACATGAAATGGAGATAATGTTTTTGATAATAGAAGGAACAAAATAACATGCATCTAATGCAATAAAAGCTCCACTAGACAGATGTAGGGCGACCTCGCCAACAGCTAATACAGCAACTTTTGCTCCATTACCCATCTTGAGGTCCATCTCGCCTCTCTCTAGTCTCCTAGGCCTTGCCAGAACTTGCAACGAATTGCATATATGATAAGCACTACCGGTATCTAATACCCATGTGTTATCATAAGAGTCTGACAAATGGAGACTGATCATGAATGTACCTGAAGCTTCATCAAGCTTTTGTTTCGCCCTTTCTGCAAGGTACTCTTTGCAGTTTCTCTTCCGGTGCCCATCTTTACCACAGTGAAAGCACTGGCCTTTGTCGTTTGTTGGGTCTTTCTTAGCAACCTTTGCTTTACCTTGTTTGCCCTTGCCCTTTCCCTTCTTAAGGGACCTTTCTGCTTTCCTTTTCTTTCTGGTCTCACCAGTGTAGAGAACTGGCTTCTCTTTCTTAATAGTACTCTCTGCCTCCCTCAACATATTGAGGAGCTCTGGGAGAGTCACCTCAAGCTTGTTCATATTAAAGTTCATTATGAACTGTGAAAAGGAATCTGGTAGGGACTGAAGCACAATGTCCACACACAAGTTATCCTCTAGGACCATTCCTAGACCTGTGAGTTTCTCTATCCACTCAATCATCTTTAGGACATGGTTCTGAACCGGTGTCCCCTCAGTCATCCTAGCGCGGAAAAGGCTCTTGGATATCTCATATCGTTGAGTCCTTCCCTGTTCCTCAAACAATTTACGGACATGTAGGAGAATGGATCTGGCATCCATCTTTTCATGTTGTCTCTGTAACTCTGGAGTCATAGAGCCCAACATATAGCACTGAGCAAGAGTGGAGTCATCAATGTACTTCACGTAGCGAGCGATCTCATCCTCGCTTGCCCCTTCTTCGGGCGTAGGCATCACTGTATCAAGGACGTACACGATTTTCTCCGCTGTGAGAACAATTCTCAAGTTACGGAGCCAATCCGTATAATTTGGACCAGTGAGGCGGTTGACATCAAGTATGCCACGTAAGGGATTTGAAAGCGACATTTTCTGAAAATAAAGATGTAGCAAAAATGAATAACATGCAGATTTTGCAAGAAATAAACTATCAAGATATGGACTTCTATCTTAATATGCTCCCACTATTTTACTAACGAGTCACGCGACACCCTCAGCACGTGAAACGGAAGTCTCCGGCAAACTTCTAGTGGGGATCAGGATCCAATCAGCGTCTTAGTGTAACCTCGAGGGACTCGACCAATCACACTAAGCCTAAAAGGTAGACAACTCTTGCCGATCACAACTCCTTGTGATTCCCGTCCTGTTCGGCCTCCGAATCACCATGGCCTCGAGGGACTCGACCAACCATGATGCTCGGTTAAGTCAACACCTTCGTTACAAGATGAGTCTGATTTGATGATATACCCTCGAGGGACTCGACCAAGCATATCATGCCCTCAGGTCACCGGTGACATCTCTATGTCGTAAGCAAGATAGCGAATCGCGATATAGGTGAGTCTCGAGGGACTCGACCAACTCAACCTACACCGGGATTCGGTTCCTACTCATAACGATGGAAGGCCACGTGGGTCAATCTAATTGCCTCACGTTTACTGACTTAATTTTATCGAGAGATGTTTCTATGATTTGGTCTCCTAATATGACATGTCACACATATACATATTTAATATATATCTACATCGCATGCAAATATATATACATATCTAGTATGTGTATAAGCAATCACACCAGATGATCATGGACCACAACCTAATATGATTAGGCTCGAGCCAGTAGGCCTAATCACTCACATCAAGATCTATGTGTGCAACGGTGCATCTCCATGCCTTGTGATCGTCCATCTCGTCCTCGTCGGTTCCGTCGACATCTTGATGCATCTCCATGCATCACGATCGTCCGTCTCGTGGGTCCCGCTATGGCATCCACGCTCCCGCTGCGCCTCCTCATGTGATTACAACTTAATCATAGGCACGCAGGCCCGACAATAAACGAGAAATATAATGGAGGTTCGCAGACCTCAATAATAATAATCACAAGTACACACATCACACGGTCCATGATCATCCGTCCACTAATCATACATCACATGTATAAATAATCATCATCATGTAGGACTACTAGATAATAATAAAAATAATAATCAACTAAACCTTTTAATTAATTAATATTTTCTGAAATCAGGGATATATAGGGAATTTCTAAATTCCTAAGGGTATTTTCGTAATTTGGACAAAAGACAGAAACTGGAATTTCTCAAATTCTGAGGGGGCAAAACTGTCTTTTTGCCCAGAAAACCCTAATGCCCTTCTCCCCCTTGCTGTTGCGCCGCCGCCGCCGCCACCCTGCTGGCGGCGGCCTGTGCGGCGAGGGCGAGGGCACTGCCCTCGCCTGCAGGTGGCACGCCCGCTGGGGTCGCTGCCGCTGCAGGTGGGCGCCCCCGCGGGCGCCGCCGCCTCCGCGGGCGGTTCTGCCCACGAGTCAGCGCCCGCAGGTGGTGTTGTCTCGCTGGCGGCAGCCCCTGCGGGGTTTTTGCCCGTGGGAGCAGCGGCCACAGGCGCCGCTGCCCTGCGGTGCCTCAGCCCGCGCTGCTGCCCCGCGGCGCCTCTGCCCGCAGGCTTAGTGGCCGCAGGCGCTTCTACCGAGCGGGCTGCCAGCCCCGCCGGCCGCAAGCCTGCTGCAAGCAGACCGCCGGCCGGCTGCTGCAGGCATAGCGCTTGCACATGCGCCGGCGCTGTGCTGCCTGGCTGCGGCTGCGGCTGGCTGCAGGCATGCAGATCGAGGGCAGCAACTGTTGCTGCCCTTCCTTGCTTTTGCGTCAACGATTTTGACGTCAATATTCTTCCTAAACATAACACACGCAGTTCAAAACCAATCATTCGCACGAACAACCTGGCTCTGATACCACTGTTGGGAAATCAGAGGGGGCGACATCATATGCGCAGCGGAAGAACAAGAAAACAAAAAATCCCCGATTCCCAAAAAGATGTTCATCGTCGTGCGAAGATTGGTGCGCAAAATCCGCAAAAAACACAAAACTGCGTATAGAGATTGTGTTACCTAGGGAGATCGTATATCCCTGTTTCCTTGCAGATCCTTAGGAGAGGGTGAAGGAGGTCAAGCGTCCTCCTCTCTAGCGGTGATCCACACAGCAGGGTTGCGACGACGCTCCTCAAAACTCCAGGCCTACTCTGAGGGGGAGAGGGAGAGGAGAATAGGAAGGGCAAGCAAAGACTCTAGCCTATGAGGCTGTGAATCCCTCCTATTTATAGAGATCCCGTGTCAAAACCCTAATGGGTCCTTTCCCTAGTGGGTATTGGATCTGCATCCAATAAGACAAGGGCTCCGTCGGATATCTCATATCCGAACCTCTACTCATCGCAATTCCTACCATATGTGTGTGACCCTCTAGGCCCAATATCGAGCTGGCCGTGAGTCATACCTGTCAGAACTCCTTCTAACTCAGTGAATTATTATCTCTGTAATAATTCACTCGACTCATCGACTACGGAAGTACTAGGCCACTACGCCGTAGTCCCCAGACGATACAGGGGAATCCAATCCATTGGACCTGTCTGTCCTCAGTTACCATGTACCTATAGTCCCTCATCCATCTAATATCCCAGAGACCGTATATCGAGCATGGTGCTGTCAGACCCATACGGTTTCTACTCGAGTCTTGCTCTAATCGGATTCTCCCTGAGAATTCTTTCTCTCTCAACCCGAATGACCCTGGCCAGGGATTTGTCTGAGCAAGAACACATGGGATATTCCTCTCATGATACCGAGAGTGGATGATCCTCTATCGACACTCAATAGCCCTCGTAAGGTCGACTACCACTCCCAATGACCAGCTGTACTAGATCTGGGAACAGCCAAACCTATAAGTCTGGTATCAAAGAGTGGAGCACTCATACAGGACATCCTTGGTGTCTCAAGTCTAAGAACCAGATACACCACTAGGACTACGGAATCGTTGTCTGACAATAAGGCATCATCAACCATCCAGCATTCCGTAAGCGGATCAATCAGTGAACTCATTCTCCAATGAGCACCTGTACTGTATCCCTAGTGTCCCTACACGAGCAGCTATGAGACCAGCTGCATCCATCATATGGACGGGTATACAGCACACCAGTCTATCCGGTTATCACGATGTCCCTCTCGAGTAACCTATGACCGGGATTATTTAGGATATGTGTTTAAAGGTGAATCGATCTCATTATCGTGATCTCATCACGATCCGATTCCCATTGCACAAATCCAAGGACATCACAATATATATGCATTTATGCAATAGTTATAAAGTGATATACGCCAAAATACAATAAGCAAAAAGATTATATATCAAGTCACACGTGCCATCACTCACGTGATTGGCTTGCTGGGCACCTATGACTAGCAATTCGAGCTAGCAGTTTTGAGATGTTCAAGAAAGCAACACCTTCTTGAAATATGCAAGTTACAAGCTAGCAATTTTTTGCTTCCTTTGCAATGTTTGAGCTAGCAATTTCGCTTCCATTGCAAATTACAGGTTAGCATGTTTTGCATCTTTAGATAGGCAAGATAGCACTTTTAGTATGCAAATTTATAGTATACAAGCTATCAAATTTTACATATAAAAAAAGTTAGCAAAATTTTACATCTTTTGAGATGTGCAAGATGGACTATTTTGCCTCTTTTTGAAATGTGTAACTTGGCAAACATTGCTTCTCTTGAGATTTGCAAGATAGTGCTTCTTGCTTCCTTTTTTAGATTAGCAAGCTAGCAAATTTGTCTCTTTTCGTGATGTGCACGCTAGAAATTCTTTCTCTCCCTTTGTCATTAGCAAAAAGAGGGGAATAACAAAAATAGTGTAATTCATCATTTTTCAAATTATGACAAAAATAAAGTATCATTCTTATTGCAATGTGTCATAATTAAGATAAACCTTGAATTTAAATTTAATTCAAGTCAATGCAATTTTAATCATGATTCTCATACATGATATGAAATACATCAAATACTTTATCATAATAAACTCATAAGTATTGCATGCATCATTTTTGAATAAGCTAGCAACTTTGCTTCCTAGAAAGTTTTTCTCCTTGCAATTTATGAGCTAGCAAATTTTATATCATTTTAGATCATCAAAACAATATCATGAGTATTTCATATATACTTTTATTTCATCACATTCATCATTTAAAGCATTCATGATACACATCATATGCATCACATATATCATCACAATAAAAAGTATAAGTATTGCATGCATCATTCCAAATCATAAATGTTTCAAATCATGATGGTATTAATTTGTCAAATTGCTTCCTACATGCATGATCATAACTTTTCGCTCTTTTATCATTGTAAACAAGAAAGAATAAGGGAAGAACAAAATAGTGTAAAATATTTCAATCATTTCAAGGCATACAAGCCATAAATACAAAGACATCATGTCATGAAAGATAAGACCTCTTGAATTACAAAAGACATGATTCATTTTATCAAATCTCTTCTTTTTATAAATAGCAAAAATTATAGGTGTAAAATAATGTAGCATTTTGTTATCTTGCGTTTTTGCAAAGGAAGCAAAAATAATTTCACTTCTCAAAAGAGAAGAAACTGCTATCTTGAACTGTTAGGATCGAGGTCGGCACTAAGAAGGGGGGGTGAATTAGTCCAGCGGAAAGATTACGTCTCGAATAAAACTTTGTTCGATAAAAACCATATCCGACGAAAACCTTTTCGTAAAGATCTTAACTTGAAACCCATTTGTAAATGTATTGAAGGCAGTGAGGGGCAGTGAGCTATTAAAGAGGTTTGCAGTAAAGATAAATTGCTCAAAGTAAAATGCAAACCAGATTTTTAGAGTGGTTCGGTCAATGTGACCTATATCCACTTTCGGCTTCATCCTCCGATGAGGTCACTGACATCCACTAGAGGCCTTCCTTCAATAGGCAAAGGCCAATCACCTTTTACACCCCTCTTATCCTTTTACCGAGTTTAGGAGACAACCCTTACAAGCACTCACTTTCCTCTCTAAACAAAAATCTAAGTTTAAGCTAGAGGAGGGAATACACTTATGATCGCAGCAGCGTTTTCTCTCTTTTTCTCTCTTTTAATCTCTTTGTGCTTGTGTGCTTTAACCAAGGATGAGAGGGGTATTTATAGGCTTCAAGTTGATTCAAACTTGGAGCCTAAAACTTTCCCATCTCGGGTTCCCTAGACACGGGCGGTACCACCGTCCAGTGTCAGTCTGACTGACACTGCCCTAGGCGGTACCACCACCTAGGTCTGGTGGTACCACCGCTTGGGGGGTAGTGCTAGGTGGTACCACCGCCTGCCACCCTGCCAGGGGCAGTACAACCACCCAAACTAGCGGTACCATCACCTTACACAATCTCAAAGACTATGCCACAATGGTGAGACTTCTTGGGGCACTGTTTGGGCCTCTTATTGGGCCCAACATTGTTCTTATATGGGCCTAGCTGGCCCCTAATTGGGCTGGCCCAAATCTAAGGCTAATTACATGTTAACTACGAAATCCTATGACATTTGCTAAGCTAAACAAGTCTCTATGTCTATTCTTCTGGTGATCTTCCGGCGAACTTCTAACGATCTCTCGATAATGTTCCGGCAGACTCCTGGCAAGCTCCTAGACTTCATGATAATCTTCTTGTTGAGTTCCGATGAGCTTCTCTGGCAAACTCCGAGACTTCTCGGCTGGTTTCGCCAGAACTTCTGACGAACGTCCGGACTTCCGACGAACTCTCGAACTCCCAACGTGATCTCAATCTTGACTTCGAGACTTCATTTTGCTTCATGCCTTTCTATCGTAGTTAATCCTGCACATGTAAAAACACACTTTGATCTAGACAATTAATACTAAGCATTAATCAAGTTGTCCGACATGTCATTGGTCCCTCGACGCTTCGTCCGATTCTTCGGTGCATCGTCCTCTTTTACGGCCTATTGCCCAATTGGCCAATTGACTCCGCAACTCCAATATCCTTGGTGTAATATCCGCTCTTCTTAGTTCGATGCCCGAATCCATGGCCCGAAGCCTTCTGTTGATACGTCGACCGATCCACCAGCTCGACGTCCAATCTTCTGATATGTTCCTCCGGCCCAACATGATTTTTCCTGCTTTAATTGTCTCATCCTAATCGAAGCATTCTGCATCACTCAAAATGCAGATTAAAACATAAACACATATCAATTGGTTTTATCATCAAAATCCAAGATTCAACTTTAACATCACCAAGAGTTGCTAGCTTGAAATCTCAAGAAGATGCAAAAATTTGCTATCTTGCACATCGCAAAGAAAAGCAAATTTGCAAACTTGCACAACTCTAAATTATTGCTAGCTTGTATGTTGCAAAACTTGCTTTCTTTTTCAAACACTTGCTAGCTTGAACATTGCAAAACAAACATGCTGAACTTGTATATCTAGCAAAATTTAAAAACTTGCAAAACATAAAATTTTTGCTAGCTTGCATGATGATAAAACTAGAGATTTATAATGTAATATATTGAAATAGTATCTCAAACACATGAATAGTTAGACTTCTCCTTTTTGTTGATGACAAAGAGGGAGAAGTTTGTTGATGTCATGAATGATTTTAATCATGACATGTTTGCTTGGATTTTTGAATCCAAGAGTCTATCAATACGACATATTGATAGGGGGAGTTTGTTTAAACTCCAGGAGTTAATGTTAACTCCATCATCAATTGGTTGTCATCATTAAAAAAAGGAAGATTGTTGAATCTCGTATTTTGATAATGAAACCAATTAATAATTGTTTGTGTTTTAATCTGTGTTTTGAGTGACGCGGGATGCTTCAATCAAGATGAGACAATTAAAGCAGGAAAAATCATGTTGTGCCGGAGGAATATGTCAAAAGATTAGACGTCAGGCCGGTGGATCGGTCGACATATCGACAGAAGGCTTCGGGCCATGGATTCGGGCATCGGACCAGGAAGAGCGAATATTGTGCTAAGGATATCGGAGTTACGGAGTCAACTAGCCAATTGGGCAATAGACCACAAGAGAGGATGATGCACCGAAAAATCAGATGAAGTGTCGAGGGACCAATAACATGCTGGACAACTTGGTTAATGCTTAGTATTAATTGTCTAGATTGAAGTGCATTTTTACATGTGTAGGATTAACTACGATAGCAAGGCATGAAGCAAAATGAAGTCCCAGAGTCAAGGACGCAATTATGTTGGGAGTTCGAGAGTTCGTTGGAAGTCCAGACGTTCGTCGAAAGTTCTAGAGGAACCAGTCGAGAAGTCTCAGAGCTTGCCAGAGAAGCTCATCGGAACTTGCCAAGAAGATCGTCGTGAAGTCCAGTTGTTCGCTAGAAGCTCGCCGGAAGAAGCGATTAACGCACCGGAATATGAATTGTAGTAATGATGTCTTAATTATCATAGTTAGTATGTAGATTAAGTTAGGATTAGGTGGTGATCCCACTAACTTAATCAGGGGTCAATTAGGTCCTTAACAAACCCAAATTGGGCTGAATGGAATAACCCATTCGAACCCAGAATTCCTAGCCGACAGTGGCACCGCTAGGGCTGGCGGTGGCACTGCCCATGAGACTCGGTCTCCTAGGAGTTCTGGGTGGTAGTACCACCCCTATCAAGCGATGGTACCGTCGGTAGTTATTACTACCAGCGATGGTACCGCCCCTGTCAAGCGGTGGTACCACCTGAGCTCGGTCTTCGAGCACTGTCAAGTGGTAATACCATCTAGACTGAGCAGTAGTACCACTCAATGACAATGACAGATGGTAGTACCATCCAGTTATGGCGGTGGTACCGCCAGGACCTTGAAAATCCAAGAATGGACACTTTTGAGCTCCAATTTCAAACTGATTAGGGCCTATATAAACCCCACCCTCTCCTGTATGAAAGGGTACCAAATGTTTGCTTTAATTCTGAGTATTTGAAGGCTTAAAAGTGTTGTAAAAGCTAGAGTTCTTCTCCCTCTTTCTTTCTAAGTGTTGATCATTCAAGAGAGGAGTGAAAACTTGTAAGGGTTGTCTCATAAGCCCGTCAAAAGGAGAAAAGTTGTAAAAGGGTGATTGGCCTACGCCTATTGAAGGAAGACCTCTAGTGGACGTCGGTGACCTCGTCGAAGGAGGAAGCCAAAAGTGGATGTAGATCAAGATTGACCAAACCACTCTAAATCTTGGTTTGCATTTACTTTCTGCTATGTATCTTAACTGCAAATTGCCTTCATTTCTTTACATCAACTACACTTATGCACACTCTCAATTTAAAGATCTTTCCGAAATGGTTTTTGATGAAATTAGATTTTAACCGACGAATGTTTTCTGCTACACTAATTAAAACCTACACCCCCCCCCCCTCTTAGTGTGCTCTTGATCCTAACATAAACGTTTGGATCACATCTCTAAAAATAGAGTTGAAAGACTTGTGTCAGAAGGGATTCTTGATCCCATTGACTTATGAGGGTTGGATATTTGTGTTGAATGCATTAAAGGTAAACAAACCAAACATAAGAGATCAGGTGCATATAGAGCTACGGACGTCTTAGAATTGATACATACAAATATTTGTGGGTCATTTCCTACACCTTCATGGAATAGTCAATAATACTTCATATCATTCATAGACGATTGCTCTAGATATGGATACATGTATCTAATACATGAAAAATCTTAGTCTTTGGATGTGTTCAAAGCATTTAAAGCTAAAGTTGAAAATCAACTTAGCAAAAGAATAAAAAGTGTCAAATCTGACCGTGGAGGGGAATATTATGGCAGAAATGACGGCTCAGGTGAACAACATACAGGACCATTTGCTTTATACCTAGAGGAGTATGGAATTGTCCCTTAATGCTAGGGTCACCTAGCATGAATGGTGTAGCTGAAAGACGAAACCGCACACTTAAGGACATGGTAAGAAGTATGATTTCTCAATCTACTTTGCTAGAGTCGCTCTGGGGAGAAGCAATAAAAACTACAGCTTATATTCTTAATAGAGTACCAACTAAAGCAACTACAAAAATACCTTATGAATTTTGGACTGGGAGAAAGCCTAGTCTAAGACACATTCGTATATGGGGTTGTCCAACTAAGGCAAGGCCACACAGGACTAATGAAAAGAAATTGGAATCCCGAATAGTGAGTAGTTACTTTATTGGTTATTCAAAGCGGTCTAAGGGGTATAAATTTTATGATCCCAAATCAAGAAATATTTTTAAGACGGGTATTGCTACATTCTTTGAGGATATTGAGTTTGGGGAGAAAAATAAGATTAAAGACTTTACCTTTGAGGAAGAATTGGTTCAGTCTGATCCTATTCATATAGTTGCCACTAATGTGACAAAATCTATACCTCAAAAGGATATAGTCATTTCAACTCTCATATAGTATGAGGAAATTATTCATGAGGAACAAACTCAACATCCTCAAGAATCTATGCCGCAAGAGCCAGCACCTTTGCAATGATCCACTAGGGAAAGGAGGAGTGTCATTTTGGATGATTATATGGTATTTCTCCAAGAACATGAAGAAATTAGTGGTATAATGGAAGATGATCCAATCAACTTCCGTCAAGCCATGGAGGATTCCAATTCGGATAAGTGGTTTGAAGCCATGAATCAAGAGTATAAGTTCATACAAGATAATAAAGTTTAGGAACTTGTCCCTTACTAGAAGGTGTGAAACCCATTGGTTGTAAATGGATTTTTAAAACCAAAAGGGATTCTAAAGGTAATGTGGAGAGGTATAAGACACGTCTTGTAGCAAAGGGATATACTCAAAAGGAAGGGATTGACTTTAAAGAGACCTTTTATCTCCGGTTTCAACGAATAACTCTTTTAGGACAATTATGGCTCTAGCGGTACATTTTGACTTGGAGCTTCATTACATAGATGTTAAAATAGCATTTCTCAATAGAAACATTGATAAAATAATTTATATGGTACAACTAGAATATTTTGTGTTAGGAGACCCAAAGAAAATGGTTTGTAAATTGATAAAATCTATCTATGGGCTAAAACAAGCATCCCATTAGTGATATTATAAATTTTATCAAGTAATTATCTTATTTGGTTTTGAGGTAAACGTCGTTAATGATTACGTGTATCACAAATTCAATGGGAGCAAATTCATTTTCTTGATATTGTATGTGGATGATATTCTGCTTGCCACAAATGATATAGACATATTGCACAAAACCAAAAGATTTCTATCTAGAAATTTTGAGATGAAAGATCTTGGTGATCCTCTTTTGTATTAGGAATCCAGATACATCGAGATAGATCTCAGGGTATTCTAGGATTATCACAAAGGAGCTATATCGATAAAGTACTCAAAAGGTTTGCCATACAATATTGCAAATCAGGAAACACCCTTGTTGCAAAGGGAGACAAGTTCAATCTCAATCAGTGTCCTAAAAGAAATCTAGAAACTCAAGAAATATAGAAGATTCCCTATGCATCAGCTATAGGGAGTCTAATGTATGCACATGTTTGTACGCATTTGGATATAGCGTACACTGTTGGAATGTTAGGCAGATACTTAAGTAATCCTGGAATGGATCATTGGAAGGCAGCTAAAAGAGTCATGAGATATTTAAAGAGGACAAAAGATCATATGCTCATATATAGGAAATCAGACCATTTGGAGATTATTGAGTATTTTGACTCAGATTTTGCTGGATGCCAAGATAGTAGGAAATCCACTTCAGGCTACATTTATATGTTGACTGGTGGGGCGATTTCTTGGCATAGTGCTAAGCAATCTCTTATTACTTCCTCCACCATGACAACAAAATTTGTAGCATGTTTTGAGGCATCCAATCATTGAATTTGACTGAGGAATTTTGTCACAGAGTTATAAATACTACAAGGGATTGAAAGACTACTAAAGATATACTGTGATAACAAATAAGCTATTTTATACTCCAACAACAATAGAAGCTCGACTAAGTCAAAGTACATTGACATTAAGTTCCTAGTTGTGAAAGAAAGGGTACAAAGTAAACAAATTTCAATAGAACACTTAGGAACAAACTTTATATTTGCATATCCTCTCACAAAAGGTGTACCACCCTAGGTCTTTCATGAGCATACTACTCATATGGGTATATCAAAATTTGAGGAAACTTCAGTTTAGTGGGAGTCTGTCATATGTTTGTTGTATGTTCTATGCCAGATTCTGTATTTGTACCGATATTTTCTGATAAAAAATAAAGCTTCAGTTTATTATACTTTGTATATTATGACGATTAAAGTTATTAACGATCTGATAAAGATAAAGTTGGACCAATTGAAAATTGACATGTACATATCACATTCATGTAATTTTCATGCTACATATTTCATAATTAATATGTCATTTGGTTATGTTAATATTAGTGATCATTGATGGGTTTAGCTATGATTGATATAGCGAAGATCACTTTGGTCCTATATTAATATGGCTAATGGATGAGATTGTTTTGTATGTCTTGTTTAATAATGACAATAGTTTGAGCTCATAAAGTATAACACATTTATAAGGATACATATGTGACTTAGTGGGAGATTATTATAATTTTAAGGGTCACATATATATAATTAAATGTGTTAAGCCATTATTTTAATTAATCAAAATTAAAGTGATCTAATTAAAATAAAGTTATTTGGCTAAGGGACATAATAATTATTATGAAAATTAATTGTGTGGATACCATCAGTCATATTTCTAACTTAATGACAAGATAAGTTAAGAATATGAAACTCTTAAAGCATAATTACAAATTCATCAATTATGAATATAATAATAATTATAAATTCATCAGTTATGACTATAAATAAGGTTATGGTCCCCGGTTGCAGTATATAATGAAGTTTCTCTTCACCCGTCAAGGAGAAATCTAAAGTTCTTAAGGATACTCTGCAATTGGAAGACCAAATCATCGATTAATTCAGAAAATATTCTAATAAATTGTTCCATGTTAATAAGTTTATTAATTATTGTAGGATTTAATAAGTTTTATGAAAATATTCTGAAATCTTATTTTGGATCTATAAAGCATATTTTTGAATCAAAATTTAATTTTAATTCTATAAAATAATTATTTTATCCATATTTGATATTGTTAAAAGAACCAACATTACAATGTCACAAACGACTATCAGAGATGATTGATATGCTTTATGTGATTTTTGAGGAAGCGAGCATATGATTTTATAAACTCCTTGTAATATTTGGGTTTGGTATTATTCTCTTACTCTTTAAATGGATTGAATCTCTCTAATATGCAGCAATTCATTTCGACGTGTTATTGCAAGATTATGATCCGATAGCTATTGTAAGAGTGAAGCACTCAAATCAAATGCTGAGATAAATATCTTTCTTTGATTGTGAGAAAATCTTGCAAGTCTACAGGTAATGTAATTGCAAGGACATGTGTGCTATCAATCACACAAAAATAATCCTAAAAAATATGTACTTTGAACAATTATAAAAATACATTCAAAGATAATAATGTATTTTGAAAATGATAGGCAGTGATTTTTTTTTTTTTTTTGAACGTGTTTTCATAGACAGTGAAATAAAGAGAGTTGGTTTTTTAAAATTATACCTAGAATGTAAAGATGCTTGTATTCTGTGTGCTAATGTGAATGTTGCTAGTTGTCCCTCTATTATAACAAGTGCTAATTTGGGTATCTACTTCCCTATCTACACATGCATGAGACCAATTAAGAAGCAACTTAAATTTAAGTGAGTCTAGACAATTTGTTAATTAACTTATAGTTTAAGTAAGTCGACAAAATTTGAGAATCCAAACAAGCTCAATCCACTATCATCCCTATCGGAGATTCTCCACTGTAAAATCTTGTAAAGGCAGTTGAGAGAAAAAAAAAACATGATAGGACTAGCGTTAGTGCAAGTGGAGTTAGATATTATACTAACGAAGAATTTTCCTAGTATTTTTTTTTATATTATTCAAAATATTTGAGATTGTACGTATGTTTTTCAGAATTTCTCCATTGATCATGTATCTAAAGAAGCTAACTGGTTAGCATAGTTTTATTAGACTACATCAAGTGAATATTGTTTGGGATGAGAATTTTTTTCTTCTTATCTATCAGAGATCCTGGTTTCAGATGTCTCTATTTTTAAAAGTACTAGATTAACTACTTAATAAAATTTATTTTTTATAAAAAAATAAAATTATCATCTCTATGTTATATTGTAAAATAGTAATAAATTGAGTATCGACTATCTGTCTTTGGGTTCTCAAACCCAAATTTGAATTGTATTCAGTCACCTACTTTTCTATCCAAATTTGATTAAAATATATCTATCTTTGCGTGAACTAGAATTAGGTATCTACTTTCCTATTGGAATGCATTCTAGATACAATCAGAAGGTATTGAACCTGATATTTAGGATATAAAAATCTAACCTGATGTCATCACTGTATTATGATAATGTAATATGATAGAAATATTTTTCTATGATTGTAAATGCACCCTTCGCTTAAAATTTAATTATATTCTGATGTATTTTTTATAGGATTGGAATACTTGAAGTCATCACGAGCATACAAGTTCTTTGTTCTTCGTTTAATCATTTGGAAACCTTAGCAATGATATCAATACTCTCTTCGATCTTCCCAAAATCTCCTGAAACTGAATCGCTATCAATCATAACCACCTTCTCACCCTAAGATGAATAGTGAAATCAATATAACAAGATTATGATCTACGGTTATCCCTCTAACCTACCTATGAACAGATGAGAGGGCGGTTGTCCCGAGTGATGGAGATAAAAAGAGGAATAACCTTTGTATAGGAACAAATACTAGAAGACCAAAATACGCAGCGGAATAAAATGGAAACACAATCAAACAGAACACAAAGATATACGTGGAAAACCCCTTCAATGTGAAGGGTAAAAACCACAGGGCAAACTAGAGATAATCCACTATGAGAATAATGAATATACAAATCTCAATCTCTTGCCCAAAACCCTAGCAACAACCACAAGAGAATAACTGGGATACAAGGATCACGTCACTGCCCACAATATCTAAAACCTCCCCAAGTAATCACAGCAAGAGTCTACTGTAGATTTGATCTAACCTGAGATGAGAACACTGCTAGATGATTGTGAACAGTCTCTCTGCGTTGTCCTTGTCTTCTTCCCTTTCTTTCTCTTCCTTTTCTGCCTTGATCTCCTTTTTCTCTTTGGAATCCCGTGGCCTCAAAGATCTGTCTTGTTGCTGCCTTTTTATAGCTTTAATCTGCCTCTAAAACGCAGCCACCACACCCCCCTAATCTTAATTAGGGTTAGGTTAAGAGAGGGTGTGGGCTGTGGGCTGATAAAGCCCACATGGGCTGAATATGGGCCATCAGCCCAACAACCTCCCCCTTCAGCCCATAAGGGAGGCTGTCCCATGACTCCTCAATGTGAAGCCATGCCGACCAACTGTCGGCATATCTCCTGTCTTTCTTTTGGTAAGGTCTTCGTTAACATGTCTGCTCCGTTGTCATCTGTATGAATTTTCTGAAGCTGCAACTGCTTCTCTTCAAATACATTTCGAATCCAGTGGTATCTGACATCTATATGCTTTGACTTGGAATGAAACATTGGGTTCTTACACAAATGGATGGCACTCTGGCTGTCACAATGTACCACATAATTTTCTTGTTTCAGCCCCAATTCTTGTAAGAATTCTTTCATCCATAACATTTCTTTGCATACCTCTGTAGCAGCAATATATTCTGCTTCTGTGGTGGAGAGAGCAATACACCTTTGTAACCTGGATTGCCATGACACAGCTCCCCCTGCAAAAGTAAGTACATAACCTGAAGTAGACTTCCTCGTATCTATATCTCTGGCCATATCTGCATCTGTGTAACCTGTCAACACAGGTGGTCCACCTCCAAAGCTTAAACAAACCTTAGAGCTCCCTCTGAGATATCTAAAAATCCACTTCACCGCTGCCCAGTGCTCTTTGCCTGGATTTGCAAGAAATCTGCTAGTAACACCCACTACATATGCGATGTCTGGCCTCGTACATACCATTGCATACATTAAACTTCCAACTGCTGAAGCATAAGGAACCTTTTGCATTTTCTCCTTCTCCTCATCACTTGACGGACTCTGTTCTGAGCACAACTTGAAGTGACCTGCAAGAGGAGAACCAACTGGCTTAGCATTGCTCATACTGAATCTTTCCAATACCTTCTCGATGTATTTCTCCTGTGACAACCAAATCTTCTTGTTTTTCCTGTCACGAGAAATCTGCATGCCTAGTATTTGCTTTGCTGGCCCCATGTCCTTCATTGCAAAAGACTCACTCATTTCCTTCTTCAACCTGTCAATTTTAGATATATCTTTCCCAAGAATAAGCATGTCATCAACATAAAGTAAGAGAATAATAAAATCCTCACCAAACCATTTAATGTACACACAATGATCTGAAGCCGTTCTTTTGTATCCATTTTCTGTCATAAATGAATCAAACTTTTTGTACCACTGTCTTGGAGCTTGCTTTAGCCCATACAAGCTCTTCTTCAACTTGCAGACATAATTATCTTTACCTTTGACTTTGAAGCCTTCTGGTTGCTCCATATAAATTTCCTCCTCCAAATCACCATGAAGGAAAGCTGTCTTCACATCTAACTGCTCAACCTCCAAGTCCTGGCTAGCAGCAATACCAAGAGCAACACGAATAGAAGACATTTTAACAACAGGAGAAAATATCTCTTCAAAGTCAATACCTTTCTTTTGACCAAAGCCTTTCACAACCAATCTAGCTTTGTACTTTGGTTGAGAACAATATTCTTGAGTCTTCAACCTAAAAACCCACTTGTTCTTCAAGGCCTTTATTCCATTTGGTAGCAGCACCAAATCATAAGTGTGGTTCTTCTGAAGAGCATCCATCTCTTCCTGCATAGCAGCTAACCACTTCTCTTTCTGCTCACTCTCAACTGCTTCCTGGTAACTCTCTGGTTCACCTGCATCAGTAAGCATCACATACTCATCTGTAGAGTATCTTCTGGAAGGTTGACGTTGTCTAGAAGATCTTCTCAATTGAGGTTCTGCGGGAACTTGCTCTCCTACTTCTTCTTGCTCAACATGTCCTGCAGGTAAATCAATATCAGGCTCTACACTATTTTCCTGCACATCTCCTGTTGGGAAATCATAGGGGGGCGACATCATATGCGCAGCGGAAGAACAAGAAAACAAAAATCCCCGATTCCCAAAAAGATGTTCGTCGTCGTGCGAAGATTGGTGCGCAAAATCCGCAAAAAACACAAAACTGCGTATAGAGATTGTGTTACCTAGGGAGATCGTATATCCCTGTTTCCTTGCAGATCCTTAGGAGAGGGTGAAGGAGGTCAAGCGTCCTCCTCTCTAGCGGTGATCCACACAGCAGGGTTGCGACGACGCTCCTCAAAACTCCAGGCCTACTCTGAGGGGAGAGGGAGAGGAGAATAGGAAGGGCAAGCAAAGACTCTAGCCTATGAGGCTGTGAATCCCTCCTATTTATAGAGATCCCGTGTCAAAACCCTAATGGGTCCTTTCCCTAGTGGGTATTGGATCTGCATCCAATAAGACAAGGGCTCCGTCGGATATCTCATATCCGAACCTCTACTCATCGCAATGCCTACCATATGTGTGTGACCCTCTAGGCCCAATATCGAGCTGGCCGTGAGTCATACCTGTCAGAACTCCTTCTAACTCAGTGAATTATTATCTCTGTAATAATTCACTCGACTCATCGACTACGGAAGTACTAGGCCACTACGCCGTAGTCCCCAGACGATACAGGGGAATCCAATCCATTGGACCTGTCTGTCCTCAGTTACCATGTACCTATAGTCCCTCATCCATCTAATATCCCAGAGACCGTATATCGAGCATGGTGCTGTCAGACCCATACGGTTTCTACTCGAGTCTCGCTCTAATCGGATTCTCCTGGAGAACTCTTTCTCTCTCAACCCGAATGACCCTGGCCAGGGATTTGTCTGAGCAAGAACACATGGGATATTCCTCTCATGATACCGAGAGTGGATGATCCTCTATCGACACTCAATAGCCCTCGTAAGGTCGACTACCACTCCCAATGACCAGCTGTACTAGATCTGGGAACAGCCAAACCTATAAGTCTGGTATCAAAGAGTGGAGCACTCATACAGGACATCCTTGGTGTCTCAAGTCTAAGAACCAGATACACCACTAGGACTACGGAATCGTTGTCTGACAATAAGGCATCATCAACCATCCAGCATTCCGTAAGCGGATCAATCAGTGAACTCATTCTCCAATGAGCACTTGTACTGTATCCCTAGTGTCCCTACACGAGCAGCTATGAGACCAGCTGCATCCATCATATGGACGGGTATACAGCACACCAGTCTATCCGGTTATCACGATGTCCCTCTCGAGTAACCTATGACCGGGATTATTTAGGATATGTGTTTAAAGGTGAATCGATCTCATTATCGTGATCTCATCACGATCCGATTCCCATTGCACAAATCCAAGGACATCACAATATATATGCATTTATGCAATAGTTATAAAGTGATATACGCCAAAATATAATAAGCAAAAAGATTCTGTATCAAGTCACACGTGCCATCACTCACGTGATTGGCTTGCTGGGCACCTATGACTAGCAATCTCCCACTTGACCTAAAGCCAATCACCTATGTGTCTGATCCCCATCAGACCTCTGTGACGCTCAAAGACAAAATGAGACAACGGCTTTGTCAGTGGATCTGCAATGTTATCTTCGGATGGAACTCTTTCCACTACTACATCTCCTCGGGTCATGATCTCTCTGATAAGGTGGAACCTCCTCAGAACATGCTTAGATTTCTGATGAGACCTAGGTTCCTTCGCTTGAGCAATTGCCCCGTTGTTGTCGCAATATAGGGATATCGGCTCCTCACTATCCGGCACGACTCCCAAATCTGTGATGAACTTCTTCAACCAGACTCCCTCCTTTGCTGCATCTAATGCGGCAATGTACTCCGCCTCTGTGGTCGAGTCAGCAGTGGTATCTTGCTTGGAACTCTTCCAGCACACTGCTCCTCCATTCAAGGTGTACACATACCCTGAATTCGACTTGCTATCATCGACATCAGACTGAAAACTTGAGTCAGTGTAGCCTTCAACCTTAAGGCTATTACCTCCATATACTAGTAAAAGATCCTTAGTCCTTCTCAAGTACTTAAGGATACACTTTACTGCTTTCCAGTGCTCCAAGCCTGGATCCGCCTGATACCTGCTCGTGACACTCAGAGCATGCGCTATATCAGGCCTAGTACATAGCATGGCATACATGATAGACCCTATTGTTAAGGCATAAGGTATCATATCCATGTTCGCCCTTTCTTGGAATTTTTCATGCCAAAACTTTTGACAATGGTTTCTATGTACCTGGACTGGGACAAGCCAAGCATCCTCTTAGATCTATCTCTATAGATTCTAATCCCCAAGATATAGGATGCTTCCCCTAAGTCCTTTATGGAGAAGTGTCTAGATAACCAAGTATTTACTGTGGATAGCATTCCTACGTCATTCCCAATGATGAGGATGTCATCCACATATAACACCAAAAAGGTGATAGCGCTCCCACTTACCTTTCTGTATACACAAGGCTCATCTTCGTTCTTAACGAAGTCATAAGATCTGATTGCCTCATCAAATCTTATGTTCCAACTTCGGGAAGCTTGCTTTAGTCCATAAATGGATCTAAGCAACCTACACACCTTATCTGGGCAGTTCTTGGACACGAATCCCTCAGGTTGCATCATATACACCTCCTCCTCCAGGTTCCCGTTGAGGAATGCGGTTTTCACATCCATCTGCCAGATCTCATAATCATAGTGTACTGCAATAGCCAATAGAATTCTGATGGATTTTAGCATTGCTACGGGTGAGAAAGTTTCGTCGTAGTCAACACCTTGCCTTTGACGATACCCCTTAGCCACTAGCCTTGCTTTATAGGTCTCTACCTTTCCATCTACTCCGATATTTTTCTTAAAGATCCACTTGCAACCGATGGGTACAATACCTTCGGGTGCATCAACTAGGTTCCAAACCTTATTGGAGTACATAGAATCCATCTCAGAATTCATGGCTTCTTTCCACTTCCCGGAGTCTATACTCATAATAGCCTCCTCGTAGGTCTGAGGATCAATATCCTCTACATCCTCTGCTCTAATATGTCCCACATATCTCTCAGGAGGATGGGATACTCTATCAGACCTGCGTAAAGTTGAAACTTGTGTATTAGATACCTGAACAGACTCGGGCTGTAGAGTGGTGCTTGAGCTTGGTTCTCCAACCTCGCTCAATTCTATCATTCTCCCACTGTCTCCGTCAAGAATGTGTTCCTTCTCAAGGAACACTGCTCTCTTAGCTACAAAGACCTTTTGGTCCTCGAGATGATAGAAGTAATACCCACAAGTTTCCTTGGGGTATCCCACAAATTTACATCGCCCTGTCCTTGATTCTAACTTATCGGGGTTGTGTCTTTTAACATGGGCAGAGCAGCCCCAAATCTTAACTACTTTAAGATCAGGCTTCTTCCCTTTCCATATCTCATATGGTGTAGACACCACCGACTTAGTTGGAACTCTGTTCAAAAGGTAAGCTACGGTTTCTAGGGCATATCCCCAGAATGAGATGGGTAGGTCAGCGAAACTCATCATGGACCGTACCATATCTAATAATGTACGATTTCTCCTTTCAGAGACACCATTGAGCTGAGGTGTATAAGGAGGTGTCCATTGGGATAATATCCCATGGTCCTTGAGGAAGTGAGTAAACTCTGTACTTAAGTACTCACCTCCTTGATCTGATCGAAGAGTTTTGATACTCTTTCCAGTCTGGTTCTCCACCTCATTCTTATACTCTCTGAATTTCTCAAAGGCCTCGGACTTGTACTTCATTAAGTACACATATCCATACCTTGAGAAATCATCAGTAAATGTAATGAAGTAGGAGTAACCTCCAATGGCATGAGTTGACATGGGTCCACATACATCACTATGTATGAGTTCCAACAACTCAGTGGCTCTCTCTCCAATTCCACTAAATGGAGAGTTGGTCAGTTTTCCACGAATGCAAGGCTCACAAGTTGCATATGACACATAGTCGAATGGATCTAGATATCCATCATTTAGCAACTTTTGAATCCTTCTTTCATGGATGTGACCTAGCCTACAATGCCACAGGTATGCACTGTTCAACTCATCTCGTTTCCTTTTGGACACATTTATATTCATGATATGTGGAGTGGTGTCTAACATAAATAAACCATTATGCAATGTTCCTTTCGTGATGATCTTATCATCTAATAATATCGAACAACCATTGTTCTCAAAAACAAATTTATATCCACTAACTGTTAAACATGAAATGGAGATAATGTTTTTGATAATAGAAGGAACAAAATAACATGCATCTAATGCAATAAAAGCTCCACTAGGCAGATGTAGGGCGACCTCGCCAACAGCTAATACAGCAACTTTTGCTCCATTACCCATCTTGAGGTCCATCTCGCCTCTCTCTAGTCTCATAGGCCTTGCCAGAACCTGCAACGAATTACATATATGATAAGCACTACCGGTATCTAATACCCATGTGTTATCATAAGAGTCTGACAAATGGAGACTGATCATGAATGTACCTGAAGCTTCATCAAGCTTTTGTTTCGCCCTTTCTGCAAGGTACTCTTTGCAGTTTCTCTTCCAGTGCCCATCTTTACCACAGTGGAAGCACTAGCCTTTGTCCTTTGTTGGGTCTTTCTTAGCAACCTTTGCTTTACCTTGTTTGCCCTTGCCCTTTCCCTTCTTAAGGGACCTTTCTGCTTTCCTTTTCTTTCTGGTCTCACCAGTGTAGAGAACTGGCTTCTCTTTCTTAATAGTACTCTCTGCCTCCCTCAACATATTGAGGAGCTCTGGGAGAGTCACCTCAAGCTTGTTCATATTAAAGTTCATTATGAACTGTGAAAAGGAATCTGGTAGGGACTGAAGCACAATATCCACACACAAGTTATCCTCTAGGACCATTCCTAGACCTGTGAGTTTCTCTATCCACTCAATCATCTTTAGGACATGGTTCTGAACCGGTGTCCCCTCAGTCATCCTAGCGCGGAAAAGGCTCTTGGATATCTCATATCGTTGAGTCCTTCCCTGTTCCTCAAACAATTTACGGACATGTAGGAGAATGGATCTGGCATCCATCTTTTCATGTTGTCTCTGTAACTCTGGAGTCATAGAGCCCAACATATAGCACTGAGCAAGAGTGGAGTCATCAATGTACTTCACGTAGCGAGCGATCTCATCCTCGCTTGCTCCTTCTTCGGGCGTAGGCATCACTGTATCAAGGACGTACACGATTTTCTCCGCTGTGAGAACAATTCTCAAGTTACGGAGCCAATCCGTATAATTTGGACCAGTGAGGCGGTTGACATCAAGTATGCCACGTAAGGGATTTGAAAACGACATTTTCTGAAAATAAAGATGTAGCAAAAATGAATAACATGCAGATTTTGCAAGAAATAAACTATCAAGATATGGACTTCTATCTTAATATGCTCCCACTATTTTACTAACGAGTCACGCGACACCCTCAGCACGTGAAACGGAAGTCTCCGGCAGACTTCTAGTGGGGATCAGGATCCAATCAGCGTCTTAGTGTAACCTCGAGGGACTCGACCAATCACACTAAGCCTAAAAGGTAGACAACTCTTGCCGATCACAACTCCTTGTGATTCCCGTCCTGTTCGGCCTCCGAATCACCATGGCCTCGAGGGACTCGACCAACCATGATGCTCGGTTAAGTCAACACCTTCGTTACAAGATGAGTCTGATTTGATGATATACCCTCGAGGGACTCGACCAAGCATATCATTTCCTCAGGTCACCGGTGACATCTCTATGTCGTAAGCAAGATAGCGAATCGCGATATAGGTGAGTCTCGAGGGACTCGACCAACTCAACCTACACCGGGATTCGGTTCCTACTCATAACGATGGAAGGCCACGTGGGTCAATCTAATTGCCTCACGTTTACCGACTTAATTTTATCGAGAGATGTTTCTATGATTTGGTCTCCTAATATGACATGTCACACATATACATATTTAATATATATCTACATCGCATGCAAATATATATACATATCTAGTATGTGTATAAGCAATCACACCAGATGATCATGGACCACAACCTAATATGATTAGGCCCGAGCCAGTAGGCCTAATCACTCACATCAAGATCTATGTGTGCAACGGTGCATCTCCATGCCTTGTGATCGTCCATCTCGTCCTCGTCGGTTCCGTCGACATCTTGATGCATCTCCATGCATCACGATCGTCCGTCTCGTGGGTCCCGCTATGGCATCCACGCTCCCGCTGCGCCTCCTCATGTGATTACAACTTAATCATAGGCACGCAGGCCTCGACAATAAACGAGAAATATAATGGAGGTTCGCAGACCTCAATAATAATAATCACAAGTACACACATCACACGGTCCATGATCATCCGTCCACTCATCATACATCACATGTATAAATAATCATCATCATGTAGGACTACTAGATAATAATAAAAATAATAATCAACTAAACCTTTTAATTAATTAATATTTTCTGAAATCAGGGATATATAGGGAATTTCTAAATTCCTAAGGGTATTTTCGTAATTTGGACAAAAGACAGAAACTGGAATTTCTCAAATTCCGAGGGGGCAAAACTGTCTTTTTGCCCAGAAAACCCTAATGCCCTTCTCCCCCTTGCTGCTGCGCCGCCGCCGCCGCCACCCTGTTGGCGGCGGCCTGTGCGGCGAGGGCGAGGGCACTGCCCTCGCCTGCAGGTGGCACGCCCGCTGGGGTCGCTGCCGCTGCAGGTGGGCGCCGCCGCCTCCGCGGGCGGTTCTGCCCGCGAGTCAGCGCCCGCAGGTGGTGCTGTCTCGCTGGCGGCAGCCCCTGCGGGGTTTTTGCCCGTGGGAGCAGCGGCCACAGGCGCCGCTGCCCTGCGGTGCCTCAGCCCGCGCTGCTGCCCCGCGGCGCCTCTGCCCGCGGGCTCCGTGGCCGCAGGCGCTTCTACCGAGCGGGCTGCCAGCCCCGCCGGCCGCAAGCCTGCTGCAAGCAGACCGCCGGCCGGCTGCTGCAGGCACAGCGCTTGCGCATGCGCCGGCGCTGTGCTGCCTGGCTGCGGCTGCGGCTAGCTGCAGGCATGCAGATCGAGGGCAGCAACTGTTGCTGCCCTTCCTTGCTTTTGCGTCAACGATTTTGACGTCAATATTCTTCCTAAACACAACACACGCAGTTCAAAACCAATCATTCGCACGAACAACCTGGCTCTGATACCACTGTTGGGAAATCATAGGGGGGCGACATCATATGCGCAGCGGAAGAACAAGAAAACAAAAATCCCCGATTCCCAAAAAGATGTTCGTCGTCGTGCGAAGATTGGTGCGCAAAATTCGCAAAAAACACAAAACTGCGTATAGAGATTGTGTTACCTAGGGAGATCGTATATCCCTGTTTCCTTGCAGATCCTTAGGAGAGGGTGAAGGAGGTCAAGCGTCCTCCTCTCTAGCGGTGATCCACACAGCAGGGTTGCGACGACGCTCCTCAAAACTCCAGGCCTACTCTGAGGGGAGAGGGAGAGGAGAATAGGAAGGGCAAGCAAAGACTCTAGCCTATGAGGCTGTGAATCCCTCCTATTTATAGAGATCCCGTGTCAAAACCCTAATGGGTCCTTTCCCTAGTGGGTATTGGATCTGCATCCAATAAGACAAGGGCTCCGTCGGATATCTCATATCTGAACCTCTACTCATCGCAATGCCTACCATATGTGTGTGACCCTCTAGGCCCAATATCGAGCTGGCCGTGAGTCATACCTGTCAGAACTCCTTCTAACTCAGTGAATTATTATCTCTGTAATAATTCACTCGACTCATCGACTACGGAAGTACTAGGCCACTACGCCGTAGTCCCCAGACGATACAGGGGAATCCAATCCATTGGACCTGTCTGTCCTCAGTTACCATGTACCTATAGTCCCTCATCCATCTAATATCCCAGAGACCGTATATCGAGCATGGTGCTGTCAGACCCATACGGTTTCTACTCGAGTCTCGCTCTAATCGGATTCTCCCGGAGAACTCTTTCTCTCTCAACCCGAATGACCCTGGCCAGGGATTTGTCTGAGCAAGAACACATGGGATATTCCTCTCATGATACCGAGAGTGGATGATCCTCTATCGACACTCAATAGCCCTCGTAAGGTCGACTACCACTCCCAATGACCAGCTGTACTAGATCTGGGAACAGTCAAACCTATAAGTCTGGTATCAAAGAGTGGAGCACTCATACAGGACATCCTTGGTGTCTCAAGTCTAAGAACCAGATACACCACTAGGACTACGGAATCGTTGTTTGACAATAAGGCATCATCAACCATCCAGCATTCCGTAAGCGGATCAATCAGTGAACTCATTCTCCAATGAGCACCTGTACTGTATCCCTAGTGTCCCTACACGAGCAGCTATGAGACCAGCTGCATCCATCATATGGACGGGTATACAGCACACCAGTCTATCCGGTTATCACGATGTCCCTCTCGAGTAACCTATGACCGGGATTATTTAGGATATGTGTTTAAAGGTGAATCGATCTCATTATCGTGATCTCATCACGATCCGATTCCCATTGCACAAATCCAAGGACATCACAATATATATGCATTTATGCAATAGTTATAAAGTGATATACGCCAAAATATAATAAGCAAAAAGATTCTGTATCAAGTCACACGTGCCATCACTCACGTGATTGGCTTGCTGGGCACCTATGACTAGCATCTCCCCCATCACCCTGATATACTGGAGGAATAACTGGGTCACAATCTGCTAATCCTTCTACAGAAGTCTTGGCTGGTGCCTTCTTCTTCAAATCCTCAAAGGTTTGATCCTCAAAGAAGACCACATCTCTGCTCCTGAACACCTTCTGCTTTTCTGGATCCCAAAGCCTGTAACCAAACTGATCATGTGAGTAACCAAGAAAAATACATTCTTTAGACTTACCATCCAGCTTGGACCTCTCATTATCTGGAACATGTGCAAATGCACGACAACCAAACACTTTCAAATGCCTGTAGGAAACATCTTTCCCTGACCATACATGCTCTGCAACATCACCATCTAGGGTTGTACATGGTGATAAGTTGATCACATCAACTGCAGTCCTCAAAGCCTCATCCCAAAACCTTTTGGGTAGCTTGGCCTGTGAAAGCATACATCTGATCTTTTCCATGATGGTGCGGTTCATCCTCTCTGCAATTGCATTATGCTGAGGTGTACCAGGAACTGTCATCTCATGTTGGATTCCATATGACCTGCAATAGTCATTAAACAATCCTATATACTCACCACCATTATCTGATCTTATGCATTTCAATTTCCTTTCTGTCTCCCTTTCAACCCTGGCATGAAACTCTTTAAAGACATTAATAACCTGATCTTTGGTCTTCAAAGCATAGGCCCAAACTTTCCTAGAAAAATCATCTATAAAAGTGACAAAATAAAGTGCACCACTTATACCAAGAACATCAACAGATCCACCAGGAGTTTTTGTCCTCAAAGGACCACATACATCTGTATAAACACGGTCTAAGACATGCATTTTTCTAGACAAAGCAGCACTAGCAAATGAAACTCTATGTTGTTTACCAGCTAAACAATCAATACAAGGGTTCAGATGTATACCTCTGAGATCTGGTAATACCTCTCTCTTGGAAAGAGCTTGCAGCCCCTTCTCGCTCATGTGTCACAATCGCCTATGCCACAACTCCATACTGAAGTCTTTCTCTGTAGCATTTAACTGCTCACCATAAGCTTTAGCCTGCAACCTGTACAAAGTATGACATTTCTTTCCATTAGCTATAACAAGAGAACCCTTACTGAGCTTCCATTGCCCTCTGTGAAATCTGCTTTCATACTCTTCATCATCTAGTCTTCCAACTGAAATTAAATTTAGCCTCAAGTCAACCACATGCCTCACATCCTTAAGTACCAACTTGCAGCCAAGGTTGGTCTTTAAATGGATATCACCCATGCCAATGATGTCTGCTGTGCCATAGTTGCCCATCTTGACAACACCAAAGTTTCCAGACCTGTATGTAGCAAAAAACTCCCTCCGAGGTGTAGCATGATAAGAAGCACCTGTGTCAATCACCCACTCAAGATCCTGACACACACAAGAAAAAATATCATCAGAAGGAGACAAAATCAAATAATCACCACCCTGCACTGTAGCTGTAGTATTATCCTTTGATTCTGTAGACTCCACTTCTTTTCCCTTTTTCTTGTTCTTCTTAGGTTGCTTACATTGGTTCTTGTAATGTCCTTTCTCACCACAGTTATAGCAAACAATATCTTTTCTTGATCTTGACTTGCTCCTACCCATACGTGAACTGCTTCTAGACTTTGACCTTCCTCTGTTCTCTGAGATAAGTGCCTGTGAATCATTCTGAGATGTTGCAGAACTCTTTCTTCTCAACTCCTCATTCAACAAACTGCTTGTTACTTGACTCATAGTGACAATACCATCTGGCGCAGAATTACTGAGGGAAACCACCAGTGTCTCCCAACTTTCTGGTAATGAACTGAGAAGTAACAATGCCTGCAACTCATCATCAAGAGACATTTTCATAGAGGATAACTGGTTAATAATACTCTGCATTTCATTCAAATGCTCAGCAATAGAAGCACCCTCTCTATATTTTAGGTTCACAAGTTTTCTGATCAAAAAAGCTTTGTTGCCAGCTGTTTTTCTCTCATAGAGACTTTCCAATTTTTTCCAAAGAGAATATGCAGAAATTTCAGTAGAAACATGGTGAAAGACACTATCATCAAGCCACTGTCTAATAAACCCAATTGTTTTTCGATCTAACCTCTTCCACTCATCATCTGTCATAGTTGTAGGTTTTGCACTATCCCCCTGCAAAGGTCCATACAAATCTTTGCAATACAAGAGATCTTTCATTCTTGGTTTCCATATCATCCAATTATTTCTATTTAAACTAATCATGCGAGAAATATTACTGGCCTCCATGTTTAAATACAAAAATTAAATCACCAAAACCCCGCTCTGATACCAGTTGATGGGGATAAAAAGAGGAATAACCTTTGTATATGAACAAATACTAGAAAACCAAAATACGCAGCGGAATAAAATGGAAACACAATCAAACAGAACACCAAGATATACGTGGAAAACCCCTTCAATGTGAAGGGTAAAAACCACGGGGCAAACTAGAGATAATCCACTATGAGAATAATGAATATACAAATCTCAATCTCTTGCCTAAAACCCTAGCAACAACCACAAGAGAATAACTGGGATACAAGGATCACGTCACTGCCCACAATATCTAAAACCTCCCCAAGTAATCACAGCAAGAGTCTACTGTAGATTTGATCTAACCTGAGATGAGAACACTGCTAGATGATTGTGAACAGTCTCTCTGCGTTGTCCTTGTCTTCTTCCCTTTCTTTCTCTTCCTTTTCTGCCTTGATCTCCTTTTTCTCTTTGGAATCCCGTGGCCTCAAAGATCTGTCTTGTTGCTGCCTTTTTATAGCTTTAATCTGCCTCTAAAACGCAGCCACCACACCCCCCTAATCTTAATTAGGGTTAGGTTAAGAGAGGGTGTGGGCTGTGGGCTGATAAAACCCACATGGGCTGAATATGGGCTATCAGCCCAACACCGAGTGCAAACACAAGACAAGTAAGAGTCTTCTTGGGTGCCATGGAAACTAGTAGATAGGGTCCTTTTATTTTAGCATAACCAAATCGACGAGGTCTTACAATGTCTCGTTCATAACATATGTTGTTACTACCACCATCACCTCGCCTATTGATGTGGCGTCTCCTCACGACGGGCATTAAATCGCACCATCCATTATTAGAAGTTCGACTTGCCCGAAGCCCATCCCGTGTCTCGTAATCCCATCATTCATCGTCCATCACTATCTCCCATGGCTTCTCCCCTCATCGTCATAATTATTTCGCTGAGCCTCGCACTCCCTTCTAAGGTCTGTCCATAGCGATTTCACTTCCTGCGCAAGGACGAAGTGATGTGCGTGCGTTGTCCGTTAGCTGTTGGGGTCGCAACCCCGAAGATGAGAAACAAGGTGGGGGGCTTCGTCAAGGCCTGTCACTGTGCTATCGACGGCTGTGGGCAGCCTTTGCCCCCCACCACCCGCCACGTGGACCTGGTCCCCACCCCAATATTTAGAAACGAAAGTTGAACAGTCTGAAATTACACAATTACCCTTCAAATCTCACCCTGCTTTGGCGCCATGTGATTCGAAGCTTTCGGGCCCTGTCTGAGCTTCCAGTAGCACAGCATGAGACCAAATTTATTTTGGTCGGATCATTATTCTATTAGTCTTGTTGATTTCATTGGGTATTTCGGGCACAACATAGCGATGTGATGGGGATGAAGAACTTTCTGATTAGGTTCCTCGACGAACCGACCAGAAAGTTGTTGCCAAGTACAATATGATGCGACGAACTCTCACAGCTGTCGGGCTTATTCGCGCTTCCGTTTCGGGAGACTATATAAACAGTGTGCACGACAACCATCTTCAATAACTCGGAAAGAATAGCATCTCGACCTTTTAGAGAACATCACAAATAAATACAAGACAGAGAAACACCAGCAATAAACTATGAGAGCAGGATCACACCGGAACGAAGGCGTACGGCTAAGAATAGAACGAGTCAGGAGTGTAATGACGGATCTACCCGTCACAATTATTTCGCTGAGCCTCGCACTCCCTTCTAAGGTCTGTCCATACTGATTTAATGACCAATCCAACGGTGGATAAGTCATCAGTCTAAGGGGCAAGAAGGTCATTTGGGGATAACAACTTCTTCCCTACACTGCTACTTAAACCTGACACGCTGATCTCGTTGCAGTCTTTTGCTGCAGCTTCCGTCCACTACACATACCCAGTCAGTCACCACCCTCCCGACCGGGGCGTATCCGTCATCTCGAAATTGCAATATTGTTTTGAAAAACTGTCTTGTTTCTCTCTTCCGTTTTAATTTTTCGTTCTATAAAATCCAAAATCCTCCTCCTCTCTCCAACTCTTTCCATTTCTATTCTTCTTCCATGGCGGTCGATTGTTCCTTGCTCAGGTCTTTCCTAGTCCTCCTCCTCCTCCTCCATCACCATCTTGCGTTCGTCGTCTACGCCACAGCGGAAGATCAGCCGCCGCTTCCTCTTCTGCCGGATGGTGAGCGGGAGGCGGCGTACCTTGCCCTCGAGTCCATCAACCCTTCCATTCCTTGGCGCTCGCTGTACCCCGATGACCTATGCCTCTCCGGTCCCCACGGTATCGTCTGCGACCTCTTTCCCTCCTCGTCCTCTTCTTCCGCCAAAGCCGACGCCTCCCCTCACATCGTCGAACTCAACTTCGGCTACCTCTCCGACTTCTCTTCCAACCCAGCCTGCGGAGTAAACGCTACCATCCCCACTTCCCTCTCCTCCTTCCCATTCCTCCGCAGGCTCTTCTTCTACAACTGCTTTACCACCGCTAGAGCCTCCATTACCCGGGACTTCTGGAACCTCTCCCTTGCCGTCGAAGAGCTAGTATTCCACCATAACCCATCCCTAGCCGGCCGCCTCAGCGGCCGGGTCGGCGGCTTCATTCGCCTACGGCGCCTCATCGTGTCCGGCACGCGTATCTTCGGGATCATCCCTTCCGAGGTCGGGAACCTACAACAACTGGAGCAGCTCGTCCTGTCGCGGAACCGTCTCCGCGGTGAGATTCCCGGGTCCATCGGCCGACTGGGCCTTCTGAAGGTGCTCGACCTGTGGGGGAACCACATCGGAGGGGTACTACCGGCGGAGATCGGACGGATGACGACGCTTGTTAAGCTGGACCTCGGCTCTAACCGGATCAGCGGCGGGGTGCCGCCCGAGCTGGGGCAACTGCGGCGGGTGGAGCTCCTGGATCTGAGCGACAACCGGCTCACGGGCGGCGTCCCGGCGGCGCTGGCGGAGATGGCAAATCTGCGGGAGTTGCACCTAAGCAGGAACCCCCTCGGTGGCACGATCCCGGAAATATGGGAGAAGCTGGGCGGCATTTTGGGGATCGGAATGTCGCGGCTGGGCCTGGTGGGGAACATCCCGTCGTCGATGGGGCTACTCCTGGGAAACGTGCGATACCTCGCGATGGACAACAACAAACTGGAGGGGGAGGTGCCGGAGCAGTTCCGGAGGATGGAGGGGTCAGCGGTGGAGATCAACCTTGAGAACAACGGTCTCCGCGGCCGGCTCCCGTTCTCCGCCGCCTTCGTGGGCCGCCTCGGCAGCAAGCTTAAGCTGGGCGGGAACCGGGAGCTGTGCCTGGGGGAGGATCTCGCAAGCGGCAATGTGGGGCTGCGGCGCTGCAACAAGACGGCGGTTCCACACCCTGTGCTCTTCACCTCCGGCGTCTCCTCTTCCTACAAATCTTTTCTCTTTCTTACCGTGAATTTCTTTTTCTTTTCGTGTTAACTCGAGACTAGCTTTTCTTGTTTACTATTGAACGTGCTTTATTTTAAGAGGAAATATGTCCATAGAATGGAAATGAGGAATTCTAAGAACGTATTGTAGTGCCAAAATAGTGAACATTAGTTGCTTTTTTTTTTTCTTTTAATTCTTTCACGTTATTTCATTTTGCTTCTCTTTTGAAAAAATTGTTATGAAATTAGGAGACAAAACAACAAATTTTGGTAAGAAAATATGACATATATTTGTCTTTACTCCGAAGCAACAAGATGACAACCACAAGGGTGCAAGATGTTTAGTATGTGGCATGTTATGTGTTCTTTCTAGCTATACCTAACAAACAGGAATATCTAATTTGGTTTTGAGACCATACAATTGGCTTCTCTCTATAAGTTACTTGAGTATAAGGCCTGTACTTGGATGGTTATGAGATCAATTTATTTGTTTTGATAATTATCTTTTTATTAAGTTATTCATTGATATCTCTCCGTAAAAGCACAATTTGTCATTATCATCAATTGGATGCACAATATCCTTTTTCTTTTTTTATTTCTGTAATCATAGGAGTAGATAGCATTTGTTTCAAAATTTCAGAATTATCCTAAATGTATTTTTAAATATAAAACACAGTTATGGTACCAAATCTTCCCTATATTAAGAAAAGCTGTTTCATCATCTAAGTTCTCTCCACAACCCAAAATAGTGCTGATTTCATTATTGACTCACTCGAATCATTAATTGTGGCTACATGTATCAGATACATCATCAACAGACAGAAATAGGTAGCTGCTGCAGCTATTAACAGTGCTAGGAGGGACTTGTAGCCCCTTAATAATTAATGTTCAAGTGTTATCTGACGCTTCAATTTCCTACTAATCAAAAATTCTGAACACTGGGCCTTGACTAACTTTTAACTAGTTTGTTTTAATATGATCACTGTGGATTTAGGCATGAGGTAGTTTGTTTTAACTTTTAACTTTTAACTAACTTTTAACTAGTTTGTTTTAATATGAGAAACCACTACCTCATCATGTTGCCCATAGAATGGAAATGAGGAATTCTAAGAATTTAGGCATGAGGTAGTGGTTTCTCCTTTCGTGCCTAAATTCCGCCTCTTATTAAGTATCTTGTTATGCACTTTTTTTTTATTTAGAATGCTTATACCGATTGGAAATTTAAGCTCCACTGCTAGTTAGTATGTATGACATGCACCATGAAAATTGTGAGGGACAAGGAGAAAAGAAAAATGAGAGTTACTTTCGTTGAAGGTTTATTTTACTGCTTTGGGTTGAATACTACTCATCTAATAACAATGTCCTTGGGTTAAATTTTCTTTCGATTATTTTCTTGTTTCTAGAGAGAATATTTCCAATTGTTTCAGGTCATGCAGCATTTAGATTTATCTACCATTTGAATGATTAATAATCTATAGTTTGATGGGCTTTAAGCTATGTGTTCGAAAAGGGTGCCAAAGTAAGATCTCCAAAGATGATGGCACTTATACCAAACTGCTGCATTCGATAGATATCAACAAACACAACAAAACTGACCTATTTGGGATTTCCTATTTAATTTAGACTTAATCAAAGAAATTTTGGTAACTTAAGACTTGGGTCGAACACTTCTCTTGATCGAACTGGAAATGAGTTCGATCAAAGGTGAGAGTTGGAGGCTTGATGATTTCCTAATTAGATTAGAAGTAGGGATTAATTAAATATACAAAATACTTCCATATTAGGATTTTGAGGAGAGAGAGGATATTTCCCTATAAATATATTATGACCACCCTTCTCCTCTCTACTCAGCAAGGTCGGTAACATAAAAAAAGGAAGAGATACCCGATGACGAACCGAATTGTCTGTTAGGAGATTGTTAGAGTTCCGATATTTAGATTTATGTTTTATTGATTGGTGTTCGATTTTGTATTATCTTTTGATTTATGATCGATAAAAAATTAATATGCTCAAATAAATCAACCACATGGGAGACATTCCTTTTTTATTTTCTATAATTATTTTACTGTGTTTTATGTCGACATGAAAAATGTTATGCTCAATATGTTCTATGTAAAAGATGGCAGAAATTTTCATGATGAAATCCAAGCCCTATTGCCATACAAAAAAAAAAGGGGGGGGGAACCGATGTCGAAACACCGAATTGAAATTTTATTTTTTATTTTCCAAAATGCTACATTTTTGGGAGGTGAATGATCAACCTTGGATTCTCATGGGCCGATTTGGATAAAGAAGAAAGAAAGAAACACTAAGGAGAAAGAGGCAACAAACTTCGGGATGGGATCATTGAGGGTGTTTGAAAGATCTAATCTCGTTGCATTCTACAGTTGTGGGTGAGCGATGGAGGACGGAAGGAATTTTCTTGTGCGCAAAAGTAAGAAACAATAGAACGTGATTTTGGTAGTAGATTTGGTTTGACCTCTCCAAGCAAAATATGAAAAAGGGCATCTAAATCTCATGGCCAACCATAAATAGTATAAATATAGTATAATCTAATCTCCTGTTTTGGTTATAAACAGTGTTATATACTAACGCTATTTTGGAGATTTGCTATCGAGACTTGATCGAGATTACTTTGGAATTTCCTCATTCAGGGAGGGTATTTTGGTATTTTGAAACTTAGATGGGGGCATCTAATCGGATTCGTAATAAGACTCGACTTAGGGTCAGAGTTAAGTTTTGGATGATTCTGTAATTATTAATTAAAATAAATAAAATATTTTGAATCACTTAAATTTGGGATTTCTAATTAGTTTAGGATGGGATTTTATTACTAGCCTATGATCCATGTTGCATTATGTTCAATTAATAATCTAAAATTATTATAGATCTAAAATAAAACGATCGATATTTTTTATATCATTATCAAATCAAATACCTCCTACATTATGAAGCCTTCCTAGATTTACACATGAAAAATTAGCACTCCTCTATTTCCTATTTTACACAAGACTACTATGACTAACGATATTAGAGATCAATTATTACAACTAAAGATATTTTATGTAAGAGCACCATGGTCTCTCCTACAAAGGTAATCCGTCAATATTAGAAATCTCATTTTCTTAATCATTAATATTAATAAGAATTTAATTAAGCCTCTAATATATCTTATCCTAAGTTATTGGGTCATAATTTTACATTCACTCACTTAACTTATTAATTTATTAAGATATAAACTAAAATATTTAAAATTATATTAAAAATAAAATTATTTTGAAAATAATTTTGCTCAATTGAGTTCTAAAATTTTGAAGAGCATTTTATAAGTATACATAAACTTTAAAAAATAGATCAATAAATCTAATAAATGTAATAATATATCAAATGTGATTATCAACATGAGTTATAATGATTGTATGTCATTTATATCATATATTATCCTACAAAATACAATACTATTAGTATTTCCTTATATAATTCATAATGATCCATATACTTTTATTTTATCAAAATAATTCTATTATCATATTTAAATATAATATACATATACATAACTGAACATAATAGTAAAATAAATAATTTTTATTATATAATTAAAAATATTAATTATAATATTCATTCAAATATTCAAAACCAAATCTTTTATTGGTTGTGTATAAGGCCCATAATAAAAATATGTTTTTATACTTTAGGTTGTAAGGACTTAAATGAATCAACAATCATTAAAGTGGTCTTAATTTTTTCAATTGACACTTATTATTTTTGAACTCTTTATTTTACCACTTGGTATTTTAACTTAATATGTTTATAACCGCTTAAGTACTTGTCCCTATTAAAGAAGAAAATTGTTATAATATTATCATAAAATATCTTCGATAACTTATCAATTGAGTCGATCACAATAATCCTAAGAGAAATTATGCAACTATAAAGCTTGATCAGTGAACTTAAAGTACATAATAAATTTAACTTTTATTGTCGTATGCAATGATCGATTGCTTTATATTTTCGAAGAAATTGCCTCTCCCTCTAGCTTGCAAAAATATAAATCATAAAATATATTTTCTGTTGTTGAGATAATTTATAAAATTGATATTTGAATATCCTATCATTTTAAGTTGATTAAATATTTTGTATGTGAGCATATAGTTTTTATCTTTGTAAATACATTATTACTTTTTTCTAGCCTTCAATACTATATTATTTAACATAGTATTTCAACTATAAAACTAATATATAGTTTGAACATATAACAAGCTTTCAATTTGGCATGCATAAAAAAAAAAAATTTACTTAATTTTTTTCCTAGGTCATTTTTAGGACATTGGTTTTGATTGAATTTTTTATTATATATATAATATTTGTTGAAGAAAGTCACATATCAAATCTCTCAAATATTCGACTAATTTATCTTTTATAAAATAGTTCTAGTAATATTTGATATATATACCTAAATATTTCGATAACAATATAAATTGCTTTATCTATATCAATCATTTTAAAATTCTTAACCAGAAATTTTTTTTATCTCGTTTAATAAACCAAGATAACTAAGGATATATAGAGTGATCCTTAGATCTTCACCCCATATTAATTCAGGTATAAAGAATAAATTATTTATATCTAATTATATATATAAGAGTATGATTATGCCTTTCAATAATCTCATTCAAGTATGATAAACCTGATAAAGGATAATGAGCATAAATATATTTTTTAAATTTAATAAAAAGACTATTAAGAACGAGTCAGCATTAAGAGGGGGGCGGGTGAATTAGTGCAGCGGATAAAATCATGTTGGTTTGAAAATATTTCGTACGATAAAAACCGAACTCGGAAGATAACTTGAAATCTCATTGGTACGAAAGAAGTAGGCTAAGTAAAGATTCAATTTGCAGTAAAGGTAAATTGCTCAAATAGAAATGTAAACAGTTTTATAGTGGTTCGATCGTCGTGACCTACATCCACTCTATCGATTCCTTTTCCATCGAGGCCACCGGCATCCACTAGTAATCTTCCTTCAATGGGCGGAGATCAACTACCCTTACAACTCGATTCTTCTTTTGATAGGTTCAGGAGAGAACCTTTACAACCCCTTCACTCCTCTCTTAAACAAGACTAACACTTAAGTTTTGAGAGGAGTTCACACAAAATTACAATAGCATTTTTTTTCTTTTTTGCTCTCAGTTATGTATATTTTAACCAGGGATGAGAGGGGTATTTATAGGCCTCAAGTGGATTTAAACTTGGAGCCTAAAAGAGTCTCATCCCGGGTTTCCCGGGTCTTGGCATTACCATTGCTTGCAGCACCGACACTAGGCGGTTCCACTGCCCAATCTAGTGGTACCACTGCTTGAAAGATTGTGTCTAGGTAGTACCACCACCGACACAGTCTCAAAGATTATGCCACGACGATGTTGTTAGGAACGAGTCAACACTAAGAGGGGGGGAGGGGGTGAATTAGTGCAGTAGTAGAAACTACATCGGTTCTGAAAATTTTTCGTTTCGTACTATTAAAACCGATTTGTAAATATGCTTAGATTAACTTGAAAGTGTATGCGAGCATAGGCATAGTAAAAGCATAAGGAGGAGAGGCAATCTGCTATAAATGTAAATTGCTCAAAGTATATACAAACCGAGTTTATAGTGGTTTGGTCGTCATAACCTACATCCACTCTTGATTCCTCCTCCGTCGAGGCTACCGGCATCCACTATCGGTCTTCCTTCAATAGGCGAATACCAATCACCTTTTACAGCTCTTTCTCCTTTTACTGGGTTTAGGAGATAACCCTTATACCCCACTTACTCCTCTCTCAAACTATTCTAACACTTAGAAGAAGGAGAGGAGTTCACACAAGATTACAGCAGTGTTTCTTTCTTTTTCACTCTCAAGTCTTGTGTAGTTTAATCAAGGATGAGAGGGGTATTTATAGGCTTCAAGTGAATTCAAACTTGGAGCTTAAAAGAGTCTATCTCTGGTTTCTCGAGTATAAGTGGTACCACTGCCTGTGCTGGGCGGTGCCACCACTAGTATCAGTCTGACACTAGGCAGTACCACTAACTAACAAGGGCGGTACCACCGCTTGTCACCTTACCATTGGGCGGTACCATCGCCCAATCTGGCAGTACCATCGCCCAGTCTGGTGGTACCACCACCTGACAGCCTCTTGGAGACTATGTCTGGGCGGTACCACCACTTGACATAGTCTCGGAGACTATGCCACGATGGTGCCACCTCTTGGGTTATTATTTGGGCCTTTTCATTGGGCCCAACACAATTCATACATAGGCCCAACTGATCCCTAATTAGATTAGTCCAATTCCAATCCTAATTATGTGCTAACTATGATTTCTAAGACATTTACTAAGCTAAACAAGTCCGTAAGTCTAGTTTCTTCCGATGAGCTTCCGGTGATCTTTCGACGATCTCTCGGCAATGTTCCTACGGACTCCCGGCAAGCTCCTAGACTTCACGACTATCTTCTTGGCGAGTTCAGATAAGCTTCTTTGGCAAGCTCCTGGACTTCTCGATCAATTTTGACAGAACTTCTGACGAACGTTCGAACTTTCGACGAACTCTCGAACTCCCAACGAAATCACATTCTTGACTCTAGGACTTCATTTTGCTTTATGTCTTGCTATTATAGTTAATCCTACACACATAAAACCAACTTTAATCTAAACAGCTATTATAAAGCTTTGAATCATGTTGTCCGGCATGCCATTGGGTCATTGAAGCTTCGTCTGATTCTTCAGCGCATCATCCTTTCTTATGGCCTATTGCCCAATCGGTCAGTTGACCTCTGTAACTCTGATATCCTTGGCACAATATCTGCTCTTCTTGGCTCGATGCCCAAAACCTTCTGCCGATACATCGACCAATTTCGGTGTGATGTCCAATCTTTTGACATTTTTCTCCGGCCCAACATGATTCTTCTTGCTTCAATTGTCTCTCATTGATCGAAGTTTCCTACGTCATTTTGCTTTATGCCTTGCTATTGTAGTTAATCCTGCACATATAAAATCAACTTTGATCTAGACAATTATTATAAAGCTTTGAATCATGTTGTCCGGCATATCATTGGGTCATTGACGCTTCGTCTGATTCTTCGGCGCATCGTCTTTTCTTACAGCCTATTGCCCAATTGGCCAGTTGACCTCCGCAACTCCAATATCCTTGGCACAATATCCGCTCTTCATGGCCCGATGCAAGAAACTATGGCCCGAAGCCTTCTGCCGATACGTCGACCGATCCTTCGGTGTGACGTCTAATCTTTTGACATTTTTCTCCAGCCTAACATGATTCTTCCTAGTTCAATTGTCTCTCCTTGATCGAAGCTTCCTATGTCATTTTCCTTTATGCCTTGCTATCATAGTTAATCCTGCACACATAAAAGCAACTTTGATATAGACAATTATTACAAAGCTTTGAATCATGTTGTCCGACATGTCATTGGGTCATCGACACTTCATCTTATTCTTCGACGCATCGTTCTTTCTTACGGTCTATTACCCAATCGGCCAGTTGACCTCTGTAACTCTGATATCCTTGGTGCAATATCCGCTCTTCTTGGCCCAATGCCCGAAACCATGGCCCGAAGCCTTCTACCGATACATCGACCAATCCTTCAGTGTGACGTCCAATCTTTTGGCATTTTTCTCCAACCCAACATGATTATTCCTGCTTCAATTGTCTCTCCTTGATTAAAGCTTCCTGCGTCACTCAAAATGTAGATCAAATCATAAACACTTATCAATTGGTTTTATCATCAAAATCCGAGATTCAATAGGTGCCACCTGTTGGGTCATTATTTGGGCTTTGCACTTAGCCCAACATAGCCCAAACTTTGCCCAATTGACCCTTAATTGAGTTGGCCAAATTGCAACCTAATTATGTGTTAACTATGAATTTTAAGACATTTACTAAGCTAAATAAGTCCGTAAGTCTAGGTTTCTTCCGGTGATCTTCTAGCGAACTTCCGATGATCTCTCGGCAATGTTCTAGCGGACTCTCGGTAAGCTCTTGGACTTCACGACGATCTTCTTAGCGAGTTCCGATGAGTTTCTTTGGTAAGCTCCTAGACTTCTCGATCAATTCCGGTAAAACTTCCGACGCTCGTCCGGACTTCCGACGAACTCTCGAACTCCCAACGAAATCTCATTCTTGACTCCAGGACTTCATTTTGCTTTATGTCTTGCTATTATAGTTTATCCTACACACTAAAAACCTACTTCGATCTAGACAATTATTTTAAAGCATGCATCAAGTGTTGTCCGGCATATCATTGGTTTACCGACGCTTCGTCCGATTATTCGGCGCATCGTCCTCTCTTGCGGCCTATTCCCCGAAATAATGAATCTTTCATACTTTTTTTTTTAATTAAAAAAAATATTTATAAATTATTAATAATATGAGTTAAAGTACTAGAGTTAATTTACTAAGTATTAGAAGGAACTTCATTAATATTTTATTTGAAACATAACTTTATTTTATTTATTTTTGAACCAAGCCTTTGCATTTATTATAATCATTCTTAATATATTCTTTTTTGCTATAAAAGTAGCACTTATTATGAAGACTTTCGTTTTATGAGTTTATTTAGAAATTCTAAGTCTAATTGATTTATATGGTGAATAATGCCTTTGCTTCTTTTTGTTAGGACTGAAATCGGCACTTTGGGGGGTGAATTAGTGCATTTAGGTAAATGATGTTGATTCGGAAAACTTCAATGATTTGGAAAAACTATATCAGAAATGATATCGAAGTGTGTTTGACTTAGAATAAACATAATAAGTAGTTAAAACGGAAAAATAATAGTAATGAAGAGTAGAAAGAAGATGCACACCAAATTTATAGTAGTTCGGTCATCGTGGCCAATGTCCACTCCCAATTCCTTCTCTGTTGAGGCCATCGACATCCACTAATAGTCTTCCTTCAATAGGTGAAGACCAACTTCCCTCTTACAACTCTTTCTATTTTTCACAGGTTTATGAGACAATCTTTACAGGGCTGTACCATAACCTGGCAGCATTAACTGCCAACGGTATCATTATTGGAAAATCTTAGGGGCGACATCACATGCACAGTGGAAGAACAGAAAACAAAATCTCTAATTCACAAAGATATGTTCGTCATCGTACAAAGATTGATGCGCAAAAATTACGAAACAGAAAACCACGTGTGAGATAGATTGTGTTACCTAGGGAGATCGTATATCCCTGAATCCCTACAGATATCTAGGAGAGAGTGAAGGAGGTCAAGCGCCCTCCTCTCTAGCGGTGATCCACACAACAGGGCTGCGATGACGCTCCTCAAAACTCTAGGCCTACTTTGCGGTAGAGAGGGGGAGGAGAATAGGAGAGGAAGCAAAAGACTCTAGCCTATAAACTATTGAATCCCTTCTATTTATAAAGGTCCCTTGTCAACTTAACCCTAATAGATCCTCCCCTATTGGGTATTGGATCTCCATCCAACTATCCAAGCCTCTTAGATTAGTGGGTCTCTATCCGATAATCTCTTATGGGCTTTTATTGGATATCATCCATATGATCCAATAATTCGGGGGCTTATTGGATATCCAATAAGATAAGGGCTCTAATTGATATCTCATATCCGAACCTCTACTCATCGCAATGCCTACCATATTTGTGTGATCCTCTAGGTCCAATATCGAGCTAGCATAATTGTAGGGAGTCATATCTGTTAGAACTCCTTCTGTCTTAGTGAATTATTATCTCCATAATAATTCACTTGACTCATCGACCGCGGACGTACTAGGTCACTACGCCGTAGTCCCCAGACAATACAAGGGAATCCAATCCATTGGACCTGTCTGTCCTTAGTTACCATGTACCTATGGTCCCTCATTCATCTAATATTCGAAAGATCGTATATCGGGCATAGTGCTATCAGACCCATATAGTTTCTACTCGAGTCTCGCTCTAATCGGATTCTCCCAGAGAACTTTTTCTCTCTCAATCTGAATATCCCTAACTAAGGATTTGTCTAAGCAAGAATATATAAGATATTCCTCTCATGACACCGAGAGTGGATGATCCTCTTTCGACACTCAATAGCTCTCGTAAGGTTGACTACCACTCCCGATAACCGGTTGTGCTAGATCTGGGACATCCAAACCTACAAGTCCAGTATCAAAGAGTGGAGCACTCATACAGGACATCCTTGGCATCTCAAGTCTAAGGACCAGATGCACCACTGGGACTACGAAATCACTGTCTGATAATAAGGCATCATTAACCATTCAGCATTCCGTAAGCCGATCAATCAGTGAATTCATTCCCAATGAGCACTTGTATTGTATCCCTAGTGTGCCTACATGACCAACTATGAGACCATCTACATCCATCATATGGACGGGTATACAACACACTAGTATGTTTGGTTATCTCGATGTTCCTCTCGAGTAACCTATGATAGGGATTAATTAGGATTTGTGTTTAAAGGCGAATCGGTCTCATTATCGTGATCTCATCACGATCCGATTCCCATTGCACAAATCCAAGGACATAATATATATATATATATATATATATATATATATATATATATATATATATATATATATATATATATGCAACAAGTAATATAAAGTGATAAATGTCAAAATATAATAAGAAAAAAGGCTGCATGTCAAGTCACACGTGTCATCACTCACATGAATGGCTTACAGGGCACATATTGTTGAATCTTGGATTTTAATGATGAAACCATTTGATAGTGTTTATGATTTCATCTATGTTTTGAGTGATGCATGAAGCTTTAATCAAGAAGAGACATTTAAAGCAGGAAGAATCATGTTGGGCCGGAGAAAAACATGTCAGAAGATTAGACATCAAGCCGAAGGATTGGTCGACGTATCGACAGAATGCTTCGAGCCATGGGTCTAGGCATTGGGCCAAGAAGAGCAAAAATTATGCTAAGGAAATTAGAGTTACGGAGGTCAACTGACCGATTGGGCAATAGGCCACAAGAGAGGACGATGCACCGAATAATCAAACGAAGCATTGATAAACCAATGACATGCCGGATAACACTTGATTCAAGTTTTGTAATAATTGTCTAGATCGAAGTGGGTTTTAAGTGTGCATGATTAACTACGATAGTAAGGCATAAAGCAAAATGAAGTCCTGGAGTCAAGAACGAGATTTCGTTAGGAGTTCGAGAGTTTGTCAAAAGACCGGACGTTCATCGAAAGTTCTATCGGAATTAATCGAGAAGTCCAGAAACTTGCCAAAGAAGCTTATCAAAACTCACCAAGAAGATCGTCATTTAAATTCAAAATATCAATATCAAAATCATCATAAAAATTATTTTTCTTAAAATTAAAAATTTTATTAAAAACAATATGAATAGATTCCTCTATAATCAAAGTTCTTTTATTAAAGACATGAAAAGCTTTAGACATAGAGAAATAACCAAGAAAATTGCCTTCATCAGATTTTGCATCAAATTTTCCTAAGGCATCTTTTTCATTTAAAATAAAATATTTACAACCAAAAATTTTAAAATATGAAATATTAGGTATTTTGTTGTTCTATAATTTATAGAGAGTTTTGGAAAGTAATGGTCTTACGAGAACCCTATTCATGACATAGTATGTCATGTTAACGGCTTCGACCCAAAAATATTTGAGTAGGCTATGTTCGTTTAACATGGTTCTTACCATTTCTTGTAAGCTCCTATTTATTTTTCAACTACTCTATTTTGTTATAGATTTCTTAGAATAGATAAATTATGGTTGTACTCATTTGACTCATAAAAATTTTAAAAATCATGGTTTTGAAACTCACCATCATGATCACTATAAATAGATGAAATCATAAAGCCCTTTTCATTTTGAATAAGTTTATAAAATTTTAAAAAATATTTAAAGCAATCACTTTTGTGTACCAAGAAGTATGTCCAAGTGTATCTACTATAATTATCAATAATTACAAAGGTATATTTATTACCTCCTAGGCTTGTCGTATTAATTGATCCAAATAAATCCATATGAATCAATTATAGTGGTCTATAGGTACTTATTTAATTTTTTGATTTGAAACTACTTTTTATTTGTTTTCCTAGTTGACATACATCACAAACTTTGTCTTTGACAAACTTGATGCTAGACATTCCTCTTATAAGTTCTCTAGTTAAAAATTAAGAGATTAGTTTCATGCTAACATGTGTTAATCTCATATGCCAAAGCCATGCATCATTGTCAAAAGCCGAAAAACACGTTTCATTGTAAAAATTATCAATATCAATAGTATACACATTATTATTTTTTAAGGCAATCATAGATCTATTTTTGTGTGGTATTTCAATTATACAAGCATTAGATTCAAATTTGATGATATATCCTTTTATCACACAATTGACTAATGCTTAATAGATTATATTTTAAATCATTTACTAATAGCACATCTTCAATTAAAAGGTTCAACTTGTTACATATGGTTCCTTTGCTAATAAATTTTCCTTTGTTGTTGTCTTCGAAGGTGATGTACCCTTAGCTAATGAGCTTAGAGAATTATGTTAGATCTCCGGTCATATGCCTTAAGCATCCACTATCAAGGTACCATCTCTTGCTCCTAGTTTGTGATTGTAAACACATCTACAAGAAAGGGGGTTTTCTTTTAGGTAACCATTTGACTTTGGATTCCTCATAAATAGATCTACCTATCATTGAGTAATTTATGATTACTTTAGAAACTCAAACTAATTTACGTGGACTATACCTTTTAAATGGACATTTGTAAATAAAATGACCAGATTTTTCATAAAAATTATATTTTTCTCTACGTGAGACATGTAATGTAGGTCCTTTAATGAAGATAGTTGGGTTTTATTAAGTGTTACTCACAAAATCAATTCATTCTTTTCTAAGAACATGACCCTTATTAGCAAGGATAATGTTTAGAGATTTATTACCTATTTTAAAATTTTCCAATATTTCTTGTACTAACAAAATTTTCTTTTTAAATGACTCTAACTCTTCACATTGAGTATAAGGAGTTAACATATACTTATCATACTTATTTTTTATTTTTTAAGTTAACTAGAAAGAGAAGCATAATCCTTTTTTAATAATTTATATTTTTTACCAACTAATTTACATTCATCAAACAAATCATGAAAAACACTTAATAATTCATCAAAAGATAAATAAGTTTCGATTGAGTCACTTACCTCGTCGCCAAATGTCATTAATGCATAGTTAGCAACTTCTTCTTTGTTGATTGACTCCTCGTCTTCGGATGTACTTGAATCATCCTAAGTCACCTTGAGTGCTTTTTTTTTTTTTTTGTAGTTTCTTCTTCAATTGGGGACATTCATTTTTGAAGTACCTTGGCTTCTTGTATTCATAGCATATTATTTGGTCCTTTTTGAGTTCACTTTTGTTCTTAATGTCTTGTTTTATTTTGTTTTATTCCTTTTTAAGAAATTTTAAAACTTTCTTATAAGGAGTGCCAAGTAATCATCATCATCATCATTATCACTTGAGTTTTCACCCAAGTGGCATTCTTTGGTTCTATGTGTTATGTCCTTCTTATTATTTGGAAGGTTATTATCAAGTTTATCATATGCTATACACGTCATTTCATAGGTCATCAAAGACTTGATAAATTCTTCAAATGGAAAGTTATTTAGGTCCTTAGCTTCTTGTATTGTCATTACTTTAGGATCCCAACTTTTTGGAAGGGATCTTAATATCTTGTTAACAAGTTCAAAATTAGAAAAACTTTTACTAAGTGTTTTTAGACCATTGACGATATCCATAAAACGAGTATATATGTCTCCAATAGTCTCGTTTGGTTTCATACGAAATAACTCATAGCTATGAACCAAAAGATTAAATTTTGACTCTTTAACTCTACTTGTGTCTTCGTGTGCGACTTCAAGTGTGTGTCAAATGTCATGTGTAGTTTCGTATATAGAAACCCGATTAAATTTATTTTTGTCAAGATCGCAAAAGAAATCGTTCATCGCTTTAGCATTCAAAGTGAAAGTCTTCTTTCTCTATATCATTCCATTCATTTATTGGTTTGGAAGACTTTTCAAAATTGCTTTCAAAATGTTCCATAAATCAAAATCTATTGAAAGCAAAAAAGTTCTTATTCTAGTTTTCTAATACGTATAGTCTGTCCCATTGAACATAGGAGGACGAGTGATAGAAAGACCCTCTTAATTTCCAGTAAAAGTCATTTCTCTTGGATGTTAAACCAAACGAGAAAAATATTGGCTCTAATACTAACTATTATGACCGAAATTAGCACTAATAGAGGGGGTGAATTAGTGCTTTTAGGTAAATGACGTCGATTCGGAAAACTTCAATGATTTGGAAAACTTGATTCAATGAAACCATATCGGAAATAATATCGAAGTGTGCTTGACTTAGAGTAAACATAATAAGTAGTTAAAATAGAAAAATAATACTAATAAAGAGCATAAAGAAGATGCACACCAAATTTATAGTGGTTCGGTCATCGTGACCTACGTCCACTCCTGATTCCTCCTCCGTTGAGGCCACTGGTGTCCACTAATGGTCTTGCTTCAATGGGCGAAGACCAACTACCCTCTTACAACTTTTTCTTCTTTTCACAAGTTTAGGAGATAACCTTGATAAGCCTCACACCTCTCTTAGAATGATCACAAAGCTAAAGAAGGAGGAAGAGGACACTTAGCACTTTTTTAATACTTTTATGCTAGTCATAGGTGCCCAGCAAGCCAATCACATGAGTGATGGCATGTGTGACTTGATACAGAATCTTTTTGCTTATTATATTTTGACATATATCACATTATAACTATTGCATATATGCATATATATATTGTGATGCTCTTGGATTTATGCAATGGGAATCGGATCGTGATGAGATTACGAAAATGTGATCGATTCACCTTTAAACACATATCCTAAATAATCCTGGTCATAGGTTACTCGAGAGGGACAACGTGATAACTGGACAAACTGGTGTGTTGTATGCCCGTCCATATGATGGATACAGCTAGTCTCATAGCTGCTTGTGTAGGGACACTAGGGATACAGTACAGGTGCTCATTAGAGAATGAGTTCACTGATTGATCCGCTTACGGAATGCTGGATGGTTGATGATACCTTATTGTTAGACAGTGATTCCGTAGTCCTAGTGGTATATCTGGTCCTTAGACTTGAGACACCAAGGATGTCTTGTATGAGTGCTCCACTCTTTGATACCAGACTTATAGGTTTGGCTATCCCAGATCTAGTACAGTTGGTCATTGGGAGTGGTAGTAGACCTTACGAGGGCTATTGAGTGTCAATAGAGGATTATCCACTCTCGGCATTATGAGAGGAATATCCCATGTGTTCTTGCTCAGACAAATCCCTAGCCAAGGTCATTCGGGTTGAGAGAGAAAGAGTTCTCTGGGAGAATCCGATTAGAGCGAGACTCGAGTAGAAACCGTATGGGTCTAACAACACCACGCTCGATATACGGTCTCTAGGATATTGGATGGATGAGGGACTATAGGTACACGGTAACTAAGGACAGACAAGTCAAATGGATTGGATTCCCTTGTATTGTTTAGGGACTACGGCGGAGTGGCCTAGTACGTCCGTAGTCGATGAGTCAAGTGAATTATTACAGAGATAATAATTCACTGAGTTAGAAGGAGTTCTGATAGGTATGACTCACGGCCAACTCGATATTGCTCCTAGAGGGGCACACACATATGGTAGGCATTGCGATGAGTAGAGGTTCAGATATGAGATATCCGATGGAGCCCTTGTCTTATTGGATATCCAATAAGCCCCAGAATTATTGGATCCTATGGATGAGATCCAATAAGAGCCCATGAGAGATTATTGGATAGAGATCCACTAATCTAAAAGGCTTGGGATATTGGATGCAGATCCAATACCCATTAGGTGAGGATCCATTAAGGTTTGACAGGGGACCTCTATAAATAGGAGGGATTAAGAGCCTCATAGGCTAGAGCCTTTGCTTGCCTCTCCTATTCTCCTTCCCCTCTCCACCTCAGAGAAGGCCTGAAGTTTTGAGGAGCGTCGTCGCAGCCCTACTATATAGATCACCGCTAGAGAGGAGGACGCTTGACCTCCTTCACCCTCTCCTAAGGATCTACAAGGAAATAGGGATATACGATCTCCCTAGGTAACACAATCTATTCTATACACAGTTTTTCAGTTTTGTGAATTTTGCGCACCAATCTTTGCACGACGACGAACATCTCCTTGGGAATCGGGGATTTTGTTTTCTTGTTCTTCCGCTGCGCATGTGATGTCGCCCCCAAAGATTTTCCCAACATTTTATAACCCAAAATCTCAAGATTTTTGTTCACACTTTTATGCTCTTTCATGCAGAAAAAAGTGGGGCATTTATAGACCCTAATGGCTTCAAAAATGAAGCTAAAAAGTATCTCATCTCCGGTTTTCACCTGTAGACTGAGACTGGGCGGTACCACTGCCCAGTTTGGGTGGTATGATTGCTTGATAGAGCCTCGGAGTCTGAGCTCTGGTGGACTTGACAAGGTGGTACCACTGCTTGGCAATATTAACTGTTGATGGTACTATCGCCTAGACCACTTGGGAGGCCAAGCCTCAAGCGGTTCCACCGCCCAGTCTGTGTAGTGCCATCGCCTAACGTGGCTCCAAGTGGCCGAATGGGCCATCTAACTAGTCCAATTCAGTCCTGTTTAGCGCCCAATTTGTCCATAATTGAATTAGTAAGATTTCTTCTAAAAGTAACTCAAATTAAAGTCCTAACTACAATAGTTAAGTCTAAAACAATTACGATATAAGCAATATAAGTTATCTAGCACATCAATTGTTCAACCGAACTCTCGGTGAACTTCCAACGGACTCACGACGAGCTTTCGATAAACTTCCGATGAACTTCCAGTGAGTTTTCGGTGAACTTCAGGCGAGATTTTAGTGAACTCCCGACGAGCTTTCACTGCATCGTCCGATCCTTCGGTGTATCCCCCCGATTCACCCAGCTCGATACCCAATCATTAAGTCCGGCCCAACATTCAATTATTCTTTAATTGTTTTACCTTTTTCATGATCATAGTTAGTCTTGCATCACTTATCTCAATATATAATTAGATCATTAATTCAGTAATTGATTTTATCATCAAAATTTGAGATTCAACACCTTTCTTGTTACCCGCTGCTTGAGTAATAGCCAAGATATTTTAAGATCTTTCATGTTTTAATCTTTACTCTTCCTGAATGCACATACTAGCTAGCTCATTTAAGTTCAACTTATCCTTATTTATAATTATAGTAAATCTTAAACTAAGAATGAAAAGAGTTAAAAATGAATAATACAAGAAAAGATGAAGATTTATCTGTATTCATTACCAATGCTTTGAGTTTTATTGTTTTGTCAGTATTAAGGATACGAAGGATACGATCTTGATTCTTCAAGTGACATCATATTGAGTTATACTTAGTTCTTTTATTAAGGTATCAATTAATAACTTATCATCAAACTTAAAGTTATCTTTAATAATATTTAAATTTTCAAGTGTGCTAGTTACAAACGATAATAAAGTCTTGAAATTACTAACAATTTTTATCCCTATAATCATAAGATTGATAGGGATAGTATAAATTGCATATGCTTTAATAATATTTAAATATTCAAGTTTGTGGGCCTTTTAATAAGTAAGGCGAAGTCAAAATCTAACACGGATAGTATAAATTGCATATGCTTTAATAATATTTAAATATTCAAGTTTATGGGTCTTTTAATAAGTAAGGCCAAGTCAAAATCTAACACAGATAGTATAAATTGTATATGCTTAAATTATTCAGAATTATTTGATCCAAAGAGCATAGGAATATTAAAAGCATAAGAATGGAATGAAGGAAGAACCACTAAAATAATAAAATAAAGAAATATTAGTTTTAATTTTTTTTAAAATTATAAATTATTAATAACATCTATATTTTTTGTTTGAGTGAAATATTGATATACCTAGTGTTCAAAAAAAAGAAAAAAAAAGTAATCATGAGTTGCTTTTCTGATGTTTAATTTTTTTTTATTGAACACTAGAATTTCATCGAAGAAGAATAAAGATAATATATATAGTTCATCATAATCTTGAAATTTTAAAAGTATTAATATTTTTTAGTTTATTATTTTAATGATTCTTCCTTTATTCCATTCTTATGTCTCAATACTCTTAGGATCAAATAGTTTTGAATGATTTGCATGTGCAATTAACATTGGTGTGTTATATCTTGACATGTCCTTACTTGCTAAAAGGCCTACAAATTTAATTGATGATAGTATTATGAAAGAATAAATAAAATAAACACTTAAGAAAGATCTAATAGGCTCAATCTTATTTTATAATGATAATAATTGTTAATAAAATTAAGACTGCCTTACCACTTATAAGTAGTGCACTAAAAAATTTAAAGGCTATTGCGGACCATTTTAAGTCTGTTAGCAAATCATTGCTAACACTTTAATAAAAGAGTAGATACAACTCAATATGATATACTCAAGAAATTAAGATCATATTCCTAATATGATTGATAAAACTATAAAATTTAAAATATTAGGCATGAATGTAGAAGTGTTCTTTCTTATGCAATACATTGTTAATTATTTCTTTCACAGTTTAACCCATTTAAGATTCTCGATATGTACTACAACACAAATAATGATAATTGAAACTTGGATGAGCTAACCACTAATTAAGGGGTTGGTAACTAAAAAAAGAAGCAAAGACATCATCCACTAAATAAATCAATTGGGTTTAGAAATGCTAAATAAACTCATGAAAAGAAATTCTTCATAATAAAATATTACTTTTGTGACAAAAAAAAAAAAACATGAAGAATGATTGTTCTAAAATAAGACTTAGTTGGAAAAGAAAAATATAAATTTTATCTTTGTATGTTTTGTCCTTGATTAGATACTTTGAGGAAAAAATCATATACTCCTCTAGTTTGTATACATCTACCTATGTTTTTTATAATTTGCATGAGCGTACATATTCAGGCTAAGTTTGTGATTGCTATGTAATTTTTAATATCTTAGTAGTTAAAAAAAAATCAACTTGAGATATTAACGATTACTATTGAGATATTTTTTTATAATTTCTTTCTTTCAAAATAATTATATTTCTAATTAGATCTATAATATATTTTATCCTAGTTAATTGAGCCAAATAAGAGCCATCTATAATTATTAAGCTGATGTGTCGCTTGGTGAAACTAAAATCACAAGGGTCTATGCTTGTAGAAGACAAATAAAAGTTCATAATCCATTAGGATCTATAAATTTCACAAAGCAAGAAACTTATACTTGTCAGGATACTTTTAGAAATGTCTATATCGAAAAGTAATACCTTAGGTGAGTAATCAAGCATAAAAATATAGACACATCTGGACATTTCTTTCTTTCAAAATATTATTATCATTAATGATATAATATATAACCAGTTATGTATATACCTCTGTTATGTAAACTTGATCTTTGGAAGAAAACGAAAACTGTGTACTTATGTTAACAAAAATTATAAAAAATATCATAGGTACAATGTGTAACATCTTAATTTAATCTCACATTCAAAATAGACGAAACTTATATTGATTTATAAAAATTTGATAAATATATTATTATTAATTGAAGTCTAAATATCGGCATGGATATTATCCTATTATAATTGATCAAAAAATTAGTGACTTTGTATGTTTAATAGCTGATATTATAATTATCTATTATTTCGACTGGTGGCTTTCACCGCTGCCTACACCTGTAGCTGGGACAAGTCTAAGACAGTTGTTGCATCTCTGACGACACAAATCTGTGATGTTTATAATAGCTCTGATTGTTTGAAAAATCATTGCCAGTGCAGATTTAGTAGATATGTAAATTATATAGTATTAGTAATATTAAAAGAAGAATTTATAAATAAAATTTCTGGCAATTTATATCTATTATTCAATAAGAAGAAATTATTAATAAATATATTATGTATAAAATAGAAGTTATGTAATTAAAGTATAGATAAGCATTGGAAAATTTTGTGTGATCATTTGATGCCTTTAGAATCGGAAAATATGTATATATATAAATATTTATTAAGGGAAGTTATACTTTAAAAATTAAGATTTTAATTATTATAAAATAGTATATAAAAATTAGCTTAGTTTGAGATGGATGTATAGAGTTATTAGAAAGAATTTAGTAAAACAAAATTCTTTCTAAATATTTAGTCCCAATAAAAAGATTAAAAAAATAAAATTCAACTAAAATAGTATGTGACACTACCATGGTTAACGAAGTGTTGAGGAAACAGTGTTGCGATGAGAGAGAAACAAGATCTAAAATTCGAATATTTTTCGTTTGACATACCTCGATTCATATAATCTATCTCAAATAATTAAGACGTCGAGGCTTATTCATTGGGAAAAAAAAAAATAGATTTACTAGTAATAATAAAGATAAGTTTATGCAAAAGTATTTGATGGTCATTCAAGATCACCTCATACGTATTGATCTCGGACATAGTATTTATTGCATGACATTATTAATGTATGCAACAAAATAAGGATCTATGTCATGTACATTCAAATTTTGGCTCACGATGTGTGTCACTGATTTCATCCATGGGAAGAAAAAAAAAGGAGTGTTGAAAAGGGATAAACATGTGAAAAATACAATCACATATTCAAATGTTTACACCCAGCAACCTAATAAAACCAAAGTTATACATGAACTCAGAAGTGATATATTCATCGCTTATTATATCCGTTAAGGGATCGGCACTAAGAGGGCGGGGGGGGGGTGAATTAGTGCAGTGGTAAAAATTACATCGGTTTAAAACTTCATTACGATTAAATCCGTTTCCGACGAATACTGTTTCGTAAAGGTAATAACTTTGAAAGCATACGTAAGAGAGTAGTAGATCTAAATAGCAACTAAGGAGGTTTGCAGTTAAAATAAATTGCTCAAAGAAATATAAACCAGATTTTAGAGTGGTTCAGTCATCGTGACCTATATCCACTTTGCCGATTCCTCTTCCATTGAGGCCACCGGCATCCACTATCGATCTTCCTTTAATAAGCGAATATCAACCTCCTTCTTATACCCCTTTCTCCTTTTCATAGATTTAGGAGTCAACCTTTACAAGCACACACTCCTCCTAAATAAAATTCTAAACTTAGACTATAGGAGGGGATTTCTCTAGTGATTGCAATAGCGTTTTCTCACTTTTAAATACTCTATGCTTGTGTGTATTAACTAGGGATGAGAGGGGTGTTTATAGGCTTCAAGTTGATTCAAACTTAGAGCCTAAAAACATCTCATCCCGGGTTTCCTAGGTCCGGGAGGTACCACTGCCTGTGCTGGGCGGTACCACCGCTAGTGTCAGTCTGACACTAATACTGCACTGGGTAGTACCACCGCCCAGTCTGGCGGTACCACCTCTTGGCACACTACTAGGGGCGGTACCACTGCCTAACACAGTCTCGAAGACCATGCCACTACGATGCCATCTCTTGGGTCACTATTTGGGCCTTTCATTGGGCCCAACATAGCCCTTACATGGGCCTAATTAGCCCATAATTGAATTGGCCCAAATCTAATCTCAATTATGTACTAACTATGAAATCTAAGATATTTCCTAAGCTAAACAGGTTCATAAGTCTAGTTTCTTCCGGCGAGCTTCCGACGATCTTCCGGCGAACTTCCGATGATCTCTCGGTAATGTCCCAGCGGACTCCCGGCAAGCTCCTAGACTTCACGACGATCTTCTTGGTGAGTTCTGACGATCTTCTTGGCAAGTTCTAACGAGCTTCTCTAGCAAGCTCTGAGACTTCTCGGCTGGTTCCTACAGAACTTTTGACGAACGTCCAGACTTCCGACGAACTCTCGAACTCCTAACAAAATCGTATTCTTGACTCCGGGACTTCATTTTGCTTCATGCCTTGCTATCATAGTTAATCCTGCATATGTAAAATACACTTCGATCTAGATAATTATTACTAAGCTTGAATCATGTTGTCCGGCATGTCATTGGTCCATTGACGCTTCGTCCGATTCTTTGGCGCATCGTCCTCTCTTGCGGCCTATTGCCCAATCGGCCAGTTGACTCCACAACTCCGATATCCTTGGCTCAATATCCACTCTTCTTGGCCCAATGTCCAAATCCATGGCCTGAAGCCTTTTATCGATACGTTGACCGATCGTCCGGCCCGACGTCCAATCATCTGACATGTTTTCCTCCAGCCCAACATGATTCTTCCAACTTTAATTGTCTCATCCTGATCAAAGCATCCTGCGTCATTAACAACGTAGATCAAATCATAAACACTTACCAATTGGTTTCATCATCAAAATACGAGATTCAACAATCTTCCCCTTTTTGATGATGACAACCAATTGATGATGAAGTTAACCTTAACTCCCCCTATCAATACGCCTTATTGATAGAATCTTAAATTCAAGCCGAATTCAAGTCATTGTAAATTTCATCATGAATATTTGCAACATGTCATCATGCATAACGTGATCATACTGCTCCCCTTTTGTCATCAACAAAAAGGAGAAGTGTAACTTTCAAATGTTTGGACATACAAGTTCAACTCATTGCATAATAAACATAATCTCCGTTTTTATTATCATGCAAGCTAGCAAAAATTAAAGATGTTCAAGTTTAGCATGTTTGCGTTTTTTTTTAGATAACAACTGTTTGCTTCTCTTTAGATTTCAAGCTAGCAATTTTTACGATATGCAAGTTTTACAACATACAGCTAGCATATTGGTTCATCTCCTTATAACATGCATAATCACCAAATCATCATTAATTTTGAATATGTGCAAGATCGAAAATTTTTTAAGTTAGCATGTTTTGCCTCTTTTGATAGGCAAGATACCACTTTTGCTTCTCTTGATATTGCAAGCTAGCAATTCTTAGTGATGTTCAAGATAGCAATTTCTACATCATACAAGCTAGCAAATTTTTTACATCATTAAAAAATATAAGCTAGCAATATTGAGATGTTCAAGAAAATAACTTTTGCTTCTTGAAATATATAAGTTAGCAATCTTTACATGAGTAAGCTAGCATGTCTTTACATCTTCTTGACTTATGCAAGCTAACTAGTAAGCTAGCTAGCAAGCTAACTATCTCCCCTTTGTCATTGTCAAAAAGAAGGGAAGAATACAATGTTGTAATTCTTTTTTCCTTTACATTAATTTTCAAATCATGATAAAGTTGAAGTATCAATCCTTTTTCAATATGTTTGTGCATCATAATAGTTTCAAATTAAAACATGCACAATTTTAAAATCTTACATTTCATTCTTACTTTATGCATGATACTAACAATATATCAATCATCATATCATACAAGATATTCAAGCATTCATAATACATTAATTTAGTAACAAATCATATCATTTTAAATTATGATGGCATCTAAATGTCAAATTACATTGCATCCTATCATGCATGATCATAACTTCTCATTTATATTTCATGCATATTTTTATTTCATCACATTCATTTCATCTCATCAAGAAAAATTAATTGGATGATGAATACAAGAAATTGCATAAAAATCATATCATGAAAGATAAGATCATGTGAATACCAAAAGGCATGATTCCTTTTGAAAAACATCCTCTTAAATAATCAAAAGAAAATCTTATGGGATCAAATAATAAAAAATATTCAAAAGAAATTTTAAGTCATGAATTTTGAAAAAGATATTATCTTTAGTAAATCGTAAAAGAAACTTAGGAGAAAAAGATTTCAATTCATGCATATAAAATCTTGATTTAAGCATAAGACATCTCAAGTTATAAATCTCAAAAAATAAAAATAAAGCTCATTCAAATTCAAATCATCAAATCAAAATTGTTTTCAAGAGATTCATAAAAAGATGATCAAATAGATTCATCAATCTTTCCTTTTTAGATAAATCGATAAAGTAGAAAAAATTTTCAAGGAGAAAGCATTCCTCTTTTTAGTTTGTTTCATACAAGCATATCTTTGTCCTTTTTATGCCAAATGAAAAAATATATATCATCAATCGTTTAGCATCGAAAAATAAATTTCATCATAAAAACCATCAAGGTCAATAAACCATAAATTACTTAAAAATCATCATGCATAATTTCGAAATTTATTAAGCGCGATCATTATGCATGACATCAAAACATAGTTTCAAAATATTTAATATTTTCATTACATAATTACATCATTATGCATCATCGAAATTGATTTCATAAAGCATTTTCCATCAAGATCATTTTGTTTGTTGTAGTCATGCATTTTTCTTTTTAGGTGAATCAATTTTTCATGCTTAGTTTTCCATACAAAAGCTATGCATCATCATTAAGCATGATATCAAAATTCTTAATATTTTCATTAAGACAAAGTATGGTTTCAATCAAAATCGGAAATCATCAAGATACATATTATTTATTCTTAAAAAAGCATACATAGGATCATTAGATTTAAATCTAACATTTTATTCCATTAACATAAAATATGTCATTTTCATTATCATTTTTAAAATTACTAGCATGATCATTTTTGTTTTATATTTTTATTTTTAAACATGTAATTTTCATCAAAAATATTATTCTAAACTAAATTAAAAATAACTCATGAAAAGCATCATGTAATTTCGAAATAAACTAAGGGCATTTTGATTACCTTATTATCGAAAGCCGTTAAGGCATAGTTTGCCACCTTGCTTTTGTTGATTTTCTCCTCGTCTTCGGATGAGCTCGATTCATCCTAATTTGTATTCTTCTTCTTACGTTCATAGCAAGTAGTTGCATTCTTTTTGTTCTTTAATTTTTATTTCATGAACTTTTTAAATTTCATGAGTAGTTCCAGTTCACCATTACTTGAGCTTATGCTCGAGTGGTCTTCAATTGTTCTAAGTTCAAAATCCTTCCTATTCTTTGGAACATGATTCTCATGTTCATCAAGTGTCACATTAGTCATTTCGTAGGTCATTAAAGAGTCAATTAGTTCTTCAATTGGAAAATAGTTCAAATCTTTTGATTCTTGTATTGCCATTACTTTCGAATTCCAATTTTTAGAAATAGATTTTAAAATCTTGTTAACGAGTTCAAAATTTGAAAAGCTTTTACCAAGAGCTTTTAAATCATTGACAACATTCGTAAAACGGGTGTACATCAACAACGGTTTTACTTGGTTTCATATGAAACAATTCGAAATCATGCATTAAAAGATTAATCTTCGAAACTTATAATCTACTAGTGTCTTCGTGTGTGGTTTCAAGAATGTGTCAAATATCGAAAGTTGTTTCGCACAAAGAAACCCGATTGAATTCGTTTTTGTCTAAGGCACAAAATAGAGCATTCATAGCTTTAGCATTTAGAGAAAATGTCTTCTTCTCCAAATCATTCCAATTGTTCATTGGAAGAGAAGACCTTTAAAATATGTTTTCAACCATATTCCATAAATTTAAATCAATCGAAATTAAGAAAGCTCATTTTCCAATATGTGTAGTCCGTCCCATTGAAAAAGGGAGGACGAATGAGAGAGTGACCCTTTTGAAAGCTGAAAAGAGTCATTTCTTTTTAGGTGTTAAATCAAATGAGAAAAACAAGGCTCTAATACCAACTGTTAGGAAAGGGGTCGGCACTAAGAGGAGGGGTGAATTAGTGCAATGGCAAAAGTAAAGTCGGTTTAAAAAACCTTCGTACGATAAAATCCGTTTCCGACGAAAAATCATTTTGTAAAGGTAATAACTTTGAAAGCATACGTAAAAGAGTGATGGATGTAAAGAGTAAGTAAGGAGGTTTGTAGTTAAAGTAAATTGCTCAAAGAAATGCAAACTAGATTTTAGAGTGGTTTAGTCATCGTGACCTACATCTACTTCGTTGATTCCTCTTCCGTCGAGACTATCAGCATCCACTATCGATCTTTCTTTAATAGGCAAAGATCAACCTCTTTCTTACACCCCTCTTCTCCTCTTCATAGGTTTAGGAGTCAACCTTTACAAGCACACACTCCTCCTAAACAAAATTCTAAACTTGGACTATAGGAGGGGATTTCTTTAATGATTGTAACAGCGTTTTCTAACTTTTAAATACTTTGTTCCTGTGTGTGTTAACCAGGGATAAGAGGGGTATTTATAGGCTTCAAGTTGATTCAAACTTAGAGCCTAAAAATATCTCATCTCGGGTTTCCTGGGTGCGGATGGTACCACCACCTGTTCTAGGCGGTACCACCGCTTGTGTCAGTCTGACATTGACACTGCACTGGGCGGTACCACTGCATAGTCTGGTGGTACCACCGCCTGGCACCTTGCTAGTGGCGGTACCACCACTTGACATAGTCTCGAAGATTGTGCCACGACGATGTCATCTCTTGGGTCACTGTTTGGGCATTTCATTGGGCCCAACATAGTCCTCACATGGGCCTAACTGGCCCATAATTGGGTTGGCCCAAATCCAATCCCAATTATATGCTAACTACAAAATCTAAGACATTTCCTAAGCTAAACAAGTCCGTAAGTCTAGTTTCTTCTGGCGAGCTTCCGGTGATCTTCCAGCGAACTTCCGACGATCTCTCGGCAATGTTCCAATGGACTTCCCTCAAGCTCCTGGACTTCACGACGATCTTCTTGGCGAGTTTTGACGAGCTTCTCTAGCAAGCTCCGAGACTTCTCGGCTGGTTCCTATAGAACTTCTGACGAACATCCGGACTTCCGACGAACTCTCGAACTCCCAACGAAATCACGTTCTTGACTCCGGGACTTCATTTTGCTTCATTCCTTGCTATCGTAGTTAATCATGTACATATAAAACACACTTCGATCTAGACAATTATTACTAAGCTTGAATCATGTTGTCTGGCATATCATTGGTCCATCGACGCTTCATCCGATTCTTTGGCGCATCGTCCTCTCTTGCGGCCTATTGCCCAATCGGCCAGTTGACTCCGCAACTCCGATATCCTTGGCTCAATATCCACTCTTTTTGGCCTGATGCCCAAATCCATGGCCCGAAGCCTTCTGTCGATACATTGACCGATCCTCTGGCCTGACATCCAATCATCTGTCATGTTTTCCTCCGGCCCAACATGATTCTTCCTGCTTTAATTGTCTCATCCTGATCGAAGCATCCTACATCACTAATAATGCAGATCAAATCATAAACACTTATCAATTGGTTTCATCATCAAAATATGAGATTCAACATATCATACTTCTCTCCCTTTGTCACCAACAAAAAGGAGAAGTTCTAACTATCAAGTGTTTGTGATATAAGTTCAAACCATTGCATAAAAAACATAATATCAAGTTTTATCATTATACAATTTATAAGCTAAAAAAATTAGTAAGTGTTACATCATGCAAGCTATCAAGTTTTAGATATACAAGGTAGTAAGATAGCATGTTTACAACATACAAGCTAGCAAAAATTTCAAAAGCAAATGCAAGATAATTTTCTTGAAGTGTGTAAGCTAGTGATTCTCGCTTCATATTGCAATGTGCAACTTGCAAGTTTTGCTTCTTGAGATTGGCAAGATAGTGATGTTTAAGATAGCAATATCTTTTTTTTCTTTTGAGAAATGTCATTTTTGCTTCCTTTACAAAGTGCAAGCTAGCAAAATTTTACATTATTTTACAACATACAAGCTAAAAATTTGACAAGTGTTACTTTTCTTTGAAGTATGAAGGCTAGCAAGTTTTTGAAGAATAATACAAGATAACAAGCTAGCAAGATATAATGTTTTATATGAAGCAAGCTACATGAAGTACGTTTGCATCTTCTCTTTAGATGTGCAAGCAAGTAAGTGAGTTTTTGCATCTTCTTGACTTATGCAAGTTAGTTAGTAAGCTAACTATCTCCCCCTTTATCATTATCAAAAAAAAGGGAAGAATATAATGTTGTAATTCTTTTTTCTTTTACATGAATTTTCAAATCATGACAAAGTTGAAGTATCAATCATTTTTCAATATGTTTGTGCATTATAATAATTTCAAATTAAAATATGTATAATTTCAAAATCTTACATTTCATCCTTTATGTATGATACCAACAATATTTCAATCATCATATCATACAAGATATTCAAGCATTCATAATACATCAATTTAGCAACAAATCATAGCATTTTAAATTATTACGGTATCTAAATGTCAAATTACATTGCATCCTATCAAGCATGATCATAACTTTTCATTTATATTTCATATATATTTTTATTTATTCACATTCATTTCATCTCATTAAGAAAAATTAATTGGGTGATGAATACAAGAAATTGCATAAAAATCATATCATGAAAGATAAGATCATGTGAATACTAAATGTCATGATTTCTTTTAAAAAATCTCCTCTTAAATAATCAAAAGAAAACCTTAGGAGATCAAATAATAAAAGATATTCAAAAGAAATTTTAAGTCATGAATTTTGAAAAAGATATTATCTTTAGTAAATTGTAAAAGAAACTTAGGATAAAAAGATTTCAATTCATGCATATAAAATCTTGATTTAAGCATAAAAAATCTCAAGTTATAAATCTCGAAAAATCAAGATAAAACTTATTCATATTCAAATTGTCAAATCAAAATCATTTTCAAGAGATTCATAAAAAAATAGATAGATTCATCAATCTCTCCTTTTTAAAAAAATCGATAAAGTAGGAAAAAATAAATTTTTCAAGAAGAAACTTTTCCTCTTTTTAGTTGTTTCAATTCATGTTATTTATTTCATTTATGCCAAATAAATAAATGCATCAACGTTTAAAATCGAAAGTACAAGATTTATTACGTCAAAGATCAATAAGGCATAAATCACAAAAATCATCATGCATCATTTTTAAATCTCATGCATAGTATAAAAACAACAAGCATGGTATAAAAAATTTTAATATTTTTATTACATAATTACATCATTATGCATCATCAAAAATGATTTCATCAAACATAAAGCATTTTCAATCAAGTTCATTTTGTTTGTTATAGTCATGCATTTTTCTTTTTAGCTGAATCTAACTTTTCATGCTTAGTTTCCATACAAAAGTCATGCATCATTTTTAAAACCGAAAAAAAATCAATAATCCATAAATCGCAAGAATCATCATGCATAATTTCAAAAGATAAACTCATTAAGCACTATCATTATGCATCATTACATTATTTCATCAAGCATGATTTCATAATTTTTATATTTTTATTTATTAAACATGTAATTTTCATAATCATTTTCAAAATTACTAGCATGATCATAATTTTTTTTGTATTTTTATTTTTAAATAAGTGATTTTTAAGAAAAATAAATATTCTAAACTAAATTAAAAATAACTTATGAAAAGCATAATGTAATTTCGAAATAAATTAAAGGAGTTTCATTTGAGTTGTTTACCTTGTTGACGAAAGCCGTTAAGACGTAGTTTGCCACCTCATCTTCATCGGTTTACTTGTCTTCGGATGCACTTTTTTTGTCCCATTTTGTATTCTTCTTAAGTTTGTTTTTATTTTTTGATTGTTATTTCATGAACTTTTTAAATTTCATGAGGAGTTCAAGTTCACCATCACTTAGAGCTTATGCTCGAGTAGTCTTTAATTATTCTAAGTCCAAAATCATTTCTGTTCTTTGGAAGGTTGTTCTTGAGTTCTTCACGTGCATTGCACGTCATTTCATAGGTTATCAAAAACCCTATTAGTTCTTCGAAGGGTAAATAGTTTAAGTTTTTTGATTCTTGAATAGCGGTTACTTTTGAATCTTAACTTTTAGAAAGTGAGCACAAAACTTTATTCACAAGTTCAAGATTCGAAAAACTTTTACCAAGAGCTTTTAAACCATTGACGACATCTGTAAAATGGGTATACATGTCTCTAATGGTTTTGCTTGGTTTTATATGAAACAGTTCAAAATAGTGCATTAAAAAATTAACTTTAGAATCCTTAACACTACTTGTGCCTTCGTGTGTGATTTCAAAAGTGTGTCATATATCGAACGTCGTTTCACATGTAGAAACCTGATTAAATTTCCTTTTATCTAAGGCCGCAAAATAAGGCATTCATAGCCTTTGTATTTAGAGAAAAAGCCTTCTTCTCCAAATTATTCCAATGGTTCATTGGAAAAGAAGACCTTTGAAAATAGGATTCGACTATATGCCATAAATCAAGATTTAATGAAAGTAAGAAAACTCTCATTTGAGTTTTCCAATAAGTGTAGTCTATCCTATTGAACAAGGGAGGACGAATGAGAGAGTGACCTTCTTAAAAGCCGAAAAGAGCAATTTCTCATTAAGTGTTAAACCAAATGAGAAAACGAGGCTCTGATACCAATTGTTAGGAAAGGGGTCAGCACTAAGAGAGGGGGTGATTTAGTATAGTGGTAAAAATTACGTCAGTTCAAAACTTCGTTGCGATTAAATCCGTTTTCGACAAAAACCATCTCGTAAATATCTAAACTTGAAACATATTCGTAAATGTATTAAAGAGGTTTGCAGTAAAGATAAATTGCTCAAAGTAAAATGCAAACCAGATTTTAGAGTGGTTCGGTCGTCGTGACCTACATCCACTTCGCCGATTCCTCTTCCGTCGAAGCCACCGGCATCTACTATCGATCTTCCTTTAATAGGCGAAGACCAGCCTCCTTACACCCCTCTTCTTATTTTCATAGATTTAGGAGTCAACCTTTATAAGCACACACTCCTCCTAAACAGAATTTAAACTTAGACTATAGGAGGGGATGTCTCTAGTGATTGCAACAGCGTTTTCTCACTTTTAAATACTCTATGCTTGTGTATGTTAACCAAGGATGAGAGGGGTATTTATAGGCCTCAAGTTGATTCAAACTTGAAGCCTAAAAATATCTCATCTTGGGTTTCCTAGGTTCAGGCGGTACCACCGCTAGTGTCAGTCTGACACTGACACTGCATTGGGCGGTACCACCGCTCAATCTGGTGGTTCCACCACCTAGCACCCTGCTAGGGGCGGTACCACCGCCTGACATAGTCTCGAAGATTATGCCACGACGGTATCATCTCTTGGGTCACTGTTTGGGCTTTTCATTGGGCCCAACACAATCCTTACATGGGCCCAACTGGCCCCTAATTTAGTTGACCCAAATCCAATCCCAATTATGTGCTAACTACGAATTCTAAGACATTTCCTAAGCTAAACAAGTCCGTAAATCTAGTTTCTTCCGGTGATCTTCCAGCGAACTTCCAACGATCTCTCGGTAATGTTCTAGCGGACTCCCTACAAGCTCCTGGACTTCACGACGATCTTCTTGGCAAGTTCCGATATGCTTCTCTGGCAAGCTCTGAGACTTCTTGGCTGGTTCCTGCAGAACTTCTAATGAACGTTCGGACTTCCGACGAACTCTTGAACTCCCAACGAAATCACATTCTTGACTCTGGGACTTCATTTTGCTTTATGCCTTGCTATCATAGTTAATCCTATACATGTAAAAATACACTTCGATCTAGACAATTATTACTAAGCTTAAATCATGTTGTCCATCATGTCTTTGGTTCATCGATGCTTCATCCTATTCTTCAGTGCATCATCCTTTCTTGCGGCCTATTGCCCAATTGGCCAGTTGACTCCGTAACTCTAATATCCTTGGTGCAATATCCGCTCTTCTTGGCCCGATGCCCGAATCCATGGCCCGAAGTCTTTTATCGATACGTCGACCGATCCTCCAGCCCGACGTCCAATCTTCTGACATGTTTTCCTCCGGTCCAACATGATTTTTCCTGCTTTAATTCTCTCCTTGATCGAAACATCCTACGTCACTCAAAACGCAGATTAAATCATAAACACTTATCAATTGGTTTCATCATCAAAATACGAGATTCAACAATATTAATATAATAGCACTTATATAATTATAATATCTAAATATGACCACATATTTGTATTTATTTGTTGATTTTATTTATTTATACTTTTCAAGCCATATGTCATGTACCAAGCATTTTGTTAATTTAGCAGTAAGAACAATTCATGATTCAAGTATTGAGATAGGTTTAAAAAAAAAAAAACCCTTTAGCATGATGAAAATAAATAATAAATAATAAAAACACAAGAATCTATCAGAACCAATTACAAAATCATATCAGATTAATTTAAAGACTCACTATATCTATTTTAGGATCTTTGCATTCAGGCTATCGTTGAACAAATCTAACCGACATACCCATAACCGAGACATTGACTCGTCTTAAATTTTCGACGATCTAAATTTTGAAACATTCATTGGAGAAGAGTAGTAATAGTTTGATCTCGTAGTAAAGGATTATTTTGTTTAAAAGAAAGAAATATACGATACATATTTAAAAAATACACCGTAATTCCTTTTCTTTTTTGTTTTATAAATGAGTCTTTCCATGAACATAAATCTGCCTGAGACTAAAATTATATTTTATTTAACTTGTAATAAATCTAAAAATAAATGATACTTTACAAGAAGTTGTGAGGGGTCGTTTAAAATCATTTTTAAAAAAATGGTTATTTGATTATGTTTAAATGATTTAGACAACTTAGACACAAAGAAACGTTAATTTGAAAATAATTAACCAAATTGAGATATAGGTTTAGTCAATAATTAATCTGAAAACTATGACCATACTGGTTTCTGGCTTCGAGTCCAACTTAGAGATCTAAGAAACACAGACTCATCGAGCAACTTAACCATCATCAGATAAGTAGTATCTGACAATAAAACAAAATAATGTCGACAGAAATATTGAAAAGACTCGAAGTTCTTATTCAAACTATATATACTCTATATAATTCTTTTTTATATGTACAAATACCCACATTGGGAGACGTTCATGTACAGCATATATATACTCAGTTCTGTGATCTTGAATCAGCTACCAAAACCGATCTCTATTGACACTGAGATACCCAGCCATCACTTTTCCCCCAGTATTCCTCATGCCATCGATGAGATAGCACCATGTTGAGCCCAAAGCTCCAACAAAGAAATCTGCTTCGGTCGCCATTACAAAGTTCACAAGGGGATAGTTTGTACTGGTCTCTCTCCCAAGACTTGCCTCGTATGTGGCCATCGTCATGCTCCCCTCCTGGCGCGTAACATTCGTATAGTAGAAGGTCCAACTAGGATATCGCCTCGTTTTGTCTATGACTTCCTGCATGTAGGATTATACTGTCTCAGTGGAGTGGAAATGTAGCAATGGAATCGAGTGTCACAAGCATCCAAGGACATGCCTGCATTTCTGTGGAGAGCCATATGCTGTTCAGGTCCGGAAAATGCTTACGGATGCGGTCAGCTAGCTGCATGTAGTGTTCAAATCCGACAACCTTCATCTCACAAGCTTTGTCTCCCATCCTGACATGCATGCTTAGAAGTGGCCTCGGAATCCAGGGGTTATGAATGGACCATACAAGCCGCTCCATACCTGCTTCGGATTTGTTGATAGCTACCTGGGAACAAATAACATCTTAAATAACTTTATAACTTAAACTCTATCAAGATCGTGCAATTCATAAAGAGAAAATATTTATTATGATATCCACATATTCCTAATGAAGCATGATGAGTTTCTTTTATTAGCAATCCATAGAGTGGCATTATTAACCAAACAGAAACCTAATTTTACCACTTCAGAGAAATCTCATCTTTAGATGTACAGCAGCATAATGTCATACACAAGTTAGCAGTAGGTGAATCAAAAAATCCAACCATAACAACTGACTGAACAATCTTAAGTTAAATTGTTTGAAGCTACATGCCTTTGGTGTGCCAAAATCTTGTCAAAGGTGATGGTATTGACGTCCATTACTTTTTATATTTCCCTCAAAAAATTCAACCATCACAACTAAATGAAAAAGTTTATGGTAAATCATTTGGACCGAATGTTGAAACGAAATTTTGTCAAAGCAAATGAAACACACTGAAATGCATTAACATCTACATCATGAAAGAGCTCGATCTGGACTTATTTTGCACATGACAAGTGTGTACAAGGCTACAACTTGCAGGCATGTCTGTATCCTCTTTAAAAGAACAGTTTCACACTCCAAGGCTTGATATTTGAGGTGGAATATTGGCATGCATAGATGAATTCTGAATGTTATGCAATACATAGCGTGTAGATTTAGAATGATAGAATCATATGCTTGGAATGTGCAAGATTGTTGTAATTGGTTTTACATACGGCCCAATATGCTACAAAACAATTGGTAATGGTCTGCCAGCTGATCCGTTTCAGACAGTATGTGGTTAGGGATGGGCATACCAGTTGGTACATCTCTTGTACTGACCGATACGGTCAAAACACCTCAACCGAACTGACCGATGCAAGTCAATAACGGTCATATTTTGATTGTACCATTATCCCCCAGTCAAACCAGGTTCCAATGGTCAAATTGACTGTTTGGCCCGGTTTTGGCCCTTTAAATCATCCTCCCTCCCCCTCTTTCACTCACTCTCACTCTCATTCTTACTCTTTCTCACACTCTCACTTCGTTAATCTTCCTAATCAGCAGTAAGTATAATCAACCTCTACATATGAATAAAAGAGGGATTAAAACTTGAGATCCAATGGAATTTTTCTCTGATTGAAGGTATTTAACTTCTTCCTATGTTTTATTTATCATTTCATACCATTTGAGACTTATTATTGCATACTTAGGAAAATTAAGCATGATTAAGGTCATTCTCTTATATTTAGGCCCAATTGGGTCCAGTTACCTAGAATTCTATTCATTTACGGCTTAGATACACCTTATTCTTATCTAAATATGATTCATATAAAAATAACAGAAAACCCCAAAAATAGAGATTTTTTGAATTTCAGGCCATTTTTTGCCTTTTTTCAGAATTGGTATGTATCGTACCAATACACCAACACATGGTACAGAATATCAGTATGATACCAGGGTTTAGGATTCTGCCTAAAAGGATCCTTTTAGCTTAGGGTTTACAACTTTTATGCACTTTCATATCGCTCTGGTTGTGTTATTCTTAATAGTTGCTGCTGTGATTATACTCTATTCTTAATAGTTGCTACTGTGGTTATTCTTAAGGTAATTCTGTTATATTTAGGCCCAATTGCATCCAATTACCTAGAATTCTATTAATTTATGACTTAGATACACTTTATTGTTATCTAAATATTATTCATATAAAAATAATAGAAAACCCCAAAAATAGGGTTTTTCTGAATTTCAGGCCATTTTTTGTCTTTTTTTCAGAATATTGGGATGTATCGTACCAATACAATAACACACGGTACAGAATATTGGAATGATACCAACGTTTAGGGTTCTACATAAAAGGATCCTTTTAGCTTAGGGTTTACAGCTTTCATTCAATTTCATATCGCTCTGGTTGTGTTATTCTTAATAGTTGCTGCTGTGGTTATACTCTATTGCATTTACGCTTTATTAGTTGCTGCATATTGTTGGCATCAGAGCAAAAATTTAAGATTGAATTTTTCAATATAGATCATTTATCTTAGTTAGATTTAGAAATAGAAAAGCAAACAAAAATAAAAAATAATTTAGAAAGAGAGCACAAATTAAACGATAGAATACTCGAAGAACTTTTTTTTGTGTAAAAGAAAAGTGACAAAGACAAGATTTGATCCCAAGATCTTGTGATAAGCTATCACGGTCTTTACTAGCCAAGCTAACTAATACCTACATACCTAAAGAATATCAAGTACATAGTCTTCAAGGTTAGCCTGTAGAAAATATGATAATAGATTGTTTTATAAATCTTTCAGAAGTCTTCGAGAACAGCAAGAAAAAACAAATAAAGAAATTTTGGAACTTATAGATTCAGCTAGAAGACTAAGTCATAATAATCGAACTTTATTAGGAAACCTAGACTACATATGAGAACAAATTAAAGAGGCAGTAGAAATTATCAAACAAAGCCTGAATAAAAAAGAACTAAAAAAGGTAGTAGAAGGCTAGAAGCAATAAATATATTAGACCCTAAAACAATAGAACAAGAAACTAATGAATTGGTCATAGAATTACAAATTGAGGTAGAAAATATCAAGGAAATAATTAAAAGCCCACAAACACAAATAAAAGAGATAAATAAAATTGTGCATGAGTAAGGAAGATAGAACTTTAGCAAGAGTCATACATAAACTAAGAATAAAAAATATACCTACAACTTATTTTGATACAGTCAAATATGAGAAAAATAGTAATCAAAATCATGCAGCTACCTTAAATACAATAGTGGAATATTTAATCCAAACCAAAATAGAACTTAAAGAAAAAATAGAAAAGCTAGAGCAATTACAAATAGAAAAATTGAAAGTCCCTTTAGGCACATCAAGACTAACTAAAACCAAAAGGCTAGACTTTACACAAATAGAATTTAAAGCATCCAGTGAATCAAAAGATGGAAACCCAACTTAAAAGAAGCAGTAGTCAAAGGACGGTGGAAAAACTGTTAAGAGGGGGCTCAAGAAAAGGAAAACAATTAGCATTATATGACTTAGGAGACACACAAGCATACATTGAAAATAATCTCAGAAGACAGAAGACAGAAAAAAAAAAAAGGATGTTCACCATATAGAACAAGACTTTTTGAAGGTAAAAAGAAAATAACAAGACAAGTAAAGCAATGCAAAATAGCATGTGCCAATTAAGCAGTCATAACAAACTTCAATTCAGAAGAATTACAAAAATCATTAGTTAAATATTCAAAGTTTCATATCGGAGAATGGTTATGACGTATAGCTATGCATAAATGTAATATGAATGATAATTATGCTGTAATAGGGTGTATACCAAATTTTTCCATGAATCTAGTAGAATTTTTAAGATATATTAAGATAATATTCAAAAATAAAAATTATGACATGATTCCATATGTAAATAATATAACACAACAAATTAAAGGAGAAGATATTGATAAAACCTTAGGGTTTTATCATGGAAGAAAGGGAAGAAAAGGGGATGATCAATTCGAGGGGATCGGCCTCCTTGATCACTTCGAGGGGATCAACCTCCTAGGGTTTGCCAAAAGACTAAATAATATTTCATTGTTTGCCAAAAAGAAATAGTTACATCCCTATTTATAGAGTTCCACCCAAAGTCCACCAGGACTTACTCTTAATAATAAATAAATATTAAATAAATATCTATCCGACTATAACTAAACTAAACAAACTAAATAAATATTATTCAAAAGCTTAGAAAATAAAGGGATCCTAACAATTCCTCCCCCTTCAAATCAACCTTGTCCTCAAGGCTGAGCAATATCAAACTCGGGGAGTTTCTCTTTTAGCACTTTAGTCACAGGGTATCAGCGGCGTATCATAACCCGTTGATCAAATAAGTATGGTCTCCACCTCTTGATAGTGTAAGCAATAGGTCGACCTTTCGGTGTTACAGTCTTCTAAAAAACCCTCTTCATCCGATGGCTAGTGGTAGTTGTGACCTTACTTTCACGTCTTCCCTTTAGGATCACCTGCTTTCCATTAATAAAAAACTTCATGATTAGTTTAGAAAAGTTCCACGAAACATCACCCAAGGTTGATAGTCATTCAATTCCAAGCACCACTTCGAAGTCTTCCAAGGATAGCAAAAAGAAGTCCACAAGCAATTTTTGGCCTTACAAAGTCAGTTAAATCTTTGAGAACTTGCTATCACGACCTATACTTCGAATTTATTATAGTCTTCAATGTGGTAGGCCAATCGGTCGGTAACCTTACCATCCATAAAATTGTTAGTGCTACCAGTATCAATCAAAACTGTAACATGTTGATGTTCCAAAGTTCCTCCAACTTTCATAGTTTGTGGATCAGAGTAGCTGACTAATGTATGCACTGTATGTATGATAGGTCCAACATCGTCATTAGAATCCATACCTTCATGATTAGTGTCCACATTGTTAGCTTCCAATTCCTCAATTGGTTCAATCATAAGATGATGCCCTTGTTTACATCGGTGCTCTCTACTCCACTTTTCATCATAGTGCCAGCACACACCCTTTTGCTGATCTTTCCTTGAGTTCTTCTTGGGTTAGTCTTCGAGTGTTAGGGTTCTGGTTGGGGATAGATAAGGCAGGTGGCTTGTTGATCATCTGTTTATTGTCACTTTTGTTTCAACGAATTTCCTTATTGATTTTTTCCTCATGTAAGCGTGCAAATGATATTGCAAATGTCATATGCTAGGACTCTAGCTATGAGAGTCCTAATTGAGAGGGGCATTCATGTAAAACCTACCTAAACCGACCCCTTATAAAAAGGTGAAGAGGTCGGCTAGGGTTTGAAGGTTATTTCTTAAAAAAGAATTAGGAGTTGTAAGGGAATAGGAGTCTTGAGTAGGAGTCCTATCAAGAGTCTTGAGTAGGAGTTTTAATTGAGTAGGAGTCCTATTAGGAGTTAGGGTTTAGAAACCCTATAAATAACCATGTATTCATCCTCTATTGATAAGCAATAGATGAATCTTTTCTGTAGCCTTTGAGTAGTAACTTAGAGGGAGGAACCCCTATAGAGTTCTAAGGAGGTCGATCCCCTAAAGAGATCAACCCCAAGTTTAGAATCTACAAGGGTTTTAACACCTAGTATCAGAGCAACGTTCTTGGCGTCTCGCTGCCCTTCCACAGCCATCCATCAGCCCTACACAGCCGCCCAAAGCAATTCCCACAATTGCTTAAAAGATCGTCGTCAAATTCCGCCATCATCTCCACCACCGCGGATCATCCTTTGATCTCCCCGTGAATTGCAACAGGTTCTGGTTTCCTACCTTACTGTTGCTGCAATTTAGTTATCCTTAATCGAAAATCCAAAAAAAATTATTCCTATATTGTTGCATAAACTTTTTGTCGCAAAGTTTTCATCTCTACGATGAAAGATACATTGCAGAATTCCAGCCACATAGACAGTCTGTTTGATCTTGATACTGTGTTTTTTTCTATCCAAATCTCTACAAAATTTTTATGACAACTTTGACACTTCCTAACAGCAGATTTCTCTTTGGTTTTGTCAAAAAATTCTCAATATAAACCATTGATTTTTAACGTCTAAACTACTATACTTGAAAATCTGCATTGTAAAATTCCAACCGCATAGCACAGTTTGTTTGATCTTGCTACTATGTTTTTTCTATCCAAATCTCTACGAAATTTTTATGATAGCTTTGACACTTCCTAACAACATATTTCCCTTTGGTTTTGTCAAAAAATTCTCAATCTAAACTATTGATCTTTTATGTCTAAACTGCTATACTTGACAATCTGCACTGTAAAATTCCAGTCGCATACCACAGTTTGTTTGATCTTGCTACTACGTATTTTCTGTCCAAATCTCTATGAAATTTTTATGACAGCTTTGACACTTCCTAACAGCAGATTTACCTTTGGTTTTGTCAAAAAATTCTCACTATAAACCATTGATATTTTATGTCTAAACAACTATACTTGAAAATCTGTACTGTAAAATTCCAGCCGCATAGCACAGTTTGTTTGATCTTGCTACTACGTTTTTTCTATCCAAATCTCTATGAATTTTTTATGATAACTTTGACACTTCCTAACAGCAGATTTCCCTTTGGTTTTGTCAAAAAATTCTTAATATAAACCATTGATCTTTTACGTCTAATCTACTATACTTGAAAATCTGTACTATAAAATTCCAACCGCATAGAACAGTTTGTTTGATCGCTACTATGTTTTTTCTGTCCAAATCTCTATGAAATTTTTATAAAAGCTTTTACACTTCCTAACAGTGGATTTCCCTTTGGTTTCGTCGAAAAATTTTTAATATAAACCACTGATCTTTTACGTTCAATCTGCTACACTTGAAAATCTGTAATGCAGAAAATTTCAGCCGCATATTGTTGCTTTAACCCATCTATTTGCAATCTTTTTTTAATGAAATTTCTTATACACTTCATAGATCATCTTGGCTTTCATCTAAGATTGATCTATTGAGGAATTCATCTCTAAAAACGATTTTGTGTTCCTACAAATTTTCGTCGTAAACCGCTGAAATTTTTCGATAAGAATTCTGCTATCGCAACTTGCACCAATTTCCTTGCTGTTATACTGCCAAAATTTTCTTAATTAAATTGGACATCCTTACTGTCATATAAACTGAGATTTTGCTGTCAATTACCTCCTCAAATTTCTCAAGTTTTTGGTGAAAATTTCGTCGAGAAATCGTTGTTTCTTCGACGATAATTCTACTCTTACAAGACAACACAATTCTGCAACAAACTTCAACTGATTTCTATCAAACCTTTGCTGCCCTCTACCACAGATCTAAAACTTTCATCCACAGCCCTAAAACTTCACTAAACCACACCCTCAAACTGCACCCAAAACAGCCACAAAACAAGCCTAAACCGCAGTCTACATCCACCAATCCACCAACCCTTTCGACCTCAATCTATACATGACTTTAACCCGACAACAAAAGAAAGATTTAACATTATAGATTTGGAGGCATATACTATGGCATCGGAGGATGCAATCAATGTTAAATTCGAAGCCTTCGAGGCGCGAATGAAGGATAAGATTCGGACTCTCTTTACCGAACTCAGTTTGGGCCGATCACCAAGCCCGAAGAAATCACATCAATGAGAGAGCTCTAACCAATCACACCAAGCCGAAGGGATGACTTCCGATAGAGGGGAGGCTTTATAACCGACCCCAGCTATCCATGTATGAGGGTGGACTTCCCTAGATGGGAAGAAGGCGACCCGATTGGTTGAATCTCGCACGCGGAGCGATAGTTTTGGTACCACAAAACTGCAGACGCATCTATGGTGAAAATTGCAGCTATACATCTTAAAGGGGATGCCATACACTGGTTTGACTGGTTTGAACCTACTCATGGAGTCCTCTCATAGCGACAATTCAAAGAAGGACTGCTGATCCGCTTCGGACCAACCAATTACGAGAACATTGACGGACAACTAGCAAAGATCCGACAAACCTCCACCATTCAAGAGTACTAAACCAGGTTTGAACGGTTATCTAATCAAACTCGTGATTGGTCTCAAAAACAGCAAATGGGGACCTTCATTGAGGGCTTGAAGTCGGAGATCCGGGGAGAAGTTAAAGCGCGACAACTGTACACGCTTATGGCAGCCATCTCTTTCGCACAATTTCAAGAGGAGCGATTGAAGCATGAAACTCGGAGGACTAGGGTTGCTCCCCAACCAGCAATACCGAAGCCCTCAGCCCCCCCCACTATTAACCGAGTCCCTGCACCAAAAAGTTTGGCAAGAGAAGAACTTCGGGAGCAATCTGCAAAGGGATTATGTTGACATTGCGACGAGCCGTGGAGCCGTGAGCATCGCTATAGTAAAGAGAGACTTCTTATGATTGAACCAGTAGAAGAAGAGGTCATTGAACATCCAGAAGAGAGCCTTGAACATGAAGAAAAAGATGCAAAAGAAGAGCCATAACCGACCGAAGTTACGGTACATACACTAGCCGGCTACTCAAACCCGCAAACAATGAAAGTTAGAGGCCTTCTCAAACAACAACCGATCACCGTTCTCATCGACATGGACAGCACTAATAACTTCCTAAACAGTAAAGTTGCTGTCCGAATGGCCTTACCTATCGAGAATTACAGCAGGTTTGACGTTAAGGTCGCCGATGGATGAATTTTGAAATATGATCGTAGGCGCCCGCGAGTGAAACTGTTGCTGCAGGACCAAAAGTTAATTGCATATTTCTTCCTCCTCCCTCTTGATGATCATGTGGCCATGCTCAGAATTAAATGGTTGACGACATTAGGTGATGTTTCTTGGAATTTTATGAAACTAATTATAAAATTTTACAGTAAGGAGAAACAGGTGATACTGCACGGGAAACGTTGGGGCGACGTAATGACGATTTGCACACAACAAACAGAGAAGGTTTTGCATAAAGCATGCAGCGGCTTTTTGGTACAACTTGAACATCAAACTAAGGAAGAGCCAACAGAATTTGAAGATCCAAATCTACTTCCTTTGCTTGCTGAATTTTCAGATATATTTGACGAACTGCGCAACCTACCTCTTACCCGTCGGCATGATCATTGTATAACGATTCTTCAAGGCAAATCTCCAGCAAATACTCAGTCATATCAGTATCCACATTTCTAGAAGGATGAAATAGAAAGGATTGTAAAAGAGATGCTCGAAACTAGAATTATTCGGCCAAGTTGCAGCCCCTACTCTTCACCGGTGCTCCTCGTACGAAAGAAGGACGGAACATGGCGATTGTGTGTTGATTACCGAGATCTCAACGGCATAACCGTCAAGGACAAATACCTTATTCCAATAGTAGATGAATTGCTAGATGAAAAGGAGCACAAATCTTCACAAAGCTGGACCTTTGATCCAGGTATCATCAAATACGAGTGTGCAAAGAAGACATACCGAAAACCACCTTTTGAACACACAACGACCACTATGAATTTTTTGCTTTCTTCAAAAGAAGGTAGAATATCTTTGGCATATCATATCAGAGGAAGGTGTGCCAGTGGACCCCTCCAAAATTGGAGCAATGCAGAACTGGCCGACCTCGAGGAACATAAAATTGCTAAATGGCTTTCTCGGTTTAATAGGCTACTACCGCAAGTTCGTGAAAAATGATGGAAAGATCAGTGCACCACTTACTTCCTTGCTGAAAAAAGATGCTTTCCAATGGTTGGACAAAGCGACCACCGCCTTCGACAAACTTAAAGTCACAATGACGACAATGCCCGTACTGGGGCTACTCAACTTCGGTAAGACTTTCGTTATTGAAGTCGATGCCTCCGAAGTCAGAATTGGTGTTTTACTAATGCAAGATGGCCACCCCCTCGCTTATACCAGTAAGGCATTATCTCCTTCCCATCTCAAAACGACTATTTATGAGAAGGAGATGCTCGTGATTGTGCATGCGGTGGTCAAATGGAGATCGTACTTGATCGGGCGATGCTTTCAAATCAAGACCGACCATAAAAGCCTAAAATATTTCTTGAAACAGAAGATATCTTCCCCCAAGTAGCAAAAATGGATAATAAAACTTCTTGGATATGATTATGAAATAATTTACAAAAAGGGGAAAGAGAATGTTGTTGCAAATGCGCTTTCGCGGCTACCCGAGCAAGCTGAATTTTCGACTGTTTCACTTCCGATCAGTGACTTCCTTAAGGATATTAAGATGGAATGGCAGGAAGATCCGGAGACCAGTAAAATCATAAAAAATTAGAGGAAGCATCAAGCTCCGTGGCTCATTACAGTTGTGACTCAAAAGAATTGTGCTATAAATGACGCATTGTGCTTGTGCCAAATTATACTTGCATCTTCACGAGCAGATTTTGGACAAAATTATTCTAGATGCAGGGCACTAAATTGAAAAGGAGTACAGCGTATCACCTACAAATCGACAGCCAAACGAAAGTGGTGAACAGGTGCTTAGAGACAACCCAAAGTCATCCACCAAATATGACTACCCAAGGAGAACTCCATACCCAGTCGAGTGCCATTATTGATCGACGGATCGTGACTTAACGACGACGACCCACTAGTAAAGTGCTAATATAATAGGCAAACTTACCAGCAGAAGGTGCCACTTGGGAGAACTATGACGACTTGAAAATCAAATTCCTAGAATTTATGGATTGTCAGCCTCGAGGATAAGGCTGATTTGAAGAGGGCGGGTCTGTTAGGACTCTAACTAGGAGAGTCCTAATTGAGAGGGGCATTCATGTAAAACCTACCTAAGTCGACCCCTATTAAAAAGGTGAAAAGGCCGGCTAGGGTTTGAAGGTTATTTCTTAAAGAAGAATTATGAGTTGTAAAAGAATAGGAATCTTGAGTAGGAGTCTTAATTGAATAGGAGTCTTGAGTAGGAGTCCTATTAGGAGTTAGGGTTTAGAAACCCTATAAATAGCCATGTATTCATCCGCTTTTGATAAGCAATAGATGAATCTTTTCTGCAGCCTTTGAGCAGCAACTTGGAGGGAGAAACCCCTATAGAGTTCCAAGGAGGTCGATCCCCTAAAGAGATCAACCCCAAGTTTAGAATCTATAAGGGTTCTAACATCAAAGTGCGGGGTTGGCGAGATTTGACTTCACATCGGATATCTAGATTAAGTCCTTCGATAAATGTACCCACCAGTTATTGTTCGGACCAATCTCTGGCTTGATTTGACAATCTTTCAAACTTGCTCTGATATTTCAACACTGTAAAAGTCTAACGAATTTTGACGAGCTGTCCATCAACATTCTCATATTCAGATGATCCAAAGCGAACAAGAAGCCCTCTCTTGAATTGCTCCCACGAGGGGACTCCATGACAAGTTTCGTACCAATCATACCAATGGATTGCATCTCCATCTAGCTGAATTGAGGCTATTTCCACCTTGGATTCTTTTGGGGTTCTAACTAAAAAAATTTTCTGCCATAAAGATCTAACTGGTCAGATCCCCATCTTTCCATCTTGAAAATTCTACCTTAATGCGTGAGTAGTTTGTGTCATAATCTTGGGGCTCTTTTCCTGTATCTCCATATTTGTTCATCGTAGAATTTGAGCTCCCATCTTGTTGAAACCTGCTAAAATGCTCCAATAAGCTCTTTTTTAAATCATCAAGGGTTTCTTGTAGCCGATTCTCAATTCTGGTTTCCAATGCTTCAATTTGTACATTCACTGAGTTATTGGTAGCCATTGCATAAGACTACAAATCTGTAATCCCCAGTTCTTGTTTTTGATGTCTAGTCAAGAGCATCAGCATTGTCGACGCGAAGCTACTAAGGAAGTAGGCGCCGAGGGAAGTGCTATGGTCGTTGCGAGGAGGAAAAGTTGTTGCCGTGTTTCTATCGCTGCGTGAGGTGAGAGCACTGGGGGTTGGAAGGCGACGACGTCAGTGTGGCTGCAGCTGCTGCAACCCAAGGGAGCGATCGTCGAGCAGTCGGGGTTGAGGCTACGGCGACGGCAACTGGCGGCTGTAGCAGAGGATGCAGAGCAAGGGGGAGGCAACGTTGAAGCGGTCGGGGTTGAGGCTGCGGTAGAGGATGTAGAGAAAGGGGGAGGCGGCATTGAATCGACCAGGGTTGAGGCTGCGGTGGTGGCAACCGGCGGCTACGACAGAGGATGCAAAGCAAGGGGGGAGGCGGCAGTGTTGTGAATGCCGATGAAGAGGAATCGGTCGTGGCGCGATTGGGAACAAGGGCAATCGGTGAGTTGCCCTGTTTCTGCGGCAAAGGATGCAGAGCAAGGGGAAGGCAACGTTGAAGCGGCCGGGGTTGAGGTTACGGTCGCTGCGGATGAAAGGCAGTGTTGCCTTATCTCTGTTGCATGGAAGGAGGCATTGGCGACGCCAAGGGATCGTGGGCGGTTGAGGAAATAGCGACGGCTGCGGCGGCGCGGATGGGAGGCAGCGTTGCCCTGTTTTTGTCGTACCGCGGAAGGAGGCGCTGGCGACATCGAGGGATCACGGGCGGTTGAGGAAACAGCAGCGACTGTGGCGGTTGAGGACTAGCTGCGACGGTTGCTGTCGATGCCGGCAGCGAACAAGGGAGGAAACAACGGCGGCTGCGGCGGTCGTGGTTGCCATGTTTCGATTGCCACGAGGGATGGTCGAGCGGTTGCGGTTGCGACCCAAGGGGAGACAGCGATGGTGGTGCAGCTGGGGTAGTGTCGCCGATGGTAGAAGCGATGGGGGTGGTCCACTGGTCGGGAAACAACGGTCGCATTCCTTCTCGCTCGAGCAGGGTGGGGCAGCAAGGAGGGAAGGTTGCTGGCCGAGGAGCAGCAGCGATGGTGGAGGGGGGTCACCGAGGGCTGGGATCGATGAGAGGGTGGTCCGTTGACTAGGAAGCAACAGCGGCTGTGGTCACTAGCCAGCGAGCAGTGGACTCTGTTTCGCTAGCCGAGCTTCTTTCTCGCTCGAGAAGGATGCAGCTGCAGATTTTTTTTTTATGATGATAACTATAGCATAAACGCCGAGGATCGCTGCTCTGATACCAAATGATAAGGCGCTAAGGTTTTATCATAGAAGAAAGGGGAGAAAAACGGATGATCACTTCGAGGGGATCGATCTCTTAGGGTTTGTCAAAAGACTAAATAATATTTCATTGTTTGCCGAAAAGAAATAGTTACATCCCTATTTATAGAGTTCCACCCAGAGTCCATTAAGACTTGAACTCTTAATAATAAATAAATATTAAATAAACCTCTATCCGACTCTAACTAAACTAAACAGACTCAATAAACATTATTTAAAAGCTAAAAAAAAAAAGGATCCTAACAGATGTAGATAAAGCCATTAAAAATGTCAGAAAATTTCATAATTTATAAAATGGATGACGAAACAAGTGACCATACAAAAATATATCAAGAACCACAAGGAATAAGTATAATTATACAAGAAGGTGAAAAAGAAGAATTTGAAGAAGAGCTAGATAATATAAATCTAGATACATACGTAGGGAGAAAAATGCTCCAAGTTTAAATCTAGATAATATACCTATACAATACTGGGAAGAAGAGCTAGAAGATTTGGCACAAAGATTAACATCTTCATTTTTACAATTAGAAGTAGATGACTTTGGTACTTAGAGATTTTGTATGTAGCTCCTTAAGAGCATCACTACAAGATATATTTCATGTATATTATGTGAATAAACAGATATCCTACTTAGAAGTCGTTGAAAAGAAAAATATGCAATTATGGATTCAGTTTCTAAAAGTTGTATCAATTGGTGAATGTATAGTAAAAGATACCAAAAAACAAAAGCAAAATACTTGGGATAATTAAAAAAAAAAGATATTGTAACCTAAGTGCATTAGAGGACTACTCTTAAGGCATTTTTGAAATATTTAAGTAAATCAGGACAAGTATCTAACCCATATTATATAGCAAAATACATAACTGGAATTCAAGAAAATTTAGTGGGAAGATTACAAGAATGGTTGTAACATACAAAAATCTAAGGGGTTTTCAGTATAGGACAAGCCATAAAATTTGTAAGAAATTTTCATGCCCAGATATATGTGAGGAAGTAAGGTTGTTAAAAGAAGGAAGAAATCTCTCTAGAAATGATAAAAGAGGCTTAGGGATAAGAGTATGCAAAACATTTGCATATCATGAACCCTATGAATTTGAGTGTCCGAGATACCAAGAAGAAGAGATCTCTTTAGAAGTGATAAAAGAGGATTAGGACTAGGAGCAGGGTTTGTCGTGCAACGGTATACTGCCCAGTACGAGCAATACATACTAGTCCAATAGGAGACTAGTACGCGAACCACCCTGTACCGGATGGTATATGTTAAATGACCTCGTGTCGTCCAATACGGGATCTATACCAATCAAAAGGGTCAAAATCCAACCATTGCCAACCTATACCAATCGGTAATGATAGGACCGCTACCGACAAATGGCTCCGATCTAACCCGTTCCAATGGTCAAATTCATTTGAAAGGGTTTCTAAACCTTTTTCTCCTCTTTCACCCCCTTTCACTCTAGCAAACTCTCATACTCTCTCAATCTCTTTCTTACTCACTTTTTTTTCTCTCTCACATTTGCACTCTCTTAAAACTTTACAAGGCTGCGGTTTGTAGTTTGAATCAAGCTTGGAAGGCTAATTAAGGAGGATTAACACCTAAGTTAGAGGAAGAACTCTCTCATTAAAGATTTTTTTATTTTTGATGATTTACCATATGATTAAGCCTATTCTATGTTTTCAATGCCTAACATGTTGTTTAAGATCTTTATGATGGTATAATAGTGTTAATAAGGGAGTAATTAAGGTTTGTAAGATTGTGATTACTATGTTTAATGCTAATTTTTTTGAAGTTAGTCACTTAATGGGTCAAATCTTTGTATTTCATGTATATTAAGATGATTTACATATTTGTGATGGTATAATAGGTTTAATTAGGTTTTCATGAAGTTTTTTAATGTTGTAATTAGTGATTTTAATGATGATTTAATCGAAATTTGACCCATATTAAGTCAATTCAACATCTTTAATACATATTAGGATGTTTAACATGTTTATAATAGTGAAAGAGGACTAATTAGGGATTAATTAACTATGTTAATACTAAATATTAGTATATTTAATATTGGGTTAATCAAAGTTCTGACCCATATTGGGTCAATTTTTGACATGTTTATAGTGATGAAAGAGGAATAATTAGGGAGTGATTAACTATATTAATGTTGTGATTAGTGTATTTAATGATGTTTCATCACAATTTGACATATATTGGATCTAATTTATCTATTTAACAAGGATTTTAATTTCGAATAATACCGCTCGTACTAGGCAGTATGTATCGGTCCACCAACAAACCGAAATGCGGATCGCCAACTACTGAGCGGTACTGTCGATTGGGGTTGTTTCCGCCCTGTTACCACCCGAAATCGATCGGTAACGGTCAATTTTGACCGTCGTTGCCCGCTACTAGGTAGTATTAGCCAAGGGAGGAAGGAGAAGAAAAGGGAGAACCAGAAGATCCGGTGCTGCTCTTCCTTAAAAATCCTGATCCATCGTCGCCCTCCCTTGTCGGACGCCGCATATGTGATGTTGCCACCTCCTCGTCTGAGGTGACGAGGCCTCGGCATCATCAGTGACTTCTCATCCACGCGGGGAGAAGAAGCCTCGGCGTCGTCGCCGAGGCTTCGCGAGGAGATCGCTCGGTTTCTTCTCCCTACGTGGGGTGATGAAATCGGAGAAGAAACCTCTTCTCCTTGGTTTTTTATTATTTTTTAATCTTTATATATATATATATATATATATATACCGATTCTCTTCCTCGGTTTCTTCTTCCTGCGTAGGGAGAAGAAACAAGGTGATGTCACCTCGACAACTTTGCCTTTTCTATTATTTTTAACTTTTCTTTATATTATAGTATATTATATTATATTATATTATATATATATATATATATATATATATATATATATAAAACAAGCAGTACGCTGAAGCATACCACTCGGTACACTCATACCGTACTATACCGAGCTAAGATCAAAACTCCAGTATGGTACAAAATAACAAAACTTGCTATTTAATACCTCATACGGTGTTTGACATATTTATAGTGGTAAACTAAGACTAATTAGGGTTTAATTAAGTTTTTTAATACTGTAATTAGTGTATTTAATGATAAATTCATCATTATTTGATCCTTTATTGGGTTAATTTTATATTTAATAATTATTAGTGTTTGTCATGTTTATTATGGTAAAAGAGGGCTAATTAGTGAGTAATTAATGTTTTAATGCTATAATTAGTATATTTAATTATAAATTCATGGTAATTTGACCTATATTGAGTCAATTCTATGTATTTAATGCCGCATAGGTTGATTAATATGTTTATAATGGCAAAGTAAGGTACGTGATGTATAATCACACTTATTATTTCAAATAGAGCTAATCGTAGCTTATTATTTGATTCAATTTTGATAGAAACATTGCACCAAAGAAACAAACATATGATGATACTTGAAATCATGCCCGAAAGATAGACGGGAACCGTCATAGACAATGCATTTATTGTGAAGGTGGAGGAATCATCGAGATGAAGATGGATTTCGCCGACAGGTATCCCGATGTTGCAAAATGCAAGAAGGTTCCAACTTAGGTCCATAAATTATTTTAAGATAAGTTACAATAGGCAAAGGAAGATACAATTATAAAGGAGGCAAGAGTTGAGAAAGAATACTACAAGTCTATGTAGGAACTGATTTATGATGAATATGAGAGTCACGGTGATGATATCGATCTAGATCTCAGAGTTGATATTTGTACATCACTAGAGCATCAGAGTATATATGAGGAGGCAATGAGGCATCAACGACCTAACTCAGAGTGGGAGCATGGCGATGGTAGATTTATACTTGGAGCATTTTTCTCCCTTGGGTTACTCTACTAGAACTGACTTCTCCATCGTTCATGAATACTTCTTCATCATTCATCATTACTCCGTCAAGACTTCCTTCTTCACTTCCGAATTCAAGTTGATATATCTCATTATCTTCTTTCTCAGACTCCTCTATTTTAAAATTTTTATTTCCTCTCTCTAAATTTTCTAAACTTAAGACTTTCATATTCTTCCTTCCATTTTTCGTTCAACTAATATATCTGAACATATTTCTATTGGGACGATTTCCTCTAATAAGTCATTAAAATTCTTCTTTTTATCTTCTTCTACAATTCTACTTATTCTTTGTGGTTCTTGATATATTTTTGTATGGTCACTTGTTTCATTGTTGATTTTATAAATTATGAAATTTTCTATGACATTTTTAACGGCTTTATCTATATCTTCTCCTTCAATTTGTTCTATTATATTATTTGTTTCTTCTTCTCCTCTCTCAGTCTTGAAGATGACTTCTTCCAATGTCCTATATTCTAGACTATTTCCGTTGTATTTCTTTGGTCTTTTCTTCCCTCTATATAAATATCCTAAATTCCTAATCGATGGCGGTTATTTCTTAAATCTTCATTTAGTTGTTTGGCAAAGTAAATAAAGTCTATTTCATTATTATTTTTTGGTTTTATTCCACTTAACATATTTATTTTAATAATATTTTCTTCTTCTTCTTCCTCTAGGTACGTTATTTTTTTCCCTATAATTTGAAAATCTAGTTAGGTGTATATGTGGCCTGAGGTTGCTTCTAGTTTTCTATCTCACCTCTTGGTATGTCTCCTAATTCCTACTCCTCCATTTTTAAAGTGTCAATCTTTTTTGCTAGGATCATATTTACATCTCTACTAGTAAAACTTTCTACTAATTTTTATGTTTGTAATAAAAATCCTAATGTAGCTTTCCAATACACCTTATGGTAATTGCAATATTATTTGCATCTAGAATCATATCATAATTTTTTACTTTTGAATATTATCTTAATATATCTTAAAAATTCTACCAGATTCATGGAAAAATTTGATATACACCCTATTACAGCATAATTATCAATCATATTATATTCGTGCATAACTAATTGGGCTTGGTTATGGTTATTAAATTGATCATCAAAAACATACTTCATAATCATCCCAGCAACTCCCCTTTTCTAAGTTTGCAATTCCTATTACTATTAGTCTGATATGAAACTTTGAATATTTTGCTAATGATTTTTGTAATTCTTCTTAGTTGAAGTCTGTTGTGACTGCTTTATCAACATATGCTATGTCATATTGCTTTACTTGTCTTTTTTTTTTTTTTAACTTCAAAAATCTTGTTCTATATGGTGAAACATCCTTTTTATTTGCCTTTTGAGATTATTTTCAATGTATGCTTATGTGTATCCTAAGTCATATAATGCTAATTCTTTTCCATTTTTTGAGCTCCCCTTGACAGTTCTTCCACCATCTTTTGACTACTACTTCCTTTAAGTTTGGGTTTCCATCTTTTGATTCACTGGATTCTTTAAATTCTATTTGCGTAAATTCTAGTTTTTTGTTTTTAATCTAATTTTTCGTTTTTAGTTAGTCTTGATGTGTCTAGAGAGACTTTTAATTTTTCTATATACACAATACCGATAAGTATAATAAGGTCAATCAGCATGAGACGGCATTTCTTAGTTGTAACCGACTCCTTTGTCAATCAAGGGATATCTTTGTATATTCAGAAATAACAAAATAATGATGTCTTTGTTTTCTTGCAATATACACTAAACTAAAGGACAATATATTCATAAAACAAGGTACCAGTTAAGGATGCAATGGAATCTTACGTGGTCATCATGCAAATTTCAATCTCTAGAAATAGGCAAATTGCCAAAAGTTGCATAGAAAATACTAGCCTCTGGGTCTTCCCTTTTCTTTAAATGAAAGTTGGAAAACTAATCACTACAAACACAATTTTACAACATAATTTTGAGCCTTAATGATATTAGATAAGCAAAGGTGAGAAGAGAGATTGGAACCACATAATGATATCACACGCTCCTGCTTGGTAAAGATGTCCACTTCAGAAAACATAAGATCTTGAAATTTATGATGCCATGCTAAAGTATATAAAAATGGCTTTTGGTTGAGGATTCAGATGAGACAAGATAGAAATTAAGTCTATGAATGATTGAAAACTGTCTAAGAGGCATGAAGAGCAATGAAAAAATCCAATAAGATGAGAAACTGCAAATTAGTCAGTATGTTTACCTCTCAGGAGTAAGGTTTGTTGTTAGATGTCCATGAGATCTGATGAGTGATATTCTTTTTGCATAATTAATTGAATAGGTCTATGTAGTCATCTAAAATAAGAAACTGATCCATTTATTTTAACACAAGCGGGTAAACACATCATATTGCAATTAACCATTAGTTGCTTACTTTTCTAGTACCAAATAAAAGGGGGAAAGAAAACCCAAACCTAGTAGAACACTTGGTCTTATGATCAAGAATTTACATGCTCAGTACTAGACCCTGAACCATCAGTTCGGAATGTTAGTACTGAGTAAAAAATAAAAGAAAAAGAAGGGAAACCAAAAACAAAAAAAATTGAGAACAGAGAAAGAAACACCTAAGAGTAGACGAGTGAGCTTACAATTGGCTCCTCTTCCAATTGTTCCCTTTCCAATGAGGGCACAAGAGAGGAACAGGGAAAGATAGAATTTTGCCATTACGGATCACAGAGAGAGAGAGAGAGAAAGGTCACCATCATCATCGATATTTAGGCCTTCTAAAAATTTATTTTAATTAGTTGTAGTCAAAACTCAAAACCAGTCTGCATTTTGATGGAGACATAATATATGAATGGTCTGCAACTGACTTTTACTATCACTACAAGAGGATGATCGATGGCTGGTTTTACCCAATGCTTGACAAGAATTTTGATTTCACTGGCAAAACGAACGAAAAATGCTGGCTTGCAGCAAACCCCAACAAATATAATAATGACTAGTGTATGCTTCATGTTCTGCAAGTCAACTGAAACCTCCTATGTTATTAAATTATGTGGAACAGTAAAGTAAAATTCTAGTGCTTGCTGACCTTTGGCCAAGCTGCAGAAAGACTTGTAATGACCATCTTTGCAGCTTGCAATCCAAATGCTTTGTGACGAGCGACATTTAGTAGGTGACACATATATTCACTTTTAAACCTCATCAAGTATCTTATAGCCTGCAAAACAGTTTGGTTGACAAATCATACATGGACTCAGTAATGCAGAAACTAAAGCAACAAAAATAAATCACTAAAGATCATGCTGTATCAGAAAGCTTTATGGCAGATGATATGATTGCCAATTAATGGGGAAAAGAAAATAAAGTCAAGATTAACTAGAGCGAAGACCTGTGCTCGCCACCACCTCCTATCCATCTTTCGGTGGCTTCGAAGTAAACTCCCATCTACCTCTGTTGTTGGTTGCAGAAAACTCCATGGTCTACCCCATGCTCTAAATAACAGTTATTACAAATGTAAGGTGATATAAACAATCTCTAAACTACAAGAGAAATGAGTAAATGATGAGGAATTGTATACCTAGGTACCTTTCCAGCCCATATTTCCTTTGAGGTATAGTTGTCCTTGACTGTTATGATCCGTTTTTGCCAAGCTTCTTGACTCTTCATGAGACTAAAAGCTTGTTTCTGACACTCGGTGGATGTCTCGGCAAAGAAGTAGCAAGACCAGTGAGATCGTGAAGAACCTGTAAAATGGAAACTAGGATCAATGTGTACACCCATTTTGTAGAAAATAGAAAATTTTGTGTAGCTTGGGTAGAGACGAATGAGATGTTCAGATGTATTCTGCTCTAACGTGATGCCATAGAGACATCTTTAGATGATTAAACAGAGAACAGAACATAATCATCACTGCGAAGAAATATTACACCTTGGCAGCCACCATGATCTGCTCTGTTGTAGTAGTTTGTGACAAGAATTCGTTTCTCGTTTAACGCAATAGCCAGAAGCCCTGACATTCCAGCTAGTTGGGCCCCAATACCAAATCCTGGAAGCCTCTCCCAGTCAGCAAGTAGAAACCGCAGGTTAGGATCATTGCAGTTCTTGGGGTGCTGACAAACCCATATATCCCTCTGTACTAATCTAGTAAGAGGAAAATTGTCCTCATCTGATCCTACAACCTGGAAATAAACTTTCATCAAATATCAAGTAATAATTCATGAACGATAAATAATTCAGGTGAACAAAACAGATAGCAGATCACATATACCAAGTTTGAATACGGGTATAAAGGCAATGCTCATAAGTTCCAAAGTAATGTATTTTTGGAAAAGTCTATCTCACAGTATGATGCTTTTCCCGGGTATGTATCAATTTTATACTTGACATTTCAGCAATTTATTTCAAAATTTTTACTGTAAATTATTCTTTTTTTTATTTCTGTCATCAAATGCGTCTAACAAAATAATAATCTATACGCGGTCCACAAAATTATAACCCTACAAAAGTACAACAAAAGAATGCATATGTAAAAGTATTTGACGAACTCCTGCATGTACCTCTGTTTCCCATAGAAGAGGAAGGAGATACAGAAGGCGAAACTTATTTGACAAAAAGGAAAATAAGTATGATGAAATTTCAGAGTTCTCATATCAGCTCAGAATCAGTGTGTAGATTAACTTCAACTATATTGTAACAAGCCAGTTTACTCCTGCAAATTCACATACCCAAGGAGGATAAGCATCTCCAAATTTTGCTTCATGATGATAATGAGTTTTCTCTGGATCTTTTGATGAGGAGGGATGAAGTAACTCCATTCCTAAAAATCCTCTCCACAAAGTCCAAGGAGGATAGCTTCCATTTTCACCATGGCTGTCAAACTGCTTGTACATTTGAGCATTCAGACTGCAGTTTTCAAAATGAGGAGCATCAGGAACATCAGCTCTAGCAAATTGATGCTCATCATCTCCATTCAGCAGAGCCCAAGCATTATACAGCATCATGACTCTCTCTTCATCACTTGGCTCTAGACCCGCCGAATGATCCTCTGAGACCTCTACTTTCTCTGTTATAGAGCTGTACATGCCTGATCTGCTAATACCTGCAATAACAAGAAAAGACTTGATTGTTTCTGGTTCACAATGTAAGACCAACTTGCAAAACTATCTCATCATAAGCAGCACAAATACTCTGCAACAAATTTCCTCGATCTGGAAAATGATTCATGATGTAACTTGAGAAGCAAGTGATCAAGAGCCACTTAAAACGAAAACAACATGTTATTTCATATTGTTCGCAGTTGATATTGAAAATCAACATTTTCCAAACTATCCAGGAAAAAGGAAAAAAAAGGAAACTTTTTTGGCTGAAGATGGTGAACTCAGAATCTGCTCAGTCACATCCACCATCCAGAAAACAATTTTTACATCATCATCTAAATCAGCTATGCATTTAATTGTCAAAATTTGGCAATTGAAAACCTCAAACATCAGTCATCAAATTGTCCTTTTAGCTAGAATTCCTTGAAGAAAGCATCTTTAGTTGAAAAGAAATCAAGAACAAGGATTTTCATAAGCATGTGCATGAAAAAGGACAAGGAAACAAAAATAAATTGAAAAGAATATGCATGTAACTTTCTTTAGTTGGAAGTGCTTTAGTTGTACAGCGTAAAAGCAGAAGGGACTAATTTTGAAGCCCAACATTTAGGAATCTGCTTCTGAATAAGAGAAGAATTGATTGAGTAGAAACGATTCACATGAGAAGAATAGAATCAACCAAAAGTACCGAGTGAGAATGCCCTATTGGTTAATATGTTGGATAAATACTGGTACCATAAAATAAAACCACCGAAATCCGTGAAATTGATATGTTTTTTATCCTACAATTGTTACAGTAGTGTCTATGAAAGTAGTCAAGCAAGAATAGTAATAAGGAATAATTTCATTCTTCTGAAAGATTGAACTAACCAGAAGTCCAAAAGCTTGAATTCTGCGAAACGGCTCCGGCGGTCCTTGAATACACCAATCCAACCTCTGTAGACCTGAGTGGAGCAACGGCAACCAGGAAGAGGTAGGTGATGCAGACACCACAGAAGAAACCCAGAACCCATATTTTGCATGGGGTGGAGTTGCCCATCTGCAAAGCCTTCTGAGAGAGAGCTCTCTCAAGACCCTTTTGAGCTGTTGGTTCCATTATCCACCTATCTTCCTTTTACTCCTGCCACCATTCAAACTCACTTAAACAGGCGCTTCTCCTACCGTTCCGTTCTTCATCCAAAGCACATGGAACTTCAATATCAACACCAATCTGCTCCCAGACCTAAATGTCAGACCAGACTGTTTCATTAATTTCCTCTACCACTACAACTACCATTACGAGTCTGAGCAATTGTAGTCTAGCTTTCTGGGCATTGTGTTGTCTCCTACACAACCATTCAGGACAGACAAAAAGGCCCTCACCTAAAGTATCTTCACCTGACTCTCATCAATGAGTGTTAAGCGCCTCCCTTCCAACTGCATTACCACACGATCATTTCTTTCTTTCAGTTCCACGCCACACCGCACAGGATAGAAGACGATAAAAGAAAAACCAAGGATGCCCATTTAAATGAAATGTGTCAAAAAGACATCTTATTTCTATGACACATGGCATGTTATCCTATCCTGCTACGCATGCAGAAAAAAATAAAAAAACACAAGAGGAACGGACTTGGGAGATCCACCAAATCAAGGAGAGGTCAGCTCTTTTCAGACATCACGCGCACATATTCCATGGCAAATTTTGACACCAAGAGGTTCTTCCGAAGGCATGACACGAGAGGCAAAAGGAAGGCAATAACCTGGTGTGAGACCTGACAGGAGGACCGAGTGAGCAGGGGGTCACAAGATCATCCACAAGCTTCTGCTCCCTGTTTCCTCGGGCAATTCATGTCAGGCGCTGCTGCTGCTACTGCTACTGTAAACCTTGGCCACGGCGCCCTGCACTACTTACCTGTGCGGGAAGCAGACACAGGGAGGAGGAGCAGGAGCAGCAGCGACACGGCTGGAGCAAGGACAACGTACCATCGGCATCCGCTGCAGCACATGAAGCTGGTTTCCTTCCCCGGTGGGTCCCGCTCATCATGTATCTGCAGAATGAGAATAATGTCGACCGCCTGCATTATGAACGATCATGATGATGATCTCGGAAGAGGACGGGGTAAGCGGGCCATGACTGCTGCATCCACAGAAGGTTGGTGGAGGTTCGAGGACCGAAGTGGAGGAGAAGGCAAGCAAAGTGAGGCATCATCACAGGACCATCTGGGGGATCAGAGAAGCTTAGTCACAAAGTTGAGTAGTTTTTCCGTGTTCACCGAAGCTTTATCTCGTTCCTGCCGTAGATAATAATAATAATAACAATTATTATTATTATTTTATTATTATTTTATTATTGTCATGTACGGTTGTTGATAATAATCTCGTTAATATTTAAAAAAAAGCGAGAGACACGAGGGCGGGGAGCAAGCCGAGGATGACGGCTGCACAAATGGACGGCGGATGATGAAGAGTAGCTCGATCACCAAAAATATCGCCATCGACTAGAATGGCTGGCAGTGATGTGACTGTGACAGCTGGGAGAATCTGGCTGCGGATTTCAAATTCTTCGCAAGCAAATTGGAAAGCATAGGAACATTATTTGGAGCCCGTTGAGTGCTTCTTTTCTCTCTCTCTCTCTCTCTCTTCAAATATATTGCATATTGTATGAGTTTTAGGAAATGAAAAATAATTTGTAGGAAATAACTCTTTTCGTCACAAGGGAAAAGAATTGTGACCTTTCAAAAACATGATTACTCCTCGCCTATCATCTACGTTAGCCATGCAGGCAAGTTGGGCAAATATTATTATTATTATTATCATTTATTTTATCCTCTCGATATTTTATTATATGGTAGTATGAATTTGAGGCCTTGGTTGAGACATTGGAGATCGTCCGACGATTTTGTGGATCGCAATTACATTAAGAATAGAGACATTGACCATTCATGTATATTAGTAAATAAAAAATATTCATTTAGATACTTAGATTGCTATACCCGCGAAGTAACATGTACTACAAGACTTTTTGAGGGGCAACTACAGAATCAACATTGTCATTTACAAGCCAACTCTGATTCCTGTCCATTTAAGTTCCGTATACTATAACATAGCAACTATTCACTGAGTACCTGTTTCTTCTTCTTCCTACGATCGAAATGTATCTTATGTAAAACTCCTTTGTCCTCTATCCTCGCACGGTAATTTTATCTAATTTTAGATTTTATATATTTTTTTTTTTAGTCAAGTAGACAAACATCATTTTATTCATCATTTATAAATATTTATTATAATTCATTTATTCATTAAATCACAAGTAGAAAAATAAACATAGTGATGTTAACTTCAATAATTATCCAAGTGACTCTACCTAACGGTAGAGGAAGGTCCGCTCTCCACTAGAATCCGATTTAGTACTAGAGGAAGACCACTCTGAAAATCAAAAACAAAGAAAATTCAGCAACGCTGAGTAGAAATCTCAAAAGTCAACTTAAAATGAATACATGATTAAAATTCAATCATCTCATTGGCATATATCAAATACTTGAAGGAGTACTCTCCCAATAGTGGATGGAGAAGCTTTATCCTACGGGATGAGTTTGTGTTCTCCCAACAACGGATGAAGGCAAACTCATATCGTACTCCCAACAACGGATGAAGACAAACTCATATCGTACTCGCAACAGCGGATGTAATGGTATCCCTCACCTGCCAAAGTGGGGACACGTTCCTCACATTAGCAGATGGAATAACCATCTAGCCATCACGTCTGACGACCCACTAATCCCCGAAGGGAATCGCCATACCTGCTCTCGGTAGGGAAATAACATAATCTCACACTGGTTATGTCTATATCGGGATGAAATAACACATTTAAAACATCTCTTTCAAATATCATCAATATAAAATAATATAAATTAGCCCTCAATTGACTTGAACCCTAGTTCAATCGATCCAATTGAACTCAATTTACTAGAACCTAACTGAACCGATCTCTAATCCTCATTTAACTGGTCTGGAACCACCCTAAACTAGTATAAATTGAACTAGATTAGGTTTAATTTAGGTTAAACTTACTTGAATAAGTTAATCAATTCGAAATTACCCTGAATCGATCTAGACTAATCAAGCCTAGTTTAGTTTAATCAATATTTGGACTCAAATCCAACAACAATATTGGGCTAGATTGGGGTCAACTCATCTACTGGTCATATGCATTATACATAACTGAGCATGCATCATATAAAAATGGTCCAACCCTGACCCATAGACTAGTCATATGCGTCGTATGTGACTGCCCATGATGGTTGGGTTAGGTTAGCTTACGGGCCAAGGCCTGACCCGTGGGTTGGGCCTAGCCTACGGGCTAGGCCCATGATTGGGCCTGGCCAGTATACTATGGCCTGACCTATGAGTTGGGCTTAGCCTATGAGCAATTTCAATCCAATTCATATCCAATTTCATACCACAACATGTATTCACTAACAATTATATAAACAAAAATATAATAACACATTAAAAGATAGATTGAGAGATAAGCTTTAATAAAAGAAAATAACCTTCTAAATTCAAATAGAAATCATACTTTCAAAACATGTATAATTTCAACATATTCTAGTCAAATAAATTTTAAATCATTCAAAATAGCACATTTTAAATTTCAAATCAAAGAATATCAAAAATTTTAGATAACATATTTTAATCTAATAAAAATTTTAATCCAGATAAGATTAAAGATAAGTTGTAGTACTAGGAAATATCATATATTCAATACATAGAACATGTAAATTTTTAACATGTTTAAATCTAAAAATAAAAACCTTAAGTAGGGGTCAAAGAACATTATATAAACTTCAACTGAAAGATTTTAAGACAATAATAACTTTTTTGACATTTAAAGAATTGATAAATATTTTTAAACGGTAAAACTTTCAACATTTAAAGAATCAAAATAAAAACTAAAACTTTTATTTTCAAGAAAGGTAGGAAAACCTACCTCTTGTCAATAGGGTGTAACTCCTCATTCCTCCCACTGTTGGGCTCGGCTAAGTGAGGAACGAATGAGAGAAATCCCTCTTCTTAAATAGGAGGAGGTGAGCCTCCATTAAAAAAAAATTATTTTAATTTTTATATTTATTTAATATGAATTATTTCTATTTAATATACTAACAAATATGATATCACCCTATTTGAAATACTTAATAGTTATTTCCTAATTCGTAATAGCAAACAAGGAAATAGATTAAAATTTTCTAAATTACAATGGCAAGTAAAGATAAAATTAATTCCTAACTTAATTATTTGATTTGATTACATTTCTCCCCTCCTATAGGGAATTTAGTCCCCAAATTTAGCTCACCTTAATATAATAGATGAGGATACTGCTTTCGCATATCTTCTTCCCTTTCCCACATTGCCTCTTGGTCTGAATGGTGTTGCCAACAAATCTTTACCAAATGTATAATTTTATTCCTTAGAACATGTTCTTTCCTTTCTAAGATCTAGGTTGGTTATTCTTCAAAAGTGACATCATCTCTTAGTTATAGAGGTTGGTAAGATATGACATGTGATCGATCCTTAATATATCTCTGAAGCATAGACACGTGGAATACATTATGGATGCTAGCCAAAGCCGGGGGCAATGCCAATCTGTACGCCATAGGCCTGACCTTTTATAAGATCTTAAACAGGCTAATGAATCTCGGGGATAACTTCCCTTTTTGACTAAACCTCATAACTCTCTTGGTTGGCGACACTTTTAAGAAGACGTGCTCACCAACTTCAAACTCTAGATCTCTTCGCCTTCGATCTGCATAACTTTTATGATGACTTTGAGCTATTAATAATTTTTGGCGTATAATTCGAACATTATCAATATCTTTTTGAATTAATTGAGGCCCCAAAAGTTTCTGTTCTCCTACCTCATCCCAATATACAGGTGATCTGCACTTTCTTCCATAAAAAGTTTCAAATAGAGCCATCTGTATACTAGAGTGATAACTATTATTATACGAAAACTCAATTAGGTGTAAGTGCATATCCTAACTCCCACCAAAGTCCAAAGCACATGCTCTTAAGAGATCTTCAAGAATTTGTATTGTCCTTTTAGATTGGCTATCAATTTGGGGGTGAAAAGTTATACTAAACTTTAACTATGTGCCCAAATATTTTTGTAGACTTCCCCAATGTTAGGAATAGAGTCGGCACTAAGAGGAGGGGAGGGGGGGGGTGGGGGTGGGGGTGGTGAATTAGTGCAATGGTAAAATATGTCGGTTCCGAAAACTTTTCATACGATAAAAGCCGAACTCGGAAATGCTTAACTTGAAAGCGTGTTCGTAAATATATTGAAGGCAGTAAGCAAGTAAAATGGTTTGCAGTAAAGTAAATTGCTTAAGACGAAATGCAAACCAGAGTTTAGAGTGGTTTGATCGTCATGACCTACATCCACTTTGCCGATTCCTCTTTCGTCGAGGCCACCGACATCCACTATCGGTCTTCCTTCAATAGGCGAAGACCAACCACATTTTACACTCTTCTTCTCCTTTTCACAGGTTTAGGAGATAACCTTTACAAGCACACACACTCCTCCTAAACAGAATTCTAGACTTAGACTAGAGGAGGGGATTTCTCAAGTGATTGCAATAGCATTTATTCACTTTTAAACTCTTTGTGCTTGTGTGTGTTAACCAAGGATGAGAGGGGTATTTATAGGCCTCAAGTTGATTCAAACTTGGAGCCTAAAAATTGTTAGGATCGAGAGCACTAAGAGGGGGGGGGTGAATTAGTGCAGCGGAAATCTTACAGCGATTAAAAACCAAAAGCTGCGTTCATTCAAAAACTATTATGATGCAAAAGCTAATTCTCAGTTTGTATCTAAGTGCAGTTTGCGTCTAAGCGCAGATTGCGTCTAAGCGCAGTTTTGCGTCTAAGCGCAGTTTGCGTCTAAGCGCAGATTTACGTCTAAACACAGTTTTACGTCTAAACGCAGATTTACGTCTAAACTCAGATTTACGTCTAAACTCAGATTTATGTCTAAACGCAGTTTTACGTCTAAACGCAGTTTTACGTCTAAACGCAGATTTACGTTTAAACGCAGATTTACGTCCAAACGCAGTTTTACGTCTAGACGCAGATTTACGTCTAAACTTTGAAACTCGTTTGTATACTCGCAGAAGGCAGTATGCAGTTGAAATCAAGATGTAAACATGAACTGAGATCTGATGATTGTGCGAGGAAAGCCGATTTACGTCTGAATGCAGATTCGGAAGAACAGCACTTAGAACTTGTTCGTGAAAGCGCAGAGAGCAGTAGTAATGAAGGAGGTTTGCAGTAATGATAGAGTGCTAAAAAATAAACGCAAACCAAAGATTTAGAGTGGTTCGGTCAGCCTTGACCTACTCCACTTTTGGCTTCCTCCACCGACGAGGTTGCCGACGTCAACTAGGGGCCTTCCTTCAATAGGCGAAGGCCAACTACCCTCTTACAGATTCACTCCTTTTGACGGGCTTAGGAGACAACCCTTTTAGATGTTTTCTCTCCTCTCTTTACAACTCAAACTTGAAGAACAGAAGGAGGAGGAAAACTAGCAGTTTTGAGCTCTAAGAACCACTGAAAAGATCAAGATTTCGGGTAAGTTCTTACTCCTTTCAGTGCTGAATGGGTGGGGTATTTATAGGCCCCAACCCAATTCAAATTTCGAGCTCAAAACGATCAAATCCCGGAATTCCGGGATCAGGCGGTTGCACCTCTTGACTGGAGAGGTTGCACCGCCTGGCAGAGCTCGAAGACTGAGCTCAGGCGGATGCACCTCTCTGTCAGGGGTGGTTGCACCTTTCTGCCAGAGCTCGAAGACCGAGCTCAGGCGGTGCATCTCCTGTCCAGAGATGTTGCACCTCTCTGCCCGAGCTCGAAGACCGAGCTCGGTGGTTGCACCTCTCGGCAGAGCTCGGAACTTGAGCTCTGGCGGTGCTACCTCTTGACAGAGGAGGTTGCACCGCCCAGTCTCGCTTGGAGACTGAGCCCTGGGCGGTTGCACCGCCTGGCTGGAGCGGTTGCACCTCCCAGTCTCGCTGGGAGACTTAGCCTGGGCGGTGCTACCTCCCTGCCTGGGCGGTTGCACCTCCCACAGCTACTTGGGTTCGAATGGGTTGAACCATTCGACCCAACTTGAGTTCTTCAGGGGCCCAATTGCCCCAGGATTAAGCTAATGGGATCACCTCCCATTTCTAACTTAATCACCGTGCTAACTACGATTAAATCTAAGACAATTTCTGCAGCTTTGCTTCGGTACGTCAATCGCTTCTTCCGGCGAGTTTCCGGCGAACTTCCGTCGATCATCCGATGAACCCTCGGTGATGCTTCTGCGGACTTCCGGCAAACTCCTGGACTTTGCGACGATCCACTTGGCGAGTTCCGACGAGCTTCGCTTGGCAAGCTTCTGGACTTCTCGGATCTGTTCTCGCAGAACCTCCGACGACCGTCCGAACTTCCGTCGAACTCTCGAACTCCCAACGTGATCATGAACTTGACTCCGGCGCAACTCCTGCTGCTTGTCTAACTTTCATCGTAGTTAATCCTGCACAACAAAACAAAACTTCGATCGAGACAATTAATCCTAAGCAATTAACCAAGTTGTCCGACATGTCATTGGTCCCTCGACGCTTCGTCCGATTCTTCGGCGCATCGTCCTCTTCTGCAGCCTATTGCCCAATCGGCCAGTCGACTCCGCAACTCCGATATCCTTGGCACAATACCCGCTCTTCTTGGCCCGATGCCCGAGTCCACGGCCCGAAGCCTTCTGTCGATACGTCGACCGATCCACCGGCCCGACGTCCAATCTTCTGACATGTTCCTTCGGCACAACATGATTTTCCTGCTTTAATTGTCTCATCCTGATCGAAGCATCCTGCGTCACTCAAAACACAGATTAAATCATAAACATATATCAAGTAGTTTCATCATCAAAATACGAGATTCAACAATCTCCCCCTTTTTGATGATGACAACCACTTAATGACGGAGTTAAACTTAACTCCCGGAGTTTAAACAAACTCCCCCTATCAATATGCCATATTGATAGAACCTTGAATTCAAACTGAATTCAAGTCATTGCAATATTCATCATGAATACTTGCAACACGTCAACATGAACTTATGCATAAACTTATGCATCACATGTCATGTCATCAACATACTTCTCCCCCTTTGTCATCAACAAAAAGGAGAAGTACTACAATCAAGTGTGTGTGATATTGGTTCAACTCATTGCATGAAAATCATAATATCAAGTTTTATCATCATGCAAGTTTGCTAATATCAAATACCAACATGAAAAATTGCGATGTAAGCTTTTGATATCATAATGCAAACATTTCAAGTGTTTATCAATTATAGCATTTCATCACATGGTAGGATATCAACGCGTAAAATTACGATACAAGTTCTTGATATCTTAACGCATGATGAAAACATGGCATAATACAAGTTTGGCAATCATAGCATCAATTCATATATCTCTTAATGATGCAAGCATTGCAAATATGGCAATCATATCAATTCATATATCTCTTGATGATGCAAGCCTAGCATCAGTGTTCATAGCATCAATTCATATATTTCTCCCCCTTTGTCATCAACAAAACGGAGAACGATATAAGCAAATTTTAAGCATAAGTGCTTGTTGTTATGTATGTGAAATAAATCCTTGCAAGTAAAAACACTTTCATCCATATTCATCAAATCCATTTCTCAAAAAATATTTTTCACATGATGTGTGTATGAGAGATGTATTTGCTAGTCAATTACATATGTCAAAAATCAATGATATGAACTAAACTTGATATGGCATATGCTTGTTAAGTTTGGAAGAGAGTGAACTTGATATGTTAGACTCAAGAGAATCCGAAAATGAAATTTGAGTCTTTCTTCCATTCGAACAAGGTTTTGCTATAGATATTCAATTACAATCATGAAGGTAAAGCATGCTTGTTATCATGGAAGTTTTGTATTCAAGCACATAATTTTCAACATGTAATTGTGTAAAATCATTATGCCAGTCAAGTGATTCAATCATTCAATCAAGAAGGTTCGAAAAATAATTTTAACACGTTCAATCATTAAGACGTATTTTTGCCATTGTTTTTCAAATACAATCATAAAGATAAGACATACTCATCATCATGATAGTATGATAGCAGGTTTACCATATACAAGCTAGCAAAAAATTTGTACATTTTAAGGCCCGCAAGCTAGCAATTTTGAGATGTTCAAGAAAGCAACTCTTGCTTCTTGATATATGCAAATTTGTCAAGTTTTGCTAGATGTGCAAGTTAGCATTTTTGCCTCTTGAGATAGGCAAGCTAGCAATCAAGTTTTTTCATCTTCTTGACTTATACAAGCTAGCTATCTCCCCCTTTGTCATTGTCAACAAGGGAAAAACCCTTTACATCAATTTCTAAATCATGACAAAGGTAAGTAATCATTCTTATTTGTGCATCATTATAGTTTCAATGCACAAATTCATTAACATTACATTTCAAAAAATTTATGCATGATACCGAAAAATCAATCATCATCATGAGCATATCAAACATGATATTCAAGCATTCGTGATATATCATTTTGACAGCATGATCATAGATATTCAAACGATGGTATCTAGAATTCATTACATCCTATTGTTAGAATACCAATTGTTAGAATACCAATTGTTAAGTGAAATCGAAAATGAAATTAACACTTTCATATATTCAAACATGATTTTTGCTATAGATCTTGAAATTAAGTCAAGAAGATCAAACAAGCTCATGATCATGGATAACTTAAAATCACATGCATAAAATTGTTAATAACCATTTCATATTACATCTTTATGCATTACTTTAAATCAAACGTGATTTCATTCAACAATGTTAATCAAACATGATACACATTATTACTTCTTAACCATGATCAAAATCATTTTGTTTGTTTATCATAAAATATGCAATATTATTTTCGAAATTATCAGCATGTTCATAATTTTTGTATTTTTATTTTTAAACATGTAATTTTCAAGAAAATTAATTCTAAACTAAAAAAGAAAATATATCATGAAAGCATTAAGTAATTTCAAAATAAACCAAGGGCATTTTAATTACCTCAACGTCGTAGGCTGGTAAGGCGTATTTTGTCGCCTCGCTTTTGTTGACTTTCTCGTCTTCAGATGAGCTCGATTCATCCCAATTTTTGTTCTTCTTCTTGCGTTTAAAGCAAGTAGTTCCATTCTTTTTGCTTTTTAATTTTCGTTTCATTTGTAGTTTAAGTTCACCATCACTTGAGCTTATGCTCGAGTGGTCTTCAAATGTTCTATGTCCCAAATCCTTCCTGTTCTTTGGAAGGTTGGTTTGTTCATCATTGTCCTCATCACTTGAGTCATCGCTCAAGTGGCATTCATTTGTCCAGAGTTCCAAATCCTTCCTGTTCTTTGGAAGGTGGTTCTCAAGTTCTTCACGTGCATTGCACGTCATTTCATATGTGATCAATGAACCAATTAGTTCTTCAAGTGGAAAATGGTTCAAGTTTTTCGATTCTTGAATAGCAGTTACTTTTGAATCCCAAGTTTTAGAAAGTGAGCGCAAAACTTTGTTAACGAGTTCAAAATCCGAAAAGCTTTTACCAAGTGATTTTAAACCATTGACGACATCCGTAAAACGGGTGTACATGTCAACAACGGTTTCGCTTGGTTTCATATGAAAAAGCTCGAAATCAAGCAGTAAAATATTAACTTTCGAGTTTTTGACTCTACTAGTTCCCTCGTGCGTGATTTCAAGAGTGCGCCAAATATCGAAAGCCGTTTCACACGTAGAAATCCGATTGAACTCATTTTTGTCCAATGCGCAAAATAAGGCATTCATAGCCTTTGCGTTTAAAGAAAAATTCTTCTTCTCCAAAACCGACCATTCGTTCATCGGTTTGGAGGGAAGTTGAAAACCGTTTTCAATGATATTCCATAAATCTAGATTTAGAGAAATTAAGAAAACTCTCATTCGAGTTTTCCAATAAGTGTAGTCCAATCCGTTAAAGAACGGTGGACGAAAGACCGAACAGCCCTCTTGAAAAGTCATTTCTCTCGGGTGTAAATCCGAAATGAGAAATACCCCGCTCTGATACCAATTGTTAGGATCGAGAGCACTAAGAGGGGGGGGGTGAATTAGTCCAGCGGAAATCTTACAGCGATTAAAAACCAAAAGCTGCGTTCGTTCAAAAACTATTATGATGCAAAAGCTAATTCTCAGTTTGTATCTAAGTGCAGTTTGCGTCTAAGCGCAGATTGCGTCTAAGCGCAGTTTTGCGTCTAAGCGCAGTTTGCGTCTAAGCGCAGATTTACGTCTAAATGCAGTTTTACGTCTAAACGCAGATTTACGTCTAAACTCAGATTTACGTCTAAACTCAGATTTACGTCTAAACGCAGTTTTACGTCTAAACGCAGTTTTACGTCTAAACGCAGTTTTACGTCTAAACGCAGATTTACGTTTAAACGCAGATTTACGTCCAAACGCAGTTTTACGTCTAGACGCAGATTTACGTCTAAACTTTGAAACTCGTTTGTATACTCGCAGAAGGCAGTATGCAGTTGAAATCAAGATGTAAACATGAACTGAGATCTGATGATTGTGCGAGGAAAGCCGATTTACGTCTGAATGCAGATTCGGAAGAACAGCACTTAGAACTTGTTCGTGAAAGCGCAGAGAGCAGTAGTAATGAAGGAGGTTTGCAGTAATGATAGAGTGCTAAAAAATAAACGCAAACCAAAGATTTAGAGTGGTTCGGTCAGCCTTGACCTACTCCACTTTTGGCTTCCTCCACCGACGAGGTTGCCGACGTCAACTAGGGGCCTTCCTTCAATAGGCGAAGGCCAACTACCCTCTTACAGATTCACTCCTTTTGACGGGCTTAGGAGACAACCCTTTCAGATGTTTTCTCTCCTCTCTTTACAACTCAAACTTGAAGAACAGAAGGAGGAGGAAAACTAGCAGTTTTGAGCTCTAAGAACCACTGAAAAGATCAAGATTTCGGGTAAGTTCTTACTCCTTTCAGTGCTGAATGGGTGGGGTATTTATAGGCCCCAACCCAATTCAAATTTCGAGCTCAAAATGATCAAATCCCGGAATTCCGGGATCAGGCGGTTGCACCTCTTGACTGGAGAGGTTGCACCGCCTGGCAGAGCTCGAAGACTGAGCTCAGGCGGATGCACCTCTCTGTCAGGGGTGGTTGCACCTTTCTGCCAGAGCTCGAAGATCGAGCTCAGGCGGTGCATCTCCTGTCCAGAGATGTTGCACCTCTCTGCCCGAGCTCGAAGACCGAGCTCGGTGGTTGCACCTCTCGGCAGAGCTCGGAACTTGAGCTCTGGCGGTGCTACCTCTTGACAGAGGAGGTTGCACCGCCCAGTCTCGCTTGGAGACTGAGCCCTGGGCGGTTGCACCGCCTGGCTGGAGCGGTTGCACCGCCCAGTCTCGCTGGGAGACTTAGCCTGGGCGGTGCTACCTCCCTGCCTGGGCGGTTGCACCTCCCACAGCTACTTGGGTTCGAATGGGTTGAACCATTCGACCCAACTTGAGTTCTTCAGGGGCCCAATTGCCCCAGGATTAAGCTAATGGGATCACCTCCCATTTCTAACTTAATCACCGTGCTAACTACGATTAAATCTAAGACAATTTCTGCAGCTTTGCTTCGGTACGTCAATCGCTTCTTCCGGCGAGTTTCCGGCGAACTTCCGTCGATCATCCGATGAACCCTCGGTGATGCTTCTGCGGACTTCCGGCAAACTCCTGGACTTTGCGACGATCCACTTGGCGAGTTCCGACGAGCTTCGCTTGGCAAGCTTCTGGACTTCTCGGATCTGTTCTCGCAGAACCTCCGACGACCGTCCGAACTTCCGTCGAACTCTCGAACTCCCAACGTGATCATGAACTTGACTCCGGCGCAACTCCTGCTGCTTGTCTAACTTTCATCGTAGTTAATCCTGCACAACAAAACAAAACTTCGATCGAGACAATTAATCCTAAGCAATTAACCAAGTTGTCCGACATGTCATTGGTCCCTCGACGCTTCGTCCGATTCTTCGGCGCATCGTCCTCTTCTGCAGCCTATTGCCCAATCGGCCAGTCGACTCCGCAACTCCGATATCCTTGGCACAATACCCGCTCTTCTTGGCCCGATGCCCGAGTCCACGGCCCGAAGCCTTCTGTCGATACGTCGACCGATCCACCGGCCCGACGTCCAATCTTCTGACATGTTCCTTCGGCACAACATGATTTTCCTGCTTTAATTGTCTCATCCTGATCGAAGCATCCTGCGTCACTCAAAACGCAGATTAAATCATAAACATATATCAAGTAGTTTCATCATCAAAATACGAGATTCAACAAAAATATCTCATCCCGGGTTTCCTGGGTTCGGGCGGTACCATCGCCAGTGTCAGTCTAACACTAACACTACACTGGGCGGTACCATTGCCCAGTCTGACGGTACCACCGCTTGGCACTGGGCCACTGGGTGATACCACCGTCCAGACTAGCAGTACCACCGCCTGACACGGTCTAGAAGACTATGCCACGACGGTGCCACTTCTTGGGTCACTATTTGGGCCTTTCATTGGGTCCAACACAGTCCTTACATGGGCCCAACTAGCCCCTAATTGGGTTAGCCCAAATCTAATCCCAATTACGTGCTAACTATGAATTCTAAGACATTTCCTAAGCTAAACAAGTCCGTAAGTCTAGTTTCTTCCGACAAGCTTCTAACAATCTTTCGGCGAACTTCCGACGATCTCTCGGCAATATTCCAACGGACTCCCGGTAAGCTTCTGGACTTCACGATGATCTTCTTCGTGAGTTCCGATGAGCTTCTCTGGCAAGCTCCGAGAGTTCTCGGTTGGTTCCTGCAGAACTTATGATGAACGTCCGGACTTCCGACGAACTCTCGAACTCCCAACGAAATCGAGTTCTTGACTCCGAGACTTCATTTTGCTTTATGCCTTACTATCGTAGTTAATCCTATACATGTAAAAACACACTTCGATCTAGACAATTATTACTAAGCTTGAATCATGTTGTCCGACATTTCATTGGTCCATCGACGCTTCGTCCGATTCTTCGGCGCATCGTCCTCTCTTACGGCCTATTGCCCAATCGGTCAGTTGACTCCGCAACTCCAATATCCTTGGCGTAATATCCGCTCTTCTTGGCCTGATGCCCGAATCCATGGCCAAAAGCCTTCTGTTGATACGTCGACCGATCCTCCGACCCGACGTCTAATCTTCTGACAAGTTTTCCTCCGGCCCAATATGATTTTTTCTGCTTTAATTGTCTCTCCCTGATCGAAGCATCCTGCATCACTCAAAATGCAAATTAAATCATAAACACTTATCAATTGGTTTCATCATCAAAATATGAGATTCAACAATCTCCCCCTTTTTGATGATGACAACCAATTGATGACGGAGTTAAAACAAACTCCCGGAGTTTAAACAAACTTCCCCTATCAATATGTCATATTTGTTGGGAAATCATGGGGGGGGCGACATCATATGCGCAGCGGAAGAACAAGAAAACAAAAATCCCCGATTCCCAAAACGATGTTCGTCGTCGTGCGAAGATTGGTGCGTAAAAAATCCGTAAAACACAAAACTGCGTATAGAGATTGTGTTATCTAGGGAGATCGTATATCCCTGTTTCCTTGCAGATCCTTAGGAGAGGGTGAAGGAGGTCAAGTGTCCTCCTCTCTAGCGGTGATCCACACAGTAGGGTTGCGACGACGCTCCTCAAAACTCCAGGCCTACTTTGAGGTGGAGAGGGAGAGGAGAATAGGAAAGGCAAGCAAAGACTCTAGCCTATGAGGCTGTGAGTCCCTCCTATTTATAGAGATCCCGTGTCAAACCCTAATGGGTCCTTCCCTAGTGGGTATTGGATCTGCATCCAATAAGACAAGGGCTCCGTCGGATATCTCATATTCGAACCTCTACTCATCGCAATGCCTACCATATGTGTGTGACCCTCTAGGCCCAATATCGAGCTGGCCGTGAGTCATACCTGTCAGAACTCCTTCTAACTCAGTGAATCATTATCTCTGTAATAATTCACTTGACTCATCGACTACGGACGTACTAGGCCACTACGCCGTAGTCCCCAGACGATACAGGGGAATCCAATCCATTGGACCTGTCTGTCCTCAGTTACCATGTACCTATAGTCCCTCATCCATCTAATATCCCAGAGACCGTATATCGAGCATGGTGCTGTCAGTCCCATACGGTTTCTACTCAAGTCTCGCTCTAATCGGATTCTCCCGGAGAACTCTTTCTCTCTCAACCCGAATGACCCTGGCCAGGGATTTGTCTGAGCAAGAACACATGGGATATTCCTCTCATGACGCCGAGAGTGGATGATCCTCTATCGACACTCAATAGCCCTCGTAAGGTCGACTACCACTCCCAATGACCAGCTGTACTAGATCTGGGACAGCCAAACCTATAAGTCTGGTATCAAAGAGTGGAGCACTCATACAGGACATCCTTGGTGTCTCAAGTCTAAGGACCAGATACACCACTAGGACTACGGAATCGCCGTCTGACAATAAGGCATCATCAACCATCCAGCATTCCGTAAGCGGATCAATCAGTGAACTCATTCTCCAATGAGCACCTGTACTGTATCCCTAGTGTCCCTACACGAGCAGCTATGAGACCAGCTGCATCCATCATATGGACGGGTATACAGCACACTAGTCTATCCGGTTATCACGATGTCCCTCTCGAGTAACCTATGACCGGGATTATTTAGGATATGTGTTTAAAGGTGAATCGATCTCATTATCGTGATCTCATCACGATCCGATTCCCATTGCACAAATCCAAGGACATCACAATATATATATGCATTTATGCAATAGTTATAAAGTGATATATGCCAAAATATAATAAGTAAAAAGATTTTGTATCAAGTCACACGTGCCATCACTCACGTGATTGGCTTGCTGGGCACCTATGACTAGCAATATTGATAGAGACTCTTGGATTCAAAAATCCAAGCAACATGTTATCAAACTTGGATCCTGAAAACATCTCATCCTGGGTTTCCTAGGTTTGGGCGGTACCATCGCCTGTGCTAGGCGGTACCACCGCTACTGTTAGTATGATACTGACATTGCACTCGGCGGTACCACCGCCTAACACTGGGCCACTGGGCGGTACCACCACCTGGCACTAGGCCACTGGGTAGTACCACCACCTATACTGGTGGTACCACCACCTGACACCCTGCCAGGGGCAGTACCACCGCCCAGACTGGCGGTACCACCACTTGACACAGTCTTGAAGACTATGCCACGATGGTGCCACTTCTTGGGTTATTATTTGGGCCTTTCATTGGGCCCAACACAATCCTTACATGGGCCCAATTGGCCCCTAATTGGGTTGGCCCAAATCCAATCCCAATTACGTGCTAACTACGAATTCTAAGATATTTCCTAAGCTAAACAAGTCCGTAAGTCTAATTTCTTTTGGTGATCTTCCGGCGAACTTCCGACGATCTCTCGGCAATATTCTAGCGGACTCCCGGCAAGCTCCTGGACTTCACGACGATCTTCTTAGTGAGTTTCAATGAGCTTCTCTAGCAAGCTCCGAGACTTCTCGGCTAGTTCCTATAGAACTTCCGAAGAACATCCGGACTTCTGATGAACTCTCGAACTCCCAATGAAATCGCGTTCTTGACTTCGGGACTTCATTTTGCTTTATGCCTTGTTATCGTAGTTAATTCTGCACATGTAAAAATATACTTCGATCTAGATAATTATTATTAAGCTTGAATCATGCTGTTCGGCATGTCATTGGTCCATCGATGCTTCGTCCGATTCTTCGACGCATCGTCCTCTCTTGCGGCTTATTGCCCAATCGGCCAGTTGACTCCGCAACTCCGATATCCTTGGCGTAATATCTGCTCTTCTTGGCTCGATGCCTGAATCCATAGCCCGAAGCCTTCTGCCGATACGTCGACCGATCCTCCGGCCGGACGTCCAATCTTCTGACATGTTTTCCTTCGGCCTAGCATGATATTTTCTGCTTTAATTGTCTCTCCCCGATCGAAGCATTCTGCATCACTCAAAACACATATTAAATCATAAACACTTATCAATTGGTTTCATCATCAAAATACGAGATTCAACAATCTCCCCTTTTTTGATGATGATAACCAATTGATGACGGAGTTAAAACAAACTCCCGGAGTTTAAACAATCTCCCCCTATCAATATGCCATATTGATAGAGACTCTTGGATTCAAAAATCTAAACAACATGCTATCATAAACTAATACATAACATCATACTTCTCCCCGTTTGTCATCAACAAAAATGAGAAGTGTAACTTTCTAGTGTTTGGAAATACAAGTTCAACTCATTATATAATAAACATAATCTCCATTTTTATCATCATGCAAGCTAGCAAAAATTTAGCAAGTGCTACATCATATTAGAACATGCAAGCTATCAAGTTTTAGATATGCAAGGTAGTAAGATAGCATGTTCTACAACATACAAGCTAGCAAAATTTATCATCATTTTAGAAAGTGTAAGCTAGCAATTTTCTATCACTTTACAACATGCATAATCACCAAATTATCATTAATTTTAAAGATGTGCATGATTGTAAATTTTACAAGTTTACATTTTTGCTTCTTAAGATAGGCAAGCTAGTGATTTTTAAGATAGTAAGCTTTACATCATGCAAGCTAGCAAATTTAAAGATGTGCAAGTTAGCATATTTGCTTTTCTTTACAATGTTCAAAACTAGCAAGTTTTTGAAAAGTACAAGATAGCACCATTTTTGTATTTTCTTGAAATGTGTAACTTAGCAAAATTCACAAGATAGCATCATTCTTTCTTCTCTTTTGAGAAGTGCAAGCTTATCGATTTTGCTTTCTAACAAGTTTTGCTCCCTTTTGTCATTGTCAAATAGAAGGAAAGAATATAATGTTATAATTCTTTTCCTTTTACATCAATTTCTAAATCATGACAAAGGTAAACAACAATGTCAAAATATCATATCTCATTTTTGATAAGTTTCTTCTTTTTTGTAAATAGAAAGCATGATAAGAAACGATCTTGATTCAAAAAGAAAACTCAAGTTATAATTCAAGAATTAAAAAAAATCATGATTCATTTGACAAATAGATTATTGATTTATACATTTAAACCAACATCACTTCAACTCATCATACATCATTTCAAAATATAAAATCATCTAACATAATACAAACATTTGTGTTTAAAACCTTCATCATTACTCCCATGCATGATAATAAAGCATTCATGATACCAAACATTAAATCAATATTTTTAACCATTTATCACTTCATGATTGTTGGTTCCAAACATTCATTAATAAATCAACATTTTGATCATTTATTTTCTCTTGAGCAATTGGCAAAAAGCACCATAGGAAAAAAAAATGATATAATATCTTGATTGATGCATAAGAAATCTCTAGTTATAAATTAAAAAAAATCAAGATAAAGCTCATTCAAATTCAAATCGTTAAATCAAAATTATTTTCAAGAGATTCATAAAAAGGATATAGATAGATTCATTAATCTATCCTTTTTAGAAAAATGGTAAGAAAAAACATAGGAGTTCAAAAACAAGATATTGATTCATAGAGAAATCTCATGTATCAAATATCGAGAATCAAGATGATGATTCATATAAAAAATATCATAAGTTATAATCAAGAGAAAACTCATCATTTATCTTTATATCATCCAACTTATTAAATCAATAAATCACTTTTAAGATATTCATAAAAATGATACAAATAGATTTATCAAAATCAATTTCATGGTTCACAAAATTCATATCATAAATATATTCATTATTTTAATTCCAATGATAATATTTTTTCCTTTTTATGTGTTTTATTTTAAGTGATTGCTCAAATCAAAAACATGTATTATTTTTAAAACTGAAAAAATCACTTTCATTATGGTAAAAATCGATAATCCATAAATCGCAAGAATCATCATGCATAATTTAGAAAGATAAACTCATTAAGCATGATTTTAAATCATCTTCAATCAAAATCATCATGACAAAAAAATAACACATTAAACATAGGATTAATCATTAGATTTAAATCTAACATTTAGTTTCATTTTCATTACATTATTAAACATGTAATTTTTCAAGAAAAATAATTATTCTAAAGTAAATTAAAAATAACTCATGAAAAGCATTATGTAATTTTAAAGTAAATTAAGGGCATTTTGATTTCCTCATCATCGAAAGCCGTTAAGGAGTAGTTTGCCACCTCGCCTTTTGTGATATTCTCCTCGTCTTCGGATAAGCTTGATTCATCCCAAAGAGCTTCCTTCTTCTTACATTCATAGCAAGTAGTTTCATTCTTTTTAAGTTTATTTTTGTTCTTTAACTCTTATTTCATAAACCATTTAAATTTCATAGTGAGGAGTTCATGTTCACCATCACTTAAGCTTATGCTCGAGTGGTCTTCGATTGTTCTTAGTACAAAATCCTTCCTGTTCTTTGGAAGGTGGTGTTGAATCTCGTATTTTGATGATGAAACTACTTGATATATGTTTATGATTTAATCTGCGTCTTGAGTGACGCAGGGTGCTTCGATCAGGATGAGACAATTAAAGCAAGAACATCATGTTGTGCCGGAGGAACATGTCAGAAGATTGGACGTCGGGCCGGTGGTTCGATCGACGTATCGACAGAAGGCTTCGGGCTGTGGACTCGGGCATCGGGCCAAGAAGAGCGGGTATTGTGCCAAGGATATCGGAGTTGCGGAGTCAACTGGCCGATTGGGCAATAGGCTACAGGAAAGGACGATGCGCCGAAGAATCGGACGAAGCGTCGAGGGATCAATGACATGCCGAACAACTTGGTTAATTACTTAGGATTAATTGTCTCGATCGAAGTTTTTGTTTTGAGTGTGCAGGATTAACTACGATGAAAGTAAGACATGTAGTTGGAGTTGCGCTGGAGTCAAGACTATGATCACGTTGGGAGTTCGAGAGTTCGACGGAAGTTCGGACGGTCGTCGGAGGTTTTGCGGGAACAAATCCGAGAAGTCCAGAAGCTTGCCAAAGAAGCTCATCGGAACTCGCCAAGATCAAATCGTGAAGTCTAGGAGCTTGCCGGGAGTCCGCAGAATGGTTTCTGAGAGTTTATCGGAAGACCGCCAAAAGTTCACCGGAAGCTCGCCGGAAGAAGTCTTGACTTGCGGACTTTGTAATAGCTTAAGAAATGTCTTTAAATTCGTAGTTAGCACATTAATTAGGGTTAGGATTAGGTGTTAATCTTATAACCCGGTTAGGGGCCAATTGGACCCGAATTCGGACTGGTTTGGGCCATGTTTGGAGCCCAACCAATGATCTGAAATAGTGCCAAGAGGTGCAACCGCCCAGGCCAGGAGGTAGCACCGCCTAGGCTAAGTCTCCCAGCGAGGCTGGGCGGTGCAACCGCCCCAGCCAGGAGGTGCAACCGCCTGGGCTCAGTCTCCGAGCGAGACTGGGCGGTGCAACCTCTCCTGACAAGAGGTGGCACCGCCTGAGCTCAAGTTTCGAGCTCTGCCAAGCGGTGCAACCGCCCCAGTCAGGAGGTGCAACCGCCTGAGCTCAGTCTTCGAGCTCTAGCAGAGAGGTGCAACCACCCCTGACAGAGGTGGCACCGCCTAGAGGCTCAGCCTTCGAGCTCTGCCAAGCGATGCAACTGCCCCAGTCAGGAGGTGCAACCGCCTGATCCCGGAATTCCGGGAATTGACAGATTTGAGCTCCAAATTTGAACTGGGTTGGGGCCTATAAATACCCCACCCATTCAGCACTGAAAGCACAGCACATACACTCGAAATCTTACCATCTTTCTGTGTTTCTTAGAGCTCAAAACTACTAGTTCTCCTCCTTCTATTCTTCAAGTTTGAATTGTAAAGAGAGGAGAGAAAACTTATGTAAGGGTTGTCTCCTAAGCCCGTAAAAAGGAGTGAATCTGTAAGAGGGTGGTTGGCCTTCGCCTATTGAAGGAAGGCTTCTAGTTGACGTCGGTGACCTCGTCGGTGGAGGAAGCCAAAAGTGGAGTAGGTCAAGATTGACCGAACCACTCTAAATCTCGGTTTGCATTTCCTTTGAGTATTTTACCTTCATTGCAAACTTCTCAATAGCTTACTGCCCTCTGTAATTTTACGAACGAGTTTCAAGTTTTAGACGAAAATCTGCATTTAGATGTAAAACTGCATTTAGACGTAAATCGGCTTTCCTCGTACAATCATCAGATTTCAGTTTACGTTTACGTCTTGATTTCAACTACATATTGCCTTCTGCGATTTTACAAACGAGTTTCAAAGTTCAGACGTAAATCTGCGTTTAGACGTAAATCTGCGTTTAGACGTAAATCTGCTTTTTGTAGATTACTTTTTGAGCTATACAATTGCAGCACACTGTCTTTATACTTCGACTTAAACTGCGTTTTATCTAAACAAGTGATTTACGAATCGACATTTAGACGTAAATCTGTTTCTTCATACGAACGTCGGATTTCAGTTTGCGCCGATATTCTGGTTTTCATCATTGTTGCAAACTGCCTGCATAGATTGACTGTAACCTTGCTTAGTATCAACTCTCATACAAAGTTGTCCTTATCTTTCAAACGCAGCTTTCGATTTTAATCGCAGAAAGTTTTCCGCTGCACTAATTCACCCCCCCCCCTCTTAGTGCTCTCGATCCTAACAATTGGTATCAAAGCAGGGTATTTCTCATTTCGGATTTACACCCGAGAGAAATGTCTCTTCAAGAGGGCTTTTCGGTCTTTCGTCCACCGTTCTTTAACGGATTGGACTACACTTATTGGAAAACTCGAATGAGAGTTTTCTTGATTTCTCTAAATCTGGATTTATGGAATATCGTTGAAAACGGTTTTCAACTTCCCTCTAAACCGATGAACGAATGGTCGGATTTAGAGAAGAAGTATTTTTCTTTAAACGCAAAGGCTATGAATGCCTTATTTTGCACTTTGGACAAAAATGAGTTTAATCGCGTTTCTTTGTGCGAAACGGCTTTCGCTATTTGGTGCACTCTTGAAATCACGCACGAGGGAACTAGTAGAGTCAAAGACTCGAAAGTTAATATTTTACTGCATGATTTCGAGCTTTTTCATATGAAACCAAGCGAAACCGTTGTTGACATGTACACCCGTTTTACGGATGTCGTCAATGGTTTAAAATCACTTGGTAAAAGCTTTTCGGATTTTGAATTCGTTAACAAAGTTTTGCGCTCACTTTCTAAAACTTGGGATTCAAAAGTAACTGCTATTCAAGAATCGAAAAACTTGAACCAATTTCCACTTGAAGAACTAATTGGTTCATTGATCACATATGAAATGACGTGCAATGCACGTGAAGAACTTGAGAACCACCTTCCAAAGAACAGGAAGGATTTGGGACATAGAACATTTGAAGACCACTCGAGCATAAGCTCAAGTGATGGTGAACTTAAACTACGAATGAAACAAAAATTAAAAAGTAAAAAGAATGGAACTACTTGCTTTAAATGCAAGAAGAAGAACAAAAATTGGGATGAATCGAGCTCCTCCAAAGATGAGGAGAAAATAAAAAAAGGCGAGGTGGCAAACTACGCCTTTACGCCTTTTGACGCTGAGGTAATCAAAATGCCTTTAATTTACTTTGAAATTACATAATGCTTTTCATAATGCATTTTTCTTTTTTTTCTTAAAAATTACATGTTTAATAATTTTATAATGAAAATAGAAAAAATTAGGAATCATGCTTATCATTCTAGTAATTTTGAAAATAATCATGAAAATTGCTTGTTTATGATAAACAAAATGATTTTGATTAAAAATACATTATGAAATCATGCTATATGTGGTTGAGAAGTAATAATGTGTATCATGTTAATTTCCATTGTTATTTCTCGATTTTGAGTAAATGAAATCATGAATCTATTTATGTTATAAATTTTGTGAGCCATAAAAATGATTTTGATAATTTAAAATTGAAATAAGTTTTATCAAAATCATGATCTTGATTTATCAAATTGAATGAATTGAAAATGAATGATGATTTTTCTCTTGAATGATTGTGACTTGTATTCCTTGTATTCATGATATGATTTTTATGCAATTCTTTGTACTCATGAAATATTTATCTCATCACCCAATTATTCCTTTTCAATACTCCTCAAGTAATGATATGAATGCATGAGATATTCATCAATTTATTTTGATGTATGCAAATGAGAAGTTTCGATCATGCATGGTTGGATGCAATGTGACAAATTAATACCATGATAATTTGAAATAGTTATGATTTGGAATGATGCATATGCTTTTTATTATGATAATGTATGATGTGTATCATAAATGCTTAAAAAATTAAATAAATAAATGTTTATATCATGTTAGATGGTTTTACATATTATGCATGGTAAGCTATAGTGATGAGTGAAACAATGATTGAAATAATATGAATGATGAATTGGAATCATGCATATAATAATGAGTTTATATGTTCTGAAAATATGCATGTTTTAATTTGAAAATATAATGATGCTTTGGTGATTATGAATGTTCTAAAATGTTATAAAATTCACTAGCTTGCATGATGTAGAACTTAGCTATAAACTTAGCTATATTGAACATCACCAAGGAATGCTATCTTGCCTATCTCAAAAAGTAAAAAGTTAACTTGCACATCTAGCAAAACTTATATTTCAAGAAGCAAGAGTTGCTTTCTTGAACATCTCAAAATTGCTAGCTTGCGGGCCTTAAAATGTAGAAATTTTTTGCTAGCCTGTATATGGTAAACTTGCTATCATACTACCATGATGATGAGCATGCCTTATCTTCATGATTATATTTAAAAAACTATGGCAAAAATATGTCCGAATGATTAAACATGTTAAAAATATTATTCGGACTTTTTGATTGAATGATCAAATCACCTGATTGCCATAATGATTTTACACAATTACTTGCCATGATTATATGTTGGAAATTATGTGCTTAAATACAAAATTTTGATGATAATAAGCATGTTTTACCTTCATGATTGTAATTGAATATCTCTAGTAAAACTCTGTCCCAATGTATGAAAGTGTCAAATTTCATTTTCGGATTTTCCTGATCCTAACAATTGGATTTTCTTGATACATTATCCTCTTCCGAATTTAACAAGCATATGTCATATCAAGTTTAATTCACATCATTGATTTTTGACATATGGAATCATCTAGCAAATGCACTTATCATGTGAAAAATATTTTTCGAAAAACATATTTGATGATTCCCTCTTATAAAAGGAAGATATTTTTACATACAAGGATTTGACTCACTTATATATCTTAATCCTTGCAAAAATGAAGTGTGCTTTAATATCTTATCGATTTGAACTTCACATATGGCTTTCCTCCTTCATGTAAAAAGATAACAAATAAAAAGGAAGAAGCAATAAAAGCTATCTCCATGTCATATTTTCCTCGAGATGTTTGCATTACTGGTATCCTATCACTCACTGTTGGAAAATGACATAAACCAACTTATGGCATCGCACTTATATTTAAAATTTGCTAATATCGTTCTCCTTGTTGTTGATGACAAAGAGGGAGAAATATATGAATTGATATGTTTGCTATCACTAATGGTTGCTATCACTGATGCTGATATGTTTGCTATCACTAATGATGATATGGTTGCTATTACTAATGTTGATATGTTTGCTATCACTAATGTTGATATGGTTGCTATCACTGATGCTATGATTAGGCCATACTTACATCACCAAATAATAAATGATTGCTATCATTGCTATATGCCCTGTATCAAGATATCAAACAAAAATTTGCATCATACGAGCTGATATCTTACCATGTGATGCAATGGTATACTTGCTAAAATATTCGAAATGTGTACACCATGAAAATGATATCAAAATCTCGCTTCACAGCTTTACATGTCAATATCATGCCATATGATGAAATGCTACAATTGATAAACACTTGAAATAGTTGCGTTACGATATCAAAAGCTAACACCGCAAAGGAAGCAAAAATTTGCTAGCTTGCAACTTGCATATTTCAAGAAGCAAGAGTTGCCTTCTTGAATATCTCTAAACTGCTAGCTTGCAAGTTCTAAAATGTTGTAACATTGCTAGCTTGCATGTGCTATCTTGTATGCCGTAAAACTTGCATATCTAAAACTTGATAGCTTGAATGTTCTAAGCATGATGTAACATTTGCTAAATTTTCTGGCTTCAAAACTGCATGATGATAAAACTTGATATTACGTTTTTCATGCAACGAGTTAAACTTATATCACAAACACTTGATTGTGGTACTTCTCCTTTTTGTTGATGACAAAGGGGGAGAAGTAGTTGATGACATGACATGTTATGCATAAGTTTATGATGACATGTTGCTTGGATTTTTGAATCCAAGAGTTTCTATCAATATGGCATATTGATAGGGGGAGTTTGTTTAAACTCTGGGAGTTAAGTTTAACTCCGTCATCAAGTAGTTGTCATCATAAAAAAGGGGGAGATTGTTGAATCTCGTATTTTGATGATGAAACTACTTGATATATGTTTATGATTTAATCTGCGTCTTGAGTGACGCAGGGTGCTTCGATCAGGATGAGACAATTAAAGTAAGAACATCATGTTGTGCCGGAGGAACATGTCAGAAGATTGGACGTCGGGCCGGTGGATCGGTCGACGTATCGACAGAAGGCTTCGGGCTGTGGACTCGGGCATCGGGCCAAGAAGAGCGGGTATTGTGCCAAGGATATCGGAGTTGCGGAGTCAACTGGCTGATTGGGCAATAGGCTGCAGGAAAGGACGATGCGCCGAAGAATCGGACGAAGCGTCGAGGGATCAATGACATGCTGGACAACTTGATTAATTACTTAGGATTAATTGTCTCGATCGAAGTTTTTGTTTTGAGTGTGCAGGATTAACTACGATGAAAGTAAGACATGTAGCTGGAGTTGCGCTGGAGTCAAGACTATGATCACGTTGGGAGTTCGAGAGTTCGACGGAAGTTCGGACGGTCGTCGGAGGTTTTGCGGGAACAAATCCGAGAAGTCCAGAAGCTTGCCAAAGAAGCTCGTCGGAACTCGCCAAGATCAAATCGTGAAGTCTAGGAGCTTGCCGGGAGTCCGCAGAATGGTTTCCGAGAGTTTATCGGAAGACCGCCGGAAGTTCACCGGAAGCTCGCCGGAAGAAGTCTTGACTTGTGGACTTTGTAATAGCTTAAGAAATGTCTTTAAATTCGTAGTTAGCACGTTAATTAGGGTTAGGATTATGTGTTAATCTTATAACCCGGTTAGGGGCCAATTGGGCCCGAATTCGGACTGGTTTGGGCCAAGTTTGGAGCCCAACCAATGATCTGAAATAGTGCCAAGAGGTGCAACCGCCCAGGCCAGGAGGTAGCACCGCCTAGGCTAAGTCTCCCAGTGAGGCTGGGCGGTGCAACCGCCCCAGCCAGGAGGTGCAACCGCCTGGGCTCAATCTCCGAGCGAGACTGGGCGGTGCAACCTCTCCTGACAAGAGGTGGCACCGCTTGAGCTCAAGTTTCGAGCTCTGCCAGGCGGTGCAACCGCCCCAGTCAGGAGGTGCAACCGCCTGAGCTCAGTCTTCGAGCTCTGGCAGAGAGGTGCAACCGCCCCTGATAGAGGTGGCACCGCCCAAAGGCTCAGTCTTCGAGCTCTGCCAAGCGGTGCAACTGCCCCAGTCAGGAGGTGCAACCGTCTGATCCCGGAATTCCGGGAATTGACAGATTTGAGCTCCAAATTTGAACTGGGTTGGGGCCTATAAATACCCCACCAATTCAGCACTGAAAGCACAGCACATACACTCGAAATCTTACTGTCTTTCTGTGTTTCTTAAAGCTCAAAACTGCTAGTTCTCCTCCTTCTATTCTTCAAGTTTGAATTGTAAAGAGAGGAGAGAAAACTTATGTAAGGGTTGTCTCCTAAGCCCGTAAAAAGGAGTGAATCTGTAAGAGGGTGGTTGGCCTTCGCCTATTAAAGGAAGGCTTCTAGTTGACGTTGGTGACCTCGTCGGTGGAGGAAGCCAAAAGTGGAGTAGGTCAAGATTGACCGAACCACTCTAAATTTCGGTTTGCATTTCCTTTGAGTATTTTACCTTCACTGCAAACTTCTCAATAGCTTACTGCCCTCTGCAATTTTACGAACGAGTTTCAAGTTTTAGACGAAAATATGCATTTAGACGTAAAACTGTATTTAGACGTAAATCGGCTTTCCTCGTACAATCATCAGATTTCAGTTTACGTTTACGTCTTGATTTCAACTGCATACTGCCTTCTGCGATTTTACAAACGAGTTTCAAAGTTCAGACGTAAATCTACGTTTAGACGTAAATCTGCGTTTAGACGTAAATCTGCTTTTTGCAGATTACTTTTTGAGCTGTACAATAGCAGCACACTGTCTTTATATTTCTGCTTAAACTGCGTTTTATCTAAACAAGTGATTTATGAATTGGCACTTAGATGTAAATCTGTTTCTTCGTATGAACGTCGGATTTCAGTTTGCGCCGATATTCTGGTTTTCATCATTGCTGCAAACTGCCTGCATAGATTGACTGTAACCTTGCTTAGTATCAACTCTCATACAGAGTTGTCCTTATCGTTCAAACGCAGCTTTCGATTTTAATCGCAGAAAGATTTTCGCTGCACTAATTCACCCCCCCCTCTTAGTGCTCTCGATCCTAACAGGTGGTTCTCAAGTTCTTTACATGCATTGTATATCATTTAATAGATTATTAGAGACCCAATAAGTTCTTCGATATAAAAAGTATTCAAATTTTTTATTCTTGTATAGCCGTTATTTTCGAATCCCAATTTTTAGAAAGCGATCATAAAATCTTGTTAACAAGTTCAAAATTAGAAAAGCATTTACCAAGAGCTTTTAAACCATTGATGACATCCGTAAAACGGGTGTACATGTCAACAACGGTTTCACTCGGCTTCATTCAAAAAAGTTTAAAATAATGCATTAAAAGATTGACTTTAGAATCTTTAACTCTAGTAGTGCCTTCGTGTGTGATTTCAAGAGTGTGCCACATATCGAAAATTGTTTCGCACATAGAAACACGATTAAACTCAATTTCATCCAAAACGCAAAATAGAGCATTCATAGCTCTAGAATTTAAGGAAAAATTCTTCTTCTCCAAATCATTCCAATGGTTCATTGGAAGAGAATACCTTTCAAATCTGTTTTCGATAATATTCCATAAATTTAAATCCAACGAAAGCAAAAAAACTCTCATTCAAGTTTTCCAATATGTGTAGTCCGTTTCATTGAACAAGGGAGGACGAATGAGAGAGTGACCCTCTTGAAAGCCGAAAAGAGCCATTTCTATTTGGGTGTTAAACCAAATATGAAAAATAAGGCTCTGATACCAATTGTTGGGAATAGAGTCGGCACTAAGGGGGGGGGGGGGTGGGGGGGTGTTGGGGTGTGGGGGGGGGGGGGGGGGGGGGGGGAAGGGTGTGTGAATTAGTGTAGCGGTAAAATACATCGGTTTCGAAAATTTTTCATATGATAAAAGCCGAACTCGGAAATACTTAACTTGAAAGCATGTTCGTAAATATATTGATGGCAATAAGCAAGTAAAATGGTTTGCAGTAAAGTAAATTGCTCAAGACAAAATGCAAACCAGATTTTAGAGTGGTTCGGTCATCGTGACCTATATCCACTTTGCTGATTCCTCTTCCGTCGAGGCCACCGGCATCCACTATCGGTCTTCCTTCAATAGACGAAGACCAACCACCTTTTACACCCTTCTTCTCCTTTTCACAGGTTTAGGAGATAACCTTTACAAGCACACACACTCCTCCTAAACAGAATTATAGACTTAGACTAAGGAGGAGATTTCTCAAGTGATTGCAACAACGTTTCTTCACTTTTAAACTCTCTATGCTTGTGTGTGTTAACCAGGGATGAGAGGGGTATTTATAGGCCTCAAGTTGATTCAAACTTGGAGCCTAAAAATATCTCATCTTGAGTTTCCTAGGTTCGGGCAGTACCATCGCCTGTGTTGGGCGGTACTACAGCTAGTGTCAGTCTGACACTGACACTACACTCAGTGGTACCACTGCTCAATCTGATGGTACCACCGCCTGACACAAATTCCCAACTAGCACAAATTCCCACCGATCCACATGATGAATGAAGCAACGATGCACATTCTCTCGTGGCATGTTCTTTCCTCACTTTCGTTACTAAACTTAGAGAGATTATAACACTTTTTAACTTAGAATTCTTTCCCCTTTCTACTTAATTCTTGCATCTCCATGCAGGAATAACTAGGATATTTATAGACCCCAAATGACTTCAAAAAGGAGAAAAAAAAATCTTATCCCGGGATTCTCAAGTCCTAGCACCGCTGTGCCGAGTGGTACTACTGCCTGCTGCATTGAAACTAGGCGGTACCACCACCCAATCTGGCAGTATTACTGCCTGACATAATCTCGGAGACCGTCCTGGAAACTAAACCTCTAGCGGTACCATTGCCTGACCCAACTTTTGAGTCACTAAATGAGCATTTCTCTTAGCCCAAAATAATCCCAACATAGGCCAAATTGGCCCATAATTGAGTTGGCCTAATTACATTCTAAACTAACCCAATTAGAACTAAAACTATTTCGATCTAGACAATTATTACAAAGCATTAATCACATGTTGTCCGACATATCATTGGTTCATTCGACTCTTCGTCCAACCTTTTGGCGCATCGTCTTCTCCTTCAGCAAATTACCTAATCGGCATGTTGTCTTCTTGCAACATCTGATCTCCTTGGCGTAATGTTTGATCTTTTTGGCCCAATACCTGAACACATGGAATGAAGCTTTTTGCCAATATGTCGACTAATCCTTTAGCTCGACATCCAATATTCTAATATGTTCCACTCCGGTCCAACATTGATTCTTCCAACTTTAATTATCTCTTCGTGATCGAAGCTAGTCCTACATTACTCAAAATGTAGATTAGATCATAAACTCTATCAATTGGTTTTATCATCAAAATCTGAGATTCAACAATGATAATGAGACCAATTTTCCTATAAACACATGCCCTAAATATTCCCAATCATAGGTTACTCGAGAGGGATGTCAAGATAGCTGGACAAACTAGTGTATTATATACCCGTCTATATACTGGAAGCAGTTGATCTTATAGGTACTTGTATAGGGACACTAGGGATATAGTGCTAATCATAGGTACCCTACAAGCCAATCACATGAGTAATGACACGTATGACATGATATGCACTCTTTTTGCTTATTATTATTATGATATTTTCTCACTTTATATTATATATATATATATATATATATATATATATATATATATATATATATTGTGATGTCCATGGTGTTGAATCTCATATTTTGATGATGAAATCAATTGATGAAGTTATGATCTAATATGTGTTTTGAGTACCGTATGACTAACTTCGATCATCGAGCCGAAGGATCAAACATTACGCCAAGGAGATCGGATGTTACGGAAGGTCAACATGCCGATTGGGCAATAGCCGAAGGAGAGGACGATGTGTAGTAGGATTAGACAAAGCGCCGGATAAACTAATGACATGTCGGATAATAAAAGATCTATATTTTGTAATAATTTGCCTAGATCAAAGTAGTTTAAAGGGCTAATTGATTTAGTTTTGGATGTAACTATGCCAACTTAATTAAGAGCCAACTGAGCCTAAGTTGGGATTATTTTGGGCCAAGTGAAAGGCCCATTCAGTGACCCTTAGTTGGCCTAAGTGATGGCACCGCGTGAGGCTCGGCTTCCCAGGCTGTTTGGGCAGTGATATCGCCAGAGCCTAGTCTCCGATGCCCTATCAAGTGGTGGTACAACCCAATATCAATGTCAGACTGGGCGATGACACTACCCAATTTCAGACTGATAGGTGGTGGTACTGCCAGTTGTCAGTCTGGCAAGTGGTGGTATTGCCCAGTATTGGTGGTGGTACCACTAGTACCCTGACAACCCGAGATGAGACCATTTTGGCTCTAAATTTGAATCCATTTAGAGCCTATAAATACCCCACTCATCCCTACTTGGTTTATATAAGAATTGAGAATAAAAACTTAAGAAAATGCTATTGTAATCTTACGAGAATTCCTCTCATCTTCTTTAAGTTTGATTTCTGTTTAAGGAAAAGGTGAGATACTTGTAAAGGTTCTCTCTTAAACCCATGAAAAGGAGAAAAGCATTATAAGAAGGTACTTGATCTTCGCCCATTGAAAGAAGATCAATAGTGAAAGCCGGTGGCCTCGACAGAGGAAGAATCGGGAGTGGACGTAGGTCACGATGATCAAACCACTATAAAACTCAATTTACATTTCTGTTATACTTTTTATTCATATTGATAACTGATTTACTTGCTTACTACGCTCAATACTCTTATGAATATTTTCAAGTTAAACATCTTTCTGATACAAGCTTTATCGAATAAAATTTTTAAATCATTGGAAGTTTTACGAAAGCACCAATTTATCCCCCCCCCCCCTCTCTTGGTGTTGATTTCAGTCCTAACAATTGGTATCAGATATAAGGTTTCTCTCCGTTGGTTTAACACCCAAGAGAGATGACTTTTTCCAGCAATCTAGAGGGTCACTCTATCATTCGCCCTCCTATGTTCAATGGGACATACTACATATATTGGAAAACATGAATGAGAGTTTTTACTTTCTATGAACTTTAATTATTGAATATTGTCGAATGTGGTTTTCAAATATTGTAGAATGATTTTGAGAAAAAAATATTTTCATTAAATGCAAAAGCTATGAATACCATGAATAAAAATGAGTTTAATCATATTTCGATTTGTGAAACTACATATGACATTTGATACACTCTTAAAATTACATATGAAGACATAAGTAGAGTTAAAGAATAAAAAATTAATCTTTTGATGCATAGTTTTGAATTATTTCGAATGGAACCAAGTGAAACCATTAGAGACATGTACACCCGTTTTACAAATGTCGTCAATGGTTTGAAAGCACTTAGTAAAAGCTTTTCTAATTTTGAACTTGTTAATAAAATACTAAGATCCCTTCCAAACAATTGGGATCCTAAAGTAATAGCAATATAGGAAGCAAAAGACCTAAACAATTTTATACCTGAAAATCTTATGGGTCTTTAATGACTTATGAAATAATTTGTATTGAACATGATGAACATAAGAATAATCTTCCAAATAACAAGAAGGATTTGACACTTTGAACGATAAAAGATCACTTGAAAGAAAACTCAAGTGATAATGATGATGACCTTGAACTCCTCACAATAAAATTTAAAAAAATTATAAAATGAGAATCAAAGAATAAAAATAAACTTAAAAAGAACAAAATAACTTATTATGAATGCAATCGGCCGGGGCACTTTAAAAGTGAATCTCCACAATTGAAGAAGAAGGTGCTCACACAAAAGAAGAAGAAAGCACTCAAGGTGACATGGAACAAATCGAGTAAATCCGAAGACAAGGAGCAAACCAACAAAAATGAGGTGGAGGACTATTAGAACCCTTGCAGATTCTAAACTTGGGGTTGATCTCTTTAGGGATCGACCTCCTTGGAACTCTATAGTGGTTCCTCCCTCCAAGTTGCTACTCAAAGGCTTCAGAAAAGATTCATCTATTGCTTGAGAATAAATGATGAATATATGACTATTTATAGGGCTTTTAAACCCTAACTCTTAATATGACTCCTAATCAAGACTCCTACTTCTAACCAATTCCTAATATGACTCATAGTCAAGACTCCTATTCCTTTACAACTCCTAATTCTTCTCTAAGAAACAACCTCCTAACCCTAGCTGGCCTTTTCACCTCTTTAATAGGGGTCGGCTTAGGTAGGTTTTACATGAATGCCCCTCTCAATTAGGACTCTCTAAGCTAGAGTCCTAATAGACCCGCCCTCTTCAAATCAACATTGTCCTCGAGGCTGACGATATATAAATTCTGGGAATTTGATCTTCAAGTCGTCATAGTTCTCCCAAGTGGCACATTCTGTTGGTAAGTTCGCCCACTGTATTAGCACTTCAGTAGTGGGTCGTCGTCATCGAGTCACGATCGGTCGATCAATAATGGCACTCGACTAGGTTTGGAGTTCTCGTTGGGTAGTCATATTTGGTGGATGGCTTTAGGTTGTCTCCAAGCACCTGTTTACCACTTCCGTCTAGCCATCGGTTTATGGGTGATACATTATACTCATTTTTAATTTAGTGCCCTGTAAATGGAATAACTCTGTCTAAAATCTGTTTGTGAAGATGTAAGTAGAATTTGACATAAGCACAATGCGTCCCTTATAGCGTAATTCTTTTGAGTCCCAACTGTAATGAGCCACGGAGCTTGGTACTTCCTCCAATTTTTTTATAATCTTACTAGTCTCTCGATCTTCCTGCCATTCCCTTTTAATATCCTCAAGGAAGTAGCTAGTCAAAAGTGAAATGGTTGAAAATTTAGCTTGCTTGGGTAGTTGTGAAAGCGTATCTACAACAACATTCTCTTTCCCCTTTTTGTAAGTTATTTCATAATCATATCAAGAAGCTTTGTTACCCATTTTTGCTGCTCAGGGGAAGATATCTTATGTTCCAAGAAATATTTTAGGCTTTTATGGTCGGTCTTGATTTGAAAGCATTGCTCGATCAAGTACGATCTCTATTTGGCCATAGCATGCACAATCGCGAGCATCTCCTTGTCATAAATAGTTATTTTGAGATGGGAAAGAGATAATGCCTTACTAGTATAAGTAAGGGGGCGGCCATCTAGCATTAGTATAACACCAATTTCGACTTCGGAGGCATCGGCTTCAATAACGAAAGTCTTGCCAAAGTCGGGTAGCGCTAGTACGGGCGTTGTCATCATTGCGGCTTTAAGTTTGTCGAAGGCGGTGGTGGCTTTGTCCAACTATTGGAAAGTATCTTTTTCTAGCAAAGAAGTAAGTGGTGCACTGATCTTTCTATAGTTTTTCATGAACTTATGGAAGAAGCCTATTAAACCGAGAAAGCCACGTAACAATTTTATGTTCCTTGGGGTCGGCCAGTTCTCGATTGTTTCAATTTTGGAGGGGTCCACTACCACACCTTCCTCTGATATGATATGCCCAAGATAATTCACCTTCTATTAAAGAAAGCAAAAATTTATAGTGGTCGTTGTGTGTTCAAAAGGTGACTTTCGGTATGTCTTCTTCGCACACTCGTATTTGATGATACCCAGATCAAAGGTCTAACTTTGTGAAGATTTGTGCTCCCTTTCATCTAGCAATTCATCTACTATTGGAATATGGTATTTGTCCTTGAAGGTTATGCTATTGAGAGCTTGGTAATTAATGCATAATCGCCATATTCCATCCTTCTTTTGTACGAAGAGCACCGGTGAAGAGTATGGGCTGCAACTTGGCCGAATAACTCCTGTTTCGAGCATCTCTTTTACAATCCTTTCCATTTCATCCCTTTGGAGATATGGATACTAATATGGCTGAGTATTTGCTGAAGGTTTGCCTAGAAGAATCGTTATACAATGATCATGCCAATGGATAAGAGGTAGGTTGCGCAGTTCGTCAAATATATCTGAAAATTCAGCAAGCAAAGGAAGTAGATTTGGATCTTCAAATTCTGTTGGCTCTCCCTTAGTTTGCTATTCAAGTTTTACTAAAAAGTTACTGCATGCTTCATGCAAAACCTTCTCCATTTGTTGTGTGCAAATCGTCATTACGTCGCCCCCACGTTTCCCGTGTAGTATCACCTGTTTCCCCTTACTGTAAAATTTCATAACTAGTTTCATAAAATTCTAAGAAACATCACCTAATGTCATTAACCATTTAATTTTAAGCATGGCCTCATGATCATCAAGAGGGAGGAGGAAGAAATATGCAATTATCTATTAGTCCTACCACAACAGTTTCGCCTGCGGGCATCTTTGGTCGCACTTTAGGGTTCTGCCGTCGGCTTCCTTTACATCAGACTTGCTGTAACCTTCGATGTTGAGTGCCATCTAAGCTGTAACTTTACTATTTAGAAAGTTATTAGTGCTGCCCGTATCGATGAGAATAGTGATTGGTTGTTGTTTGAGAAGGCCTCTAAGTTTCATCGTTTGTGGGTTTGAGTAGCCAGCTAGTGCATGTACCGTAACGTTGGTAAGTTGTGACTCTTCTTCCGCATCTTCTTCTTCATGTTCAAGGCTCTCTTTTGGATGTTCAATGACCTCTTCTTCTACTGATTTAACCATAAGAAGTCTCCGTTTACTACAACAATGCTCACGGCTCCACGACTCATCGTAGTGCCAATATAACCCCTTCGTAGATCGCTCCCGAAGTTCTTTTCTTGTCAACCTTTTTAGTACAGGGACTCAATTGATAGTAGGGGGGGCTGAGGGCTTCAGTATTGCTGGTTGGGGAGTAACCCTAGTCCTTCAGGCTTCATGGTTCAATTACTCCTCTTGAAGTCGTGCGAAAGAGATAGTTGCCATAAGCGTGTACGGATGTCGCGCTTTAACTTCTCCCCGGATCTCCGACTTCAAGCCCTCAATAAAGGTCTCCAATAGCTGTTTTTGAGATTAATCATGAGTTTGATTAGATAATCTTTCAAACCTAATTTGGTACTCTTGAATGGTGGAGGTTTGTCGGATCTTCGCTAGTCGTCCGTCAATGTTCTCGTAATCGGTTGGTTCGAAGCGGATCAGTAGTCCTTCTTTGAATTATCACCATGAGAGGATTTCATGAGTATATTCAAACTAGTCAAACTATTGTATGACATCCTCGTCAAGATGTATAGCTGTAATTTTCACCATAGATGTGTCCACGGTTTTGTGGTATCAAAAATATCGCTCCGCGTGCGAGATCCAACCAATCGGGTCTCCTTCTTCCCATCTAGGGAAGTCCACCCTCATATGTGGATAGTTGAGATCAATATAGAGCCTCCTCTCTCTTGGAAGTCATCTCTTCGGGCTTAGTGTGATTGGGCAGAGCTCTCTCTTTGATGTGATTTCTTCGGGCTTGGTGGTCAGCCCAATCTGAGTTCGGTAAAGAGCATCCAAATCTTATCCTCCATTCGTGCCTCGAAGGCTTTGAATTTAGCTTTGATTGCCTCCTCAGATGCTATAGTATATGCCTCTAAATCTAGGATGTTAAGATCTCTCTTTTGTTATCGAGTTAAAGGCATTTATAGGTTGAGAGAAGTGATGGTCAAAAGGGTTGGTAGATTGGTGGATATAGGCTGTGGTTTAGGCTTATTTTGTAGCTGTTTTGGGTACAGTTTGAGGGTGAGGTTTGATGGAGTTTTAAGGCTATGGATGAAAGCTTTAGATCTGTAATAGATAGCAGCAAGGATTTGATAGAAATCAGTGGAAGTTGCTGCAGGTATGTGTTGTCTTGTAAGAGCAGAATTATCATCGAAGAAACAGCGGTCTCTTGATGAAATTTCCACCAAAAACTTAAGAGATTTGAGGAGGGAATTGATAGAAAAATCTCAGTTTATATGACAGCAAGAATGTCCAATTTAATCAAAAAAATTTCGGTAGTATAATAGTAAGGAAATTGGTGCAAGTTGCGATAGCAGAATTCTCGTCGAAAAATTTCAGCGGTTTGCGATAAAAATTTGCAATAACACAAAAATGTTTTTAGAGATGAATTCCTTAATAGATTAATCTTAGATGGAAGCCAAAATGATCTATGAAGTGTATAAGAAATTATTTTCAAAAAGGATTGCAAATAGATCTGTTAAGGCAACAATATGTTGCTAAAATTATCTACAGCACAGATTTTCTAGTGTAGCAGATTGGACGTAAAAGATTAGTGGTTTATATTGAGAATTTTTTGACAAAACCAAAGGTAAATCTACTGTTAGGAAGTGCTAAAGCTATCATAAAAATTTCATAGAGATTTGGATAGAAAAAATATAGTAGCAAGATCAAATAAACTGTGCTATACGATTGGAATTTTACAGTGTGGATTTTCAAGTATAGCAGTTTAGACGTAAAAGATCAATGGTTTATATTAAGAATTTTTTAACAAAACCAAAGGAAAATCTGCTGTTAGGAAGTGTCAAAGTTGTCATAAAAAAATTATAGAGATTTGGATAGAAAAAATATAGTAGCAAGATCAAATAGACTGTACTATGCGGTTGGAATTCTATAATGTATCTTTTGTCTAGAGATGAAAACTTTATGATGAAAAGTTTATGCAGCAATATAGGAACAATAGGGTAGAAAACTAAATTGTGAGAATAAGGATAACTAAATTGCAGCAGCAATAGGGTAGAAAACCAGAACCTATTGTAATTCACGGGAAGATCAAAGGATGATCCGTAGTGGTGGAGATGACGATGAAATTCGGCGACAATCTTTTAAGCAATTGTGAGAATTGTTTTGGGTGGTTGTGGAGGTTTGATGGATGGCTGTGGAAGGACAGTGAGATGCTAAGAATGCTCTAATACTAGGTATTAGAACCCTTACAGATTTTAAACTTAGGGTTGATCTCTTTAGGGGATCGACCTTCTTGGAACTCTATAGGGGTTCCTCCCTCCAAGTTGCTGCTCAAAGGCTGTAGAAAAGATTCATCTATTGCTTGAGAATAAATGATGAATACATGGCTATTTATAGGGCTTTTGAACCCTAACTCCTAATAGGACTCCTACTCAAGACTCCTACTTCTAACCAACTCCTAATATGACTCTTACCCAAGACTCCTATTCCTTTACAACTCCTAATTCTTCTCTAAGAAACAACTTCCTAACCCTAGCCGGCCTCTTCACCTCTTTAATAGAGGTCGGCTTAGGTAAGTTTTACATGAATGCCCCTCTCAATTAGGACTCTCCTAGCTAGAGTCCTAACAAGGACTACGATTTGATGACTCTTGACAACGAGGTAAGTAACTCAATTGAAACCCCCTTTACCTTACTATGAAATTACTTTATACATTTCATGAGTTGTTTGATGATTTTAATTAGTTAGTAGGAAATATAAAATGCCAAAAAAAAAGGGATCATGCTTCTCTTTCTAGTGATTTTAAAAAATTAAAAATTTGATCATGACAATTACATGTTAAGACCTTGTAAGAAGTAATAATGTATATCTTGATCATTTACGTATTGCTTCTCATTTTCAAATGATGATGTAATGCTTTTGTACGAAAGACTAGGGCATCACACAAATTGAAACTAAAAAGGGAATACATTTTTTTTTTAAATTTCTCTATTATATGGAGTTTTTAATAAGAGATTGAAAAATCTATTTATGTCATTTTGAATCTCTTGAAAGTAATTTTGATAATTTGATGATTTAAATTTGAATAAGTTTTATCCAAATCTTACAATTGATACTTGAATTTTTTTATGAATCGTGATCTTGATGACTCAGAGATTTCTTATGGATGAATCAAGTTCTCCTATCTTTGTTCTATAGAGAAGTTTTTATCCTAATCATGATCTTGATTTCTCGATATTTGACACTTGGGATTTTTTTTGTAAATCAAGATATCTTATTTGATCTCTTATATTTCTTTTTGTCATTTACTAAAGAGGAAAATTATCCAAATGAATCATGATTGTTTTTTTTATTACAACTTGAAAGTTTTCTATGAATCAAGATTTTTTCCTTTCACTAAAGAAGAGATTCATCCAAATGAATCTTGATTTTTTTCACTTGATATTTATGAATTGAGATTTATTATGAATCAAGATTTTTTATTAATTGTCCTATTACGATTCTTCTTTGTATTTGCTAAAGAAGATATTTATTCAAATTAACCATGATATATCACTTGACTTCTTGATGTTTATGACTTCAATTTTATTATGTACAATTGTCTTGTATTTATGATTTATATATCTCATAATATGATTAAATCATTGATGAAAAAAGAGAAAAATTATACTATTGTATTCTTCCATTCTCTTTGGCAATAACAAAGGGGGAGAAAGTCTTGCTAGCTTGCACATCGCAAAGAAAAAAAAAATTACTAGCTTGCACATTTCAAAGAAAGAAAACTTACTAGCTTACAAAAGGAAGCAAAAATTACTAGCTTGCACATTGCAAAAGGAATCAAAATTGCTAGGTTGCACATTTCAAGGAAGCAAAAACTTGCTATCTTGCACATCTCAAGAGAAAAGTACTAGCTTACCCATCTTGAGAGGCAAAACTTGTTAGCCTTCATACTTCAAAGAGAAGTAACACTTGCCAACCACTTGCCAACTTGTTAGCTTGCATGTTCTAAAGTGATGTAAATATTGCTAAATTACTAGCTTGAAAACATGCTAGTTGCACTTCTCCTTTTTGTTGATGACAAAGGGGGAGAAGTTATGATGATGATCATGCATGATGTACTTTGATGTTTTGAAATTATGATTATGCATGAAATATTGATGATTTTAATATGCGTGCAATGATGTGATTAATTACTTCTTTCAATACTCATGACACATGCAATGATGAAATAGTCATGATTTTCTGAATTTATAGTTTCTATCAATATGACATAATGATGGGGGGGTTTAGTTTAAACTCTGTCATCAATTGATTGTCATCATAAAAAAGAGAGAGATTATTGAATCTCAGATTTTGATGATGAAATCAATTGACAAAGTTATGATCTAATGTACATTTTGAGTGACGTAGGACTAATTTCGATCATGGAAAGATAATTCGATTAAAGCAAGAAGAATCGGACATTGGGCTGGAGTGAACATATCAGAAGATTGGATGTTGGGCCGGAGGATCGGTCGACATGCCAATAGAGGTCTTCATACCATGAGTTCAAGCATCGGGCCGAAGGATCGGACATTACGCCAAGGAGATCGGATGTTACGAAATGTCAACATATCGATTGACAATACGTCAAAGGAGAGGACGCTGCACCAAAGGATCGGATGAAGTGCTAGATAAACCAAAAATATGGTGGACAACAAAGGATCTATGCTTTGTAATAATTTACTTAGTTCGAAGTAGTTTAAAGGGCTTATTAAGTTGGTTTCGGGTGTAACCATGTCAACTCAATTATAGGCCAACTGGACCTGAGTTGGGGTTATTTTAGGCTAAGTGAAAGGCCCATTAGTGACCCTTAGCTAGCCTAGGCGGTGTAACCGCTTGAGGCTCGACCTCCTATGCTATTTAGGCGGTGGTACCGCTAGAGCCTAGTCTCCGAGATTTTGTCAGATGATGGTATTACCTAGTGTTAATGTCAAATTGGGCGGTGGTACCGCTCAGTGTTAGACTGACAAGTGGTGATACCGCTAGTTGTCAGTTTGACAAATGATGGTACCGCCCAATATTGGCAGTGGTACAACCAGTACCTTTAAAACTTGGTATAAGACCATTTTAGCTATAAATTTGAATTCATTTGGGGCCTATAAATACCCCACTAATCTTTGCTTGGTTTACACAAGAACTAAGAATAAAAACTTGAGGAAACACTATTCTAATCTTGTGAGAATTCCCCTCCTCTTCTCTAAGTTTGATTTTTGTGATATACCTTACTGCTTTCTAGTGCTCTAAGCCTGGATCCGCCTGATACCTACTCATGACACTCAGAGCATGCGCTATATATGGCCTAGTACATAGCATGATATACATGATAGATCCTATCATTGAAGCATAGGGTATCCTCTTTGTGTTCACACTTTCTTTATGAGTCTTTGGGGATATATTCCTAGAAAGCGATATCCCATGTCTTATCCGTATGAGACTTATCTTAAAATTTTTCATGCCAAACCTTTTAACAATGGTGTTTATATACCTGGATTGGGATAAGCCAAGCATCCTCTTAGATCTATCTCTATAGATCTGAATCCCCAAGATATATGATGCTTCTCCTAAGTCCTTCATGGAGAATTGTCTAGATAATTAAGCTTTTACTATGGATAGCATTCCTACATCATTCCCAATGATCAGAATATCATCCACATATAACACCAAGAAGGTGATAGCGATCCCACTTACCTTCCTATACACACAAGGCTCATCTTCGTTCTTAATTAGGTCATAATTTCTAATTGCCTCATTAAATCTTATGTTTCAAATTCAAGAAGCTTGCTTTAGTCCATAAATGGACCTAAACAACCTACATACCTTATCTGGGCAGTACTTGGACACAAATCCCTTAGGCTATATCATATAAACCTCCTTCTCGAGGTTACCATTAAGGAACATAGTTTTCATATTTATCTGTCAGTTCTCATAATCATAGTGTGCTGTAATACCTAATAAAATTTGGATAGATTTTAGTATAGCTACGGGTGAGAAGGTTTCAACACTTTACCTTTAACGATACCCTTTAGCTACTAGCCTTGCTTTATAGGTCTCTACCTTTCCATCTACTCCGATATTCTTCTTGAAAATCCACATGCAACCGATGGGTACAATACCCTTGGGTGCATCAACAAGGTTTCAAATCTTGTTGGAGTACATGGAACCTATCTCAGAATTCATTGTTTTTTACCACTTCCTAGAGTCTATACTCGTAATAGCCTCCTCATAGGTCCGAGGATCAATATCCTCAACATTCTATCCTCTAATATGTCCCACATATCTCTCAGGAGGATGGGATACTTTATCAAACCCATGTAAAGTTGATACTTGTGTGATAGGTACCTGAACAGACTCAGGCTGTGGAGTGGTGCTTGAGTTAGGTTCTCCAACCTCGCTCAACTCTATCACGCTCCCATTGTCTCCGCCAAGAATATGGTTCTTCTCAAGGAACATCGCTCTATTGGCTATAAAGATCTTTTGGTCCTCGGGATGATATAAATAATACTCACAAGTTTCCTTTGGGTATCCCACTAACTTGCATTGCTCCGTCCTAGATTTTAACTTATCGGGGTTGTCTTTTAATGTGGGCAAGCCAGTCCCAAATCTTAACAATATTAAGATCAGGCTTCTTCCCTTTCCCTATCTCATATGGTGTAGATATCACTAACTTAGTTGGAATTCTATTTAGATGGTAAGCTACGGTCTCTAGGGTATATCCCTAGATTGTGATAGGTAGGTCGGCAAAGCTCATCATGGACAACACCATATCTAACCATGTACGATGCATAAATAAACCATTATGCAATGTTTCTCTCATGATGATTTCATCATTTAATATTATTGAACAACCAATGTTCTCAAAAACTAATTTATATCCACTAACTATCAAAATTAAATGAAAATAATATGTTTTTATGATAGAAGGAATAAAATAACATGCATCCAATACAATAATAGCTCCACTAGGTAGATGCAGGGTGACATCGCCAACAACTACTATAGAAACTTTTACCCTATTGCCTATCTTGAGGTTCATCTCGCCTCTCGCCAATCTCCTAGGTTTTGTCAGAACTTGCAATGAATTACAAATATGATAAGCACTATTGGTATCCAATACCCATGTGTTATCCTAAGAGTTTAACAAATGAAGACTAATCATAAATGTACCTGAAGCTTCTCCAAGCTTCTATTTCACCCTCTCTGCAATGTACTCTTTGCAGTTCCGTAGTTCCTCTTCCAGTGCCCATCTTTGCTGTAGTGGAAGCACTGGCCTTTGTCTTTTGTCGAGTCCCTTTTAGTAACCTTTGCTTTATCCGATCTACCCTTGCCCTTGCCATTCTTAAGGGACTTTTCTGCCTTCTTTTTATTTCTAATCTCACCAGTATAGAGAACTAGCTTCTCTTTCTCAATAGTACTCTCTACCTCCCTCAATATATTAAGGAGCTCAGGGAGAATTACCTCAAGCTTGTTTATATTAAAATTTATTATGAATTATAAAAAGAAATCTGGTAGGGACTGAAACATAAGATCCACACACAAGTTATTTTCTAGGACCATTCTTAGACTTGTAAGTTTCTCTATCTGTTAGGATCAAGAGCACTAAAAGGGGGGGGGGGGGGGATTAGTGCAGCAGAAATCTTTCTATGATTAAAACTGCGTTAGTACGATAAAAGCGATTTCGGTGTGAAAGCTGATTCTAAGATTACTTTAACTTAAGATCAAGCGAGTTGACGTTAAAGTAAATCTATGAAGGCAGTTTGCAGTTATGATGGAAATCAGAATATAAGCGCAAACTGAAATACGATGTTTCTACGATAAAAGCGATTTCGGTATGAAAGCCAATTCGTAAACCACTTTAACTTGAGATGAAGCGAGATGCAGTTAAAGCAAAGATATAAAGGCATTTTACAATTATGATGGAAATCAGAACGTAAGCGCAAATTGAAATATGATGTTCGTACGATAAAACTGAGTTGCTTCTAAATGCTGATTCGGAAAGCAGTAGACTTTGAAACACGTTCGTAAAAGCACAGAAGACAGTAAGCTATTGAGGAGGTTTGCAGTAAAGATAAGATGCTCAAAGTAAATGCAAACCAAGATTTAGAGTGGTTCGGTCAATCTTGACCTACTCCACTTTTGGCTTCCTCCACTGACGAGGTCACCGATGTCAACTAGAGGCCTTCCTTCAATAGGCCTTGGCCAACCACCCTTTTACAATTTCACTCCTTTTGAAGGGCTTAGTAGACAACCCTTACAGAATTTCCTTTCCTCTCTTAACATATTAGAACTTGGAAGAAAAGAGGAAGAAGAACTTTCAACTCATACAACACTTTTGAGCTCTAAAAATCATAAAGTAAAATCAGAATTTCGGTGGTTTCAGGGTGCCCTTTCAGTGCTAAAAGGGTGGGGTATTTATAGGCCCTAACCTAGTTTGAATTTGGAGCTCAAAACTGTCAATTCCCAGAATTCCGGGATCTGGCGGTTGCACCGCTTGGCAAAGCTCGAAGACTGAGCCTCTGGGCGATGCCACCTCCTGATAGGGGCGGTTGCACCTCCTGCCAGAGCTCGAAGACCGAGCTCAGGCGGTGCCACCTCCTGATTGAGGCGGTTGCACCGCTTAGCCAGAGCTCGGAGACTGAGCCCAGGCGGTGCCACCTCTGTCAGGGGCTGTTGCACCTCCTGCCAAAGCTCGAAGACTGAGCTCAAGCGGTGCCACCGCCTGACTGAGGTGGTTGAACCGCCTAGTAGAAATCAGGGTCCGAATGGGTTGATCCATTCGGCCCAATTTGGGTTTTTCAGGGGCCCAATTGCCCCAAGATTAAGTTAATGGGATCACCTCCCATTTCCAACTTAATCATTGTGCTAACTATGATATTTCCTAAGATATTTACTGTAACTTTCTCCGATGCGTCAATCGCTTCTTCCGGTGAGCTTCCGGCGATCTTCCGGCAAGCTTTCGGCGAACTTTCGTCAATCATCCGATGAACCCTCGGTGATGCTCCTGCGGACTTCCGGCAAACCCCTGGACTTGCGACGATCCACTTGGCGGGTTTCGACGAGCTTCTTTGGCAAGCTTATGGACTTCTCGGATTTGTTCCCGCAGAACCTCCGATGACTGTTCGAACTTCTATCGAACTCTCGAACTCCCAACGTTATCATTGTCTTGACTCCGGCGCAACTCCTACTGCATATCTTATTTTCATTGTAGTTAATCCTGCACACTTATCTCAACATATAGATTAGATAACAAATGACAATTGACTTCATCATCAAAATCCGAGATTCAACAATCTCCCCCCTTTTGTTGATGACAATCAATTGATAATGGAGTTAACCTTAACTCCCCTGTCTATATGCCATACTTGAGATAAGTCATTCTTGAATTCAAAACCTTTGAATTCAAGAAACATATTGATAAGTTAAAATCATTTAAACTTATCAATACTCCCATCATGATTCCCATCATGATGTTTCTCTCTGAAAATGATGTCAAGGCTTGACATTCATTTTCAAATTTTACATAACAAGTTTGAATGATGGTAATAGTAGCAATTCATCATATTGTAAGATATCAACATGAAAACTGCGAACTAAGATTTTGATATCATTACATGATACAAACAAGGCATAATGCAAGCATGGCATTAATACTCATATATTTCTCCCCCTTTGTCATCAACAAAAAGCATGGTAATTGTGATACCAGGAGAACAATATAAGCGAATTTTGAGCATAAGTGTGATGCCTTTACTATGTTCATGTCATTTTCAATAGTGAGTCAATTATGCAACCATGACATGGAGATATCAATTCTATTTTTACCCCGCATTTCCACCATCTATTTGTGAGTTTACTTTAAATGAAGTTAAAAATTGATAAGAGATTAAATCTTGCTTCATTTTCACAAGGATCAAGATGTGTATTAGAAATGAATCCTTGTTAGTAAAAACACTATCATTCATATAATCAGAAATCATTTTATTGAATCCATTTCTTTAAAGAATATTCTTCACATAGGTGTATGAGAGATGTATTTCATATGTCAACAATGATGAGAATTAAACTTGTTATGACATATGCTTTATTACGTCCGGAAGAGGATAATGTATCGAGAAACTCCGAGTTTTAAGAGAATCCGAAAACGAAATTAAGACTTTCATGCATTCGAACGAGACTGTGCTATTGATTTTTAAATATGATCATGAAGACAAAACATGCTTATCATCATAGAAATTTTTATATTCATACACATAATTTCTAACATGTAATTATGTAAAATCATCATAGCAATTAAGTGAAATTGATCAATCAATCAATAAAGTCCAAAAAATAATTTCAACAAGTTTATGAATTCGGACACATCAACATTCCTAATTCTCTTCTTATGAAATCAAATTGTTCTTCACTTAGAGGTTTTGTAAAAATATCAGCTAGTTGATGTTTAGTGTTATGGCAATAATAATATCATGACAACGTCATGACTCATCAACTGCATTGGTATATCATTTTCTCAAATCATATTTATCATGGAAACCAAGGCACAAGGTTTTCAAAGTAGTTATAAAAACATTTAGTTTCAATGTAAAATCCGACAATGAATAATGAGATTAAACAATGAGAGATGTTTGTAACTCTGCATATGCTCACAAATAAATATATCAGGTAACCATATCAAGGATCAAGGCAAAGGGCATATAAAGAGTTTACAATAACAATAGGTGATTGTGTTCAGATACAAGCTCATTCAGGGGGTGGAAAATTAAAGTGCCTAAATAAAGAGTCAAATTGTCGATGAATTTGCTGTAGCTCAGATAGGATTTGATCTTGTCGATGTTTAAGCCGTTCTTGTCTTTGTTCAAGTCGGTCCATCCGAATCCCAATATCTTCGATAGATGATGCAGTAGCTTGCTCAAATGAATGTGTTTCCTCAAAGGGATAGATTGGAGGAGATTGAGTACCCCTAAAGACTGGTGTTTCTGGTTCTGGTTCAGGTTGAGGGGGATCGGTTCTTCTAGGCATTCTAACCCAGTTATCGTTTCTATAAACACATCTTAATCGGTGAAGTAGATTTTTGTTTATTATGCTAAACCTATCTACTTTTATTACTTCTTCTTCCGGTGATATTAGAATATCGTAGGCTTTCAGTATTCTAGTGATTATACCACCATATGGAAGCATCATGTCTTTCTTAGATAGTTCTAACATGTTTTGCTGGATAAGATAACCAAGACAGATGTCATGTCCTTTCATAATCCAATACATAGTTCCTAATTCTAATTGGCTTACTTCATCATGATGGTATTGTTTAGGGAGAATGATGCTAGTTAGGATATGATGAAGTACTTTAGTGTTTAGTGGCAGTAGATGTTCACAACTTTTAGGAACAAATGCTAAGTTGGGATTGGTGAAAATTGTTCCTAAGGCTTCAACATATGTTGTCCCAACAGTTTCATCATCCCATGATCCTCTAAAGTAAAGTCCTCTATTTTTTATGGGAATGCCTATCATGTCGCAAATGAATTTATCCGTAATGGAGATGTGTTGTCCTAAGAGATAGGTAGACATTCTTTCTTCTTCATCTACTTGCATATTATTTTAAAACAATCTAACAAGTCTTGGATAGATGGGTTTACTAATTTGTAAAATAGGGAATAGATCTAAGTTTGGAAACCATTGGATTGTCTCTAAGTCTCTTAATTCATTTAAATCTACATGTTTTCCCTTATTGACACTCCTAAGTTCGAAAGAGGAAAACTTTTCATCATGATATTTTGAATCGAAAAGGATAAGATCAAAATCTTCCACTAATCTCCTCTTCCCTTTGTCCCTTGAGGATCTTCTAGACCCCATAACTACTGCTATTTAAGAGGATAGTAATGAGCAAGAGTAAATGAATCAAAAACAGAATTTAAGGGGTTCTTAGAGAATACCTTAGTGAGATCTTCAATAGAAGGAGAGATTGTTGATCTTTTGCTTCAAAATGAGGAGTATTTGGGATGCTATGAGGGGTGAAATGAAAGTGGCGAAGCTTTGGGAGAGTAAAGAGGGGAAGGGAGTGAGTTGGGGTCGGTTCCACCGCCAGCCCTAGCTCGGGTTAAAGAGAGGCAGAATTGCGGGCGGTTGCACCGCTGGCTGGGGCGGTGCAACCGCTTGCAACACGTGACAGCCGGAGGTGCTACCTCCAGCTGGGGCGGTGCCACCGCCTGCAGGTGGTGAGCACTTGTTCTGACTATAGTGTGATCTGATTTGAATGTTTTTTACTTAAGAAGAATTTTCATTTAGAGCAATCAACTTTACTTACGTAATTACATAAGAATTTTCATTGTAAAATAAGAAATTTTGCATAATCAAGATAGATCTTGTGACGTGCATACTCTAAATGTCGTGCACATGTTTGTGACAGATTGTTTAAGTCGGTAAGCCTTACAAGTTCATGACAAACTTAGTAAGTTCATGATATAGTTGGATTCGAACGGATGACATTAATGGGTTCGAAAATCCAAAGGATATGTGAAGTGAGAATCATGGGTTTCCAATAGGATTGTATATATATCACATTTGTAATTTTAATTTTCTAATCCTCTTCTGTTGTTTAGGCTAGAGAGCATCGCGACTTCTTTTTGGATCTCGGGTCATGAATATCGAGAATCCAAAGAGCAGGTTATTATTTCTTGCTCCCAGCATATGATGTTTTATGTCTTTACAAGAAAGGATGATCTTTAGATATCCATTTGCTTTTGGGTCCCTCAAAAATAGATCTACATTTTTTATCATGTTGCATAGAATTTATCATGGTTCCTTTAGGAACCCAAATTAATCTGTTCGGACTAATTTTCTTGAATGGACAATAATACGTTTTGTGTCCAAGTTTGCAACAAAAGTTGCATTTGCTTTGGTGTCGAACATGTAAGATGGGGCCTTTTATGAAGGTGGTTGGATTTTGGTGAGGACTTCTCACAAATTCGATTCCACTTCTTTTAGGAATGTGACCCTTGTTTGCAAGGATCATGTTCAAGGACTTGCTACCAACCTCGAATTTCTTCAAGGTGTCCTTAAGTAGCAAGTTTTCCTTTTGGAGAGTTTCTAGATCATAGCATTTTATGCATGAACCTAAACTATCATGATATTCAGTTTTTAACTTATCGAAATTACAAGTAAGACTATCATGCTCCTTTTTTAGCAATTTGTAACTTCTACTAATAATCTTGCATTCATCAAATAAGTCATGGAAGGCATTTAATAATTTATCAAATGATAAATCTGCATCTATTAAATTCGTTACCTCCTCTATGATGGCCATTAAGGCGTAATGAGCAACTTGTTCGGTGTTGGACTCCTCTTCTTCGGACGCGCTCGAGTCATCCCACGTTGCTTTGAGCGCCTTCTTCTTTGATGTTCTCTTTTTTACTTGGGGACAATCACTTTTGTAGTGTCCCGACTTTTTGCATTCGTAGCAAATAACTTGGTCCTTCTTGGGTTCAAGTTTATTTTTTGTGTCATTCTTAAACTTGTTTCTTTTAATGAATTTTTTAAATTTTCTTGTTAGAAGTGCCAAGTCATCGTCACAGTCCTCATCACTTGAGTTTTCTCTCAAGTGGTCTTCTGAAGTTCTATGTGCCATATCCTTCCTGTTCTTTGGAAGGATGTCTTCTTGCTCTTCATGAGCTTTGCAAGTCATCTCGTAGGTCATTAATGACCCGATTAGTTCTTCAAGAGGGAAGTTGTTTAGATCTTTCGCCTCTTGAATAGTAGTGACTTTAGGATCCCAACTTTTAGGAATGGATCTTAGAATCTTATTTACGAGCTCAAAATCCGAAAAACTTTTTCCGAGTCCTTTTAGACCGTTGATGACATCCGTGAAACGGGTAAACATGTCGCCAATAGTCTCACTCGGTTTCATCCAGAAAAGTTTGAAAGAATGTAACAAAAGATTGATTTTTGACTCTTTCACTCTACTTGTGCCTTCGTGAGTCACTTTGAGTGTGTGCCAAATATCAAATGCGGTTTCATAAACCGAAACATGGTTGGACTCGTTTTTATCAAGTGCACAAAATAAGGCATTCATAGCCTTTGCATTAAGAGCGAAAGCCTTCTTCTCCAATTCATTCCAATCGATCATTGGAAGAGAAGACTTCGAAAATCCATTTTTGACAAGATTCTAAAGTTCAAAATCCATAGAAATAAGAAAGATCCTTATTCGGGCCTTCCAATAGGTGTAGTCCATCCAATTGAACATGGGTGGATGTGTAATAGAATGGCCCTCTTGGTTTCCGGCGTATGCCATCTCTCTTGGGTTTTAATCCGTTTGAGAGTTAACTCCGCTCTGATACCAATTGTTAGGATCAAGAGCACTAAGAGGGGGGGTGGGGGGTGAATTAGTGTAGCGGAAATCTTTCTACGATTAAAACTACGTTCGTATGATAAAAGTGATTTCGGTGTGAAAGTCGAATCTAAGATTACTTTAACTTAAGATCAAGCAAGATGACATTAAAGTAAATCTATGAAGGCAGTTTGCAGTTATGATGAAAATCAAAATATAAGCGCAAACTGAAATATGATGTTTGTACGATAAAAGCGATTTCGGTATGAAAGCCGATTCGTAAACCACTTTAACTTGAGATGAAGCGAGATGCAGTTAAAGCAAAGATATAAAGGCAGTTTGCAGTTATGATGGAAATCAGAACGTAAGTGCAAACTGAAATATGATGTTCGTACGATAAAACTGATTTGCGTCTAAACACCGATTCGAAAAGCACTGGACTTTAAAACACGTTCATAAAAGCACAGAAGGCAGTAAGCTATTAAGGAGGTTTACAGTAAAGATAAGATGCTCAAATTAAATGCAAACCGAGAATTAGAATGGTTCGGTCAATCTTGACCTACTCCACTTTTGGCTTCCTCCACCGACGAGGTCACCGACGTCAACAAGAGGCCTTCCTTCAATAGGCGAAGGCCAACCACCCTTTTACAGTTTCACTCCTTTTGACGAGCTTAGGAGACAACCCTTACATAATTTCCTTTCCTCTCTTAATAGATTAGAACTTGGAAGAAAAGAGGAAGAAGAACTTTCAACTCATACAATACTTTTGAGCTCTAAAAATCACAAAGTAAAATCAGAATTTCGATGGTTTCAAGGTGCCCTTTCAGTGCTGAAAGGGTGGGGTATTTATAGGCCCCAACTCAGTTTGAATTTGGAGCTCAAAACTATCAATTCTCAGAATTCCGGGATCTGGCGGTTGCACCGCCTAATTGGGGCGGTTGCACCGCCTGGCAGAGCTCGAAGACTGAGCCTCTAGGCGGTGCCACCTCCTGTCAGGGGCGGTTACACCTCCTGCCAAAGCTCGAAGACCGAGCTCAAGCGGTGCCACCTCCTGACTGAGGCGGTTGCACTGCTCAGCCAGAGCTCGGAGACCGAGCCCAGGCGGTGCCACCTCTGTCAGGGGCGGTTGCACCTCCTGCCAGAGCTCTAAGACTGAGCTCAGGCGGTGCCACCGCTTGAGTGAGGCGGTTGAACCGCCTGGCAAAAATCAGGGTCCGAATGGGTTGATCCATTCGGCCCAATTTGGGTTTTTCAGGGGCCCAATTGCCCCAAGATTAAGTTAATGGGATCACCTCCCATTTCCAACTTAATCATTGTGCTAACTACGATATTTCCTAAGACATTTACCGCAACTTGCTCCGGTGCGTCAATCGCTTCTTTCGGTGAGCTTCCGACGAACTTCCGTCGATCATCCGATGAACCATCGGTGATGCTCCTGCGGACTTTCGGCAAACTCCTGGACTTGCGACGATCCACTTGGCGAGTTCCGACGAGCTTCTTTGGCAAGCTCATGGACTTCTCAGATTTGTTCCCGCAGAACCTCCGACGACTGTCCAAACTTCCGTCGAACTCTCGAACTCCCAACGTGATCATTGTCTTGACTCCGGCGCAACTCCTATTTCATGTCTTTCTTCCATCGTAGTTAATCATGTACACTTAAAACAAAACTTCGATCGAGACAATTAATCTTAAGCAATTAACCAAGTTGTCCGGCATGTCATTGGTCCCTCGACGTTTCGTCCGATTCTTCGGCGCATCATCCTCTCCTGCAACCTATTGCCCAATCGGCCAGTTGACTCCGCATCTCGGATATCCTTGGCACAATACCCGCTCTTTTTGGCCCGATGCCCGAGTCCACGGCCCGAAGCCTTCTGTCGATACGTCGACCGATCTACCGGCCCGACGTCCAATCTTCTGACATGTTCCTCTGGCACAACATGATTTTCCTGCTTTAATTGTCTCATCCTGATCGAAGCATCCTACGTCACTCAAAACGCAGATTAAATCATAAACATATATCAAGTAGTTTCATCATCAAAATACGAGATTCAACAATCTCCCCCTTTTTGATGATGACAACCACTTGATGACGGAGTTAAACTTAACTCCCGGAGTTTAACAAACTCCCCCTATCAATATGCCATATTGATAGAACCTTGAATTTAAACTGAATTCAAGTCATTGCAATATTCATCATGAATACTTGCAACACATCATCATAAACTTATGCATAAACTTATGCATAACATCATACTTCTCCCCCTTTGTCATCAACAAAAAGGAGAAGTCCAACTATTCTTGTGTTTGGAATATTAGTTTAACTTATTGCATGAAAAACATGATATCAAGTTTTATCATCATGCAGTTTTGAAGCCAGAAAATTCAGCAAATGTTACATCATGCTTAGAACATTCAAGCTATCAAGTTTTAGATATGCAAGTTTTACAGCATACAAGATAGCGCTTTTAGAACATGCAAGCTAGCAATGTTACAACATTTTAGAACTTGCAAGCTAGCAATTTAGAGATGTTCAAGAAGGCAACTCTTGCTTCTTGAAATATGCAAGTTGCAAGCTAGCAAATTTTTGCTTCCTTTGCAATGTTTGAGCTCGCAATTTTGCTTCCATTGCAAGGTGTAAGTTTAGCATGTTTAATTTTCTTGAGATAGCAACTATTTGCTTCTCTTTATACTACAAGCTAGCAATTTTTACGATATGCAAGTTTTACTACATACAAGCGAGCAAAAATTTCGAAAGCAAATGCAGGATAGCTTTCTTGTGTAAGCTTATGATTCTTGCTTCCTATTGCAATGTGCAAGTTGCAAGTTTTGCTTCTTGAGATAGGCAAGATAGCACTTTTGCAATTTTTGTTTGGCAAGCTTGTGATGTTTAAGATAACAAGCTCTTTCGTCTCTTTTGAGAAGTGTCATTTTTGCTTTCATCTTGAATTGTGTAAGCTAGCTAGTTTGCCTCTTTTCATGATGTCCAGACTAGAAATTCTTACTCCCCCTTTGTCATTGTCAAAAAGAAGGGAAGACCATTTTTTCAATTTTCAGATTATGACAAAGGTAAGTATCAATTTTATTTGTGTATCATTATATATTCAAATTAAAACATATACAATTTCAAAAGCCTTATTTTTCATACACGATACCGAAATATAAATCAATCATCATTAATGGGTATATCATACATGATACTCAAACATTAAAATTTTTAAGCATTTATCAACATGTTGATCATGATACCAAACATTCATCATTTAAAGCATTCATGATATATATCATATGCAATACATCATGTACATCATTGTCATAAGTATTGCAAGCATCATTTCAAATTCATGGATATTTCATCATTGCATGCATCATGCCAAATCATAAAATATACAATCATCATTAATGCATGATTCCTAATCATCATTTATTTTGCAACATGATGGTGCCAAATTTGTCAAATTACATCCTTCCATACATGATCGAAACTTCTTATTTGTATACATCAAAACAAATTAATGAATATTTCATGTATTCTTCTCATCAAATAAGGAATATCAAGAAGAATTATTAGGTGATGAGATAAACATTTCATGAATACAAGGAATTACATAAAAATCATATTATAAGTGTTTCATGTATTCATATTATCACATGAAGCATACAAGACAACAATGCAAAGAAATCATATCATGAAGAATATCAATGTGAAAATTCAGCAAAGATCACATGATACAATCGCAAAGCATGATATAATTATGCGATATGAGATGATAGTTTATCATATCAATGAAAGATATCAATGAGGATCAATTGTTAGGATCAATTCGTGAATACCAAAGATATGATTCATGGTTCATTAAAATTTTTCTTAATAAGTTCACGATCAAGATTCATATAATTCATAATAAAGCAAATTGATGTACAATCATCACACAAGACATATAAGGCAAAGAAATCTGGTTATTTCTATATTATTAAATATATGATATCAAGGCTCATGATTCATTTGAAAAGATATAGCACAAAGAGCAACTTGAAACATTCTTATCAAGATCACATTTTAAAATATTCCAAGTATCAAGATATCAATATGACACTCCATTGAATTCTGAGAAATCAAAAGACAAGTTACACTTCATTTGAAGAATTCGTTTTTCATAAATGTAGGGAGCATAATGAACGATCTTAATTTATAAAGAACTTCATGTTATAATTATCATGATCATGATTTTAATAATTATTTTCTTTAGCAAAGAATTACAAAAGCACTTTATTTTTGCATAAGAAATCTCATTGTATTATGATTTATAAATTCTTTCTCTACACATGAATCATAGGAGATATGTATGTGAAACAAATCTTTGCAAGTAAAAACACTATCATCCATATTTCAAGATGAAATTTATAAGCAGGAATCATTTCATCAAATCCATTTCAGAAAAATATTTTTCATATAATAAGTGTATGAGAAAATCCGATTGTTAGGATACCAATTGTTAAGCGAATCCGAAAATGAAATTAACACTTTCATGCATTCGAACAAGATTTTGCTTTAGATTTTCAAGTTCAATCATGAAGATAAAACATGCTCATGATCATAAAAATTTTTGTATCCAAAACACATAATTTTCAACATGTTATTAAGGCATGTAATAGTGTAAAATCATCATGGCAATTAAGTGATTTGAACATTGAATCAAGAAAGTCCGAAAAATAAGTTCATGCATTCGAGCACATTTTTGCCATAGTTTTTTAAATACACTCATGAAAATAACACATGCTTATCATCATTTAAAATAAAAACATAAGTTTCATCATAAAGCCGTCAAGACCAAACACATCAAAAATAAAACATCATGATATCACATCTATCCTCAAAAGATTATCGAGAAATTCATACATAGATGTACATGCACTATGTCATCTTAATATGTTATAAAAATGATTAAACCAAAAACATGTTAATCCAAAATGAGAGTTTCAAATCAACGTTTACTTCAAAAGCTCATCCATGACATAAAATCATCAAAATACACATGCATGGATTAATCTTAAGCATTATCACATATCATATAACTATCATCCATAATGTTGCATACATCATTCAACATTTCAAAACATAACATGCATGAAACCTTAGCAATATATTTTTCATATTCAAATTTTTAGTTCTTCAAAGATGCTGAAAAGAAAAACATAATATAATTTTTGAAAAACAGATTTTTTTTTTTTTACTATCTAAATTAAGCAATCATGAGAGTTGAGTTACTTACCTTGTAGTTGAAGCCCGTCAAAGCCCAATTCGCCGTTTCACCTTTGGAAGTTCTTGATTCATCCTTGGTTGCCTTCCTCTTCTTTGGCCTTTTCCTTCGTTCAAGTTCATTGTCTATTTTAGATTTTTGTTTAATAAACTTATTAAGATTTAGTGTTCGAAGTTCAAGTTCATCATTGTCCTCATCACTTGAGTCATCGCTCAAGTGGTATTCATTTGTCCGGAGTTCCAAATCCTTCCTGTTCTTTGGAAGGTGATTTTGTTCATCATGTGCATTGTGCACCATTTCATATGTTATCATCGAACTAATTAGTTCTTCAAGTGGTAAGTTTAGGTTTTTAGCTTCTTGTATTGCAGTTACTTTTGAATCCCACTTCTTAGAAAGAGAACGCAAAATCTTGTTTACGAGTTCAAAATCCGACAAATATTTTCCAAGAGCTATTAAACTATTGATGACATCCGTGAAACGGGTGTACATGTCGCCTATAGTCTCGCTTGGTTGCATTCGAAAAAGCTCAAAATCATGCAATAAAATGTTAACTTTTGAGTCTTTGACTCTACTAGTTCCCTCGTGTGTGATTTCAAGTGTTCGCCAAATGTCAAAAGCTGTTTCACACATAGAAATCCGATTGAACTCATTTTTGTTTAAAGCGCAAAATAAGGCATTCATAGCCTTTGCGTTTAAAGAAAAATACTTCTTCTCCAAATCCGACCATTCGTTCATCGGTTTAGAGGGAAGTTGAAAACTGTTTTCAACGATATTCCATAAATCCAAATTCATAGAAATCAAGAAAACTCTCATTCGAGTTTTCCAATAAGTGTAGTCCAATCCGTTAAACAACGGTGGACGAAAGACCGATAAGCCCTCTTGAAAGCCATGAAGAGCCATTTCTCTCGGGTGTAAATCCGAAATGAGAAATATCGAGCTCTGATACCAATTGTTAGGATCAAGAGCACTAAGAGGGGTGGGGGGGTGAATTAGTGCAGCGGAAAACCTTTTACGATAAAAACTATGTTCGTTCGTTAAAAGTGATTTCGGTAAGAAAGCCGATTCGTAAATCACTTTAACTTTTATTTAAGCGAAATGCGGCAAAGATATAAATGCAGTTTGCAGTTATGATTCAAATCCGATAGTAGGCGCAAACTGAAATATGATATTTGCACGAAGAAACTGATTTATGTCTAAATGCTGGTTCGTAAATCACTTGATTAGGTGAGATGCAGTTTAAGCAAGGATATAAAGGCAGTTTACAGTTATGATAGAAATCAAAACGTAAACGCAAACTGAAATATGATGATCGTACGAAAAAATAGATTTACGTCTAAACGCTGATTCGGAAAGTGCAAAGCTTGAAACCCGATCGTATATGCGCAGAAAGCAGTAAACTTTAGAGGAGGTTTGCAGTAAAGATAATATGCTTAAAGTAAATGCAAACTGAGATTTAGAGTGGTTCGGTCAATCTTAACCTACTCCACTTTTGGCTTCCTCCACCGACGAGGTCACCGACGTCAACTAGATGCCTTCCTTCAATAGGCGAAGGCCAACCTGTTGATCTCGGATTTTGATGATGAAGTCAATTATCATTTGTTATCTAATCCATATGCTGAGATAAGTGTGCAGGATTAACTACGATGAAAGTAAGACATGTAGCAGGAGTTGCGCCGGAGTCAAGACAATGATCACGTTGGGAGTTCGAGAGCTCGACGGAAGTTCGGACAGTCGTCGGAGGTTCTGCGGGAACAAATCCGAGAAGTCCATAAGCTTGCCAAAGAAGCTCGTCAGAACTCGCCAAGTGAATCGTCGCAAGTCCAGGAATTTGCCGGAAGTCCGCAGGAGCATCACTGAGGATTCATCGGATGATCGACGGAAGTTCGCCGGAAGCTCGCCGGAAGAAGCAATTGACGCGTCGGAGCAAGTTGTAGTAAATGTCTTAGGGAATATCGTAGTTAGCATAATGATTAAGTTGAAAATGGGAGGTGATCCCATTAAATTAATCTTGGGGCAATTGGGCCCCTGAAAAACCCAAATTGGGTCGAATGGATCAACCCATTCAGACCCCGATTTCTGCCAGGCGGTTGAACCGCCCAAGGCAGGAGGTTGCACCGCCTGGGTTCAGTCTCCGAGCGAGACTGGGAGTTGCAATCGCTCCAGCCAGGCGGTGGCACCGCTTGGGCTCAGTCTCCGAGCGAGACTGGGCGGTGCAACCTCCCCTGACAAGAGGTGGCACCGCCTGAGCTCGGTCTTCGAGCTCTGCTAGGAGGTGCAACTGCCCCTGACAGGAGGTGGCACCACCCAGAGGCTCAGTCTTCGAGCTCTACCAGGCGGTGCAACCGCTCCAGTCAGGTGGTGCAACCGCCTGATCCCGGAATTCCGGGAATTGATAATTTTGAGCTCCAAATTTGAACTGGGTTGGGGCCTATAAATACCCCACCCATTCAGCACTGAATGGGCATGAACTTACACCGAAATCTTGATCTTTTTCTATGATTCTTAGAGCCCAAAATTGTTGTAAAAGCCAAAAGTTCTTCTCCCTCTTTACTTCCAAGTTCTGAGTTATAAAGAGAGGAGAGAAAATTCTGTAAGGGTTGTCTCCTAAGCCCGTCAAAAGGAGTGAAACTGTAAAAGGGTGGTTGGCCTTCGCCTATTGAAGGAAGGCCTCTAGTTGACGTCGGTGACCTCGTCGGTGGAGGAAGCCAAAAGTGGAGTAGGTCAAGATTGATCGAACCACTCTAAATCTCGGTTTGCATTTACTTTGAGCATCTTATCTTTACTACAAACCTTCTCAATAGCTTGCTGCCTTCTGTGTTTTTACGAATGTGTTTCAAAGTTCAGTGCTTTCCGAATCGGGGTTTAAGACGCAAATCAGTTTTATCGTACGAACGTCGTATTTCAGTTTGCGCTTATGTTCTGATTTCCATTATAACTGCAAACTGCCTTTATATCTTTGCTTTAACTGCATCTCGCCTTATCTCAAGTTAAAGTGATTTACGAATCAGCTTTTATACCGAAATCGCTTTTCTCGTACGAACGTCGTATTTCAGTTTGCACTTATATTCTGATTTCCATCAAAACTGTAAACTACGTTCATATCTTTGCTGTATCTCTCCTAGTCAAAAGTTGAAGTGATTTACGAATCAACTTTCTTACCAAAATCACTTCTATCGAACGAACACAGTTTTCAATTTTAATCGCAGAAGGTTTTCCGTTGCACTAATTCACCCCCCCCCTCTTAGTGCTCTTGATCCTAACAATTGGTATCAGAGCGGGGTTAACTCTCTAACGGATTAAAACCCAAGAGAGATGGCATACGCCGAAAACCATGAGGGCCATTCTATTCCACGTCCACCCATGTTCAATGGGACAGACTACACCTATTGGAAGACCCGAATAAGGATCTTTCTTATTTCTATGGATTTTGAACTTTGGAATCTTGTCGAAAACGGATTTTCGAAGTCTTCTCTTCCAATGATCGATTGGAATGAATTGGAGAAGAAGGCTTTCGCTCTTAATGCAAAGACTATGAATGCCTTATTTTGTGCACTTGATAAAAACAAATTTAACCATGTTTTGACTTGTGAAACCGCATTTGATATTTGGCACACACTCGAAGTGACCCACGAAGGCACAAGTAAAGTGAAAGAGTCAAAAATCAATCTTCTGTTACATTCTTTCGAACTTTTCCGGATGAAACCAAGTGAGACCATTGGCGACATGTTTACCCGTTTCACGGATGTTGTCAACGGTCTAAAAGGACTCGGAAAAAGTTTTTCGGATTTTGAGCTCGTAAATAAGATTCTAAGATCCCTTCCTAAGAGTTGGGATCCTAAAGTCACTACTATTCAAGAGGCGAAAGATCTAAGCAATTTCCCTCTTGAAGAACTAATCGGGTTATTAATGACCTACGAGATGACTTGAAAAGCTCATGAAGAGCAAGAAGTCATCCTTCCAAAGAATAGGAAGGATATGACACTTGGAACTTCAGAAGACTACTTGAGAGAAAATTCAAGTGATGAGGACTGTGATGATGACTTAGCACTTCTAACAAGAAAATTTAAAAAATTCATTAAAAGAAACAAGTTTAAGAATGACACAAAAAATAAACTTGAACCCAAGAAGGACCAAGTTATTTGCTATGAGTGCAAAAAGCTGGGACACTACAAGAGTGATTGTCCCCAAGCCAAAAAGGGAACATCAAAGAAGAAGGCACTTAAAGCAACGTGGGATGACTCGAGCGCGTCCGAAGAAGAGGAGTTCAACACCGAGCAAGTTGCTCACTACGCCTTAATGGCCATCGGAGAGGAGGTAACGAATTTAATAGATGCAAATTTATCATTTGATGAATTATTAAATGCCTTCCATGACTTATTTGATGAATGCAAGATTATTAGTAGAAAATATAAATTGCTAAAAAAGGAGCATGACAGTGTTACTTGTAATTTTGATAAGTTAAAAGCTGAATATCATGATACTTTAGGCTCATGCATAAAATGCCATGATTTAGAAACTCTCTAAAAGGAAAACTTGCTACTTAAGGACACCTTGAAGAAATTCGAGGTTGGTAGCAAGTCATTGAACATGATCCTTGCAAACAAGGGTCACGTTCCCAAAAGAAGTGGAATTGGATTTGTGAGAAGTCCTCACCAAAATTCAAACACCTTTATAAAAGGCCCCATCTTACATGTTCAACACCAAAGCAAATGCAACTTTTGTTGCAAACTTGGACACAAAACGTATTATTGTCCATTCAAGAAAATTAGTCCGAATAAATTAATTTGGGTTCCCAAATGAACCATGACAAATTCTATGCAATATGATAAACAATATAGATCTATTTTTTAGGCACCCAAAAGCAAATGGGTTCCTAAAAATCATCCTTTCTTGTAGAAACCTATACCATTGCAAGCTAGGAGCAAGAGATGGTACTTTGATAGTGGATGCTCAAGGCATATGACCGGAGATCCATCTCAATTCTCTAAGCTCACTAGCATAGACGAAGGCTATGTCACCTTCGGAGACAACAACAAGGGTAAAATCATTGGCAAAGGAACCATAGGTAACAAATCCAACTTCTTTATTGAAGATGTTTTGTTAGTTAATGGTTTAAAACATAACCTCTTGAGCATTAGTCAATTATGTGATAAAGGATACATTGTCAGATTCGAATCTAATGCTTGCATCATTGAAAAACCGCACAAAAACATGTCTATGATTGCATTAAAACAAAATAACGTATACACTATTGACATCAATGATTTGTGTTATGAAATGTGTTTTTCAGTTTTGAATGAGGATGCTTGGCTATGGCATAGAAGATTAGGTCATGCTAGCATGAAACTAATCACTTAAATATCATCTAAAGAACTTGTAAGAGGAATTCCTCATATCAAGTTCATCAAAGATAATGTATGTGATGCTTGCCAATTAGGTAAATAAATTAATGGTAGTTTCAAATCTAAGAATCAAATAAGCACCTATAGGCCCTTACAATTGATCCATATGGACTTGTTCGGACCAATCTCTACATCAAGTCTAGGAGGTAGCAAATACGCCTTTGTCATTGTAGATGACTATAGTAGATATACATGGACTTTCTTCTTAAAACAGAAAAATGAATGCTTTAGATATTTTACCAAGTTTTGTAAACTTGTTCAAAATGAGAAGGGGTCTATGATTTCGTCAATTAGAAGTGATCACGGTGGAGAATTTCAAAACCATGATTTCCAAGAATTTTGTGAACTCAATGGATACAACCATAATTTCTCTACTCCAAGAAATCCTCAACAAAATGGAGTAGTAGAAAGAAAAAATCGAAATTTACAAGAAATGGCAAAAATTTAAATGAACATAGCCTACCCAAATATTTTTGGGCCGAAGCCATAAACACCGCATGCTATATATTGAATAGAGTTCTGGTAAGACCCTTACTCACCAAAACTCCTTATGAGTTATGGAACAACAAAAAACCCAACGTTTCATATTTTAAAGTCTTTGGGTGTAAGTGTTTTATCTTGAATGAAAAGAATAACTTAGGAAAATTTGATGCTAAATCCGATGAAGGAATCTTTCTTGGTTATTCTTCGGTTTCTAAAGCTTTTCGTATCTTCAATAAAAGAACCTTAATTATTGAAGAATCCATTCATGTTGTTTTCAATGAGATTTCCGAAATCAAGAAAAACGATTTTGATGATGATGTTAATTTTGATTCCTTGAATTTAAATGAAACCCGTCTCCAATTAGCAACTTGGATGCATCCACTTCCGAAACATCCTTACCCAAGGATTGGAAGTATGTAGATGCTCATCCTAAGGAGCTAATCCTAGGAGACATATCAAAGGGGGTTCAAACACGATCTTCTTTTAAAAATTTTTGTGCGAACGCCGCTTTTCTCTCCCAAATTGAACCCAAATGTGTTGACGAAGCCATGAAAGATGATTCATGGATTATCGCAATGCAAGATGAATTGAATCAATTTGAAAGAAATGAGGTGTGGAAGCTTGTTCCTAGGCCAAATGACCATTTAGTTATTGGTACTAAATGGGTCTTTAGAAATAAGCAAGATGAAAATGGTATCGTGGTTAGAAACAAGGCTAGATTAGTGGCCAAAGGTTTTAACCAAGAAGAAGGTATCGATTACGAAGAAACCTTCGCTCCTGTGGCTCGATTAGAAGCCATAAGGATGCTCCTTGCCTACGCTAGTAGTAATAATTTTAAGTTGTTTCAAATGGATGTTAAAAGCGCTTTTCTTAATGGGTTTATTTCCGAAGAAGTCTATGTTGAACAACCTTCTGGATTTGAAAATAATAGCCTCCCTAATCATGTGTTTAGATTAACCAAAGCTCTCTATGGTTTAAAACAAGCCCCGAGGGCTTGGTATGAGAGACTTAGTTCTTTTCTTATTGAAAATGATTTCACAAAAGGCAAGGTTGATACTACATTATTCATCAAGAATTTTGAAAATAATTTTCTCATTATTCAGATTTATGTTGACGATATTATCTTTGGTTCCACGAATGAATCTCTTTGTGAATCGTTTGCTAAAACTATGAGTCTTGAATTCGAAATGAGTTTAATGGGAGAATTAACATTCTTCTTAGGCTTACAAATCAAACAACTAAGCATTGGCATCTTTATTAGTCAAACTAAATATGCTATGAATTTACTAAAAAAGTTTAATATGAATAACTCAAAGGCTATTAACACTCCTATGAGCACCTCCACTAAGTTAGAAATTGATGAAAGTGGAGAAAGCTTCGATCAAAAAACTTATAGGGTATGATAGGAAGTTTACTTTACCTCACTACAACTAGACTAGACATCATGTTCAGTGTAGGACTTTGTGCTAGATTTCAATCAAACCCTAAGATATCTCATCTCAAAGCAGTTAAAAGAATACTTAGATATCTTAATGGTACCACAAATATAGGATTATGGTACCCAAAATCAAAGAATCTTGAGTTAATTGCTTATGCTGATGCGGACTTTGCTAGCTGTAGACTAGATAGAAAAAGCACATCAGGAACATGTCAATTTTTAGGACATGCCCTTGTTTCCTGGTCATCTAAGAAACAAAACTCGGTTGCACTATCAACAACCGAAGCTGAATATATTGCAGCAAGTGCATGCTGTGCACAAGTTGTATGGATGAAAAACACCTTAGAAGATTATAAAGTTCATCTTAAAAATATTCTCATTAAATGTGATAACAAAAATGCAATATGCTTAACAAAGAATCCTATACAACACTCAAGAATAAAACATATTGATATTAGACATCACTTTATATGAGATCATGTTACTCATCATGACGTAATCATAGAGTTCATTGATACTAAACATCAACTAGCTGACATTTTTACAAAACCTCTAAGTGAAGAGCAATTTGATTTCATAAGAAGAGAATTAGGAATGTTGATGTGTCCGAATACATAAACTAGTTAAAATTATTTTTTGGACTTTATTGAATGATCAAATCACTTGATTGCAATTACATGCCTAAATAACATGTTGTAAATTATGTGTTGAATACAAAAATATTTTGTCTTCATGATTGTATTTAAAAATCTGTAGCATAGTCGTGTCCGAATGCATGAAAGTATTCATTTCATTTTTGGATTCGCTTAACAATTGGAATGCTAAAAATTGGATTTTCTCATACACTTTTATGAAAAATATTTTTCTGAAAAGATTTGATAAAATGGTTCCTGCTTATAAATTCCATCTTGAAATATGGATGATAGTATTTTTACTTGCAAAAAGTTGTTTCACACACATATCTTGACTCAAAGTAAACCCACAAATAGCTGGCTTTCCTCTTTCATGCAAAAAGATTATAACAAATAAAAAGGAAGAAGTATTCAAAGTAATCTACGTATCATGTCTTCCTTTATATGCTTGATTTCCTATCACTTACTATTGGAAAATAACATGAACCCAGTTAAGGCATGAACAATTATCGCACTTATGCTCAAAATTTGCTTATATTGTTCTCCTGGTATCACAACTACCATGCTTTTTGTTGATGACAAAGGGGGAGAAATATATGAATTGATGCTATAAACACTGATGCTATGATTATCCCATGCTTGCATCACCAAGAGATATATGAACATATGCTATGATTAATTTGCATTATACCTTTTTTGTATCGCGTCAAGATATCAAACAAAAACTTGCATCGTAATTCTACGAGTTGATATCTTACCATGTGATGAAATGCAATACTTGCTAAAATATTTGGAATATGTACATCATGTAATGATATCAAAATCTTACTTCGCAGCTTTACATGTTGATATCTTACAATATGATGAATTGCTACAATTACCATCATTCAAACTTTTTATGAAAAATTTGAAAATGAATGTCAAGCCTTGACATCATCTTCAGAGAGATACATCATGATGGGAATCATGATGGGAGTATTGATAAGTTCAAATGATTCTAACTTATCAATATGTCTCTTGAATTCTTAGGTTTTGAATTCAAGAATGACTTATCTTAAGTATGACATATAGACAGGGGGAATTAAGGTTAACTCCATTATTAATTGATTGTCATCATCAAAAAGGGGGAGATTATTGAATCTCGGATTTTCATGATGAAGTCAATTGTCATTTGTTATCTAATCTATATGCTGAGATAAGTGTGCAGGATTAACTACGATGAAAGTAAGACATGCAGCAGGAGTTGTGCCGGAGTCAAGAAAATGATCACGTTGGGAGTTCGAGAGTTCGACGGAAGTTCGGACAGTCGTCGGAGGTTCTGCAGGAACAAATCAGAGAAGTCCATAAGCTTGCCAAAGAAGCTCGTTGGAACTCGCCAAGTGAATCGTCGCAAGTCCAGGAGTTTGCCGGAAGTCCGCAGGAGCATCACCGAGGGTTCATCGGATGATCGACGGAAGTTCACCGGAAGAAGCGATTGACGCGTCGGAGCAAGTTGCAGTAAATGTCTTAGGGAATATCGTAGTTAGCATAATGATTAAGTTGGAAATGGGAGGTGATCCCATTAACTTAATCTTGGGGCAATTGGGCCCCTAAAAAACCTAAATTGGGCCGAATGGATCAACCCATTCGGACCCTAATTTCTGCTAGGCGGTTGAACCGCCCAAGCAGGAGGTTGCACCGCCTGGGCTCAGTCTCCGAGCGAGACTGGGAGGTGCAACCGCTCTAGCCAGGCGGTGGCACCGCCTGGGCTCATTCTCCGAGCGAGATTGGGCGGTGCAACCTCCCCTAACAAGAGGTGGCACCGCCTGAGCTCGGTCTTCGAGCTCTGGCAGGAGGTGCAACCGCCTCAGTCAGGAGGTGCAACCGCCTGAGCTCGGTCTTCGAGCTCTGGCAGGAGGTGCAACCGCCCCTGACAAGAGGTGGCACCGCCTAGAGGCTCAGTCTTCGAGCTCTGCTAGGTGGTGCAACCGCTCCAGTCAGGAGGTGCAACCGCCTGATCCCGGAATTACGGGAATTGACAGTTTTGAGCTCCAAATTTAAACTAGGTTGGGGCCTATAAATACCCCACCCATTCAGCACTGAAAGGGCATGAACTTACACTGAAATCTTGATCTTTTTCTGTGATTCTTAGAGCTCAAAATTATTGTAAAAGTGTTAGAACCCTTGCAGATTCTAAACTTGGGGTTGATCTCTTTAGGGGATCGGCCTCCTTGGAACTCTATAGGGGTTCCGCTCTCCAAGTTGCTGCTCAAAGGCTGCAGAAAAGATTCATCCATTGCTTAAGAAAAGAGAAGGAATACATGGCTATTTATAGGGCTTCTAAACCCTAACTCCTAATAGGACTCCTACTTAAGACTCTTACTTCTAACCAACTCCAAATATGACTCATACTCAAGACTCCTATTCCCTTACAACTCCTAATTCTTCTCTAAGAAAAAACCTCCTAACAAAATGTCCCTTTCAATTAGGACTCTCCTAGTTAGAGTCCTAACAGAGTGTCCCTCTTAATTAGGACTCTCATAGCTAGAGTCCTAACAGAATGTCCCTCTCAATTAGGACTCTCCTAGCTAGAGTCCTAACAGACCCGCCCTCTTCAAATCAGCCTTATCCTCAAGGCTGAGATTCCATGAACTCAGGGAACCGGGTCTTCAGCTCCTCATATGGTTCCCATGTGGCGTCTTCAAGTGGTAGATTATTCCAATGCACTAGTACTTTAGTAGAGAGATGTCGGCGACGCATCACGATCCTACGATCGAGGATGACCTGTGGTTGGGCTTGAATAACTCCATCCTCAGTTGTGTTGGGCAGTTGGATCTGGGGTGACTCGTGTTCTCCCAACTTGGGCTTTAGGCATGATACGTGGAAGACAGGGTGAATTTTGGCATCTTCAGGTAATTTAAGTCTGTATGCCACGGCTCCAATACGCTTTGTGATCTGATAGGGCCCATAAAAACATGGGGATAGCTTCATGGAGGCTCGAGTGTTGATAGAGAGTTGCTTGTATGGTTGTAGGCGAAGATAAACCCAATCTCCCACTGAAAATTCTCTTTCACTTCGTCGTGTGTCGGCTTGCTGCTTCATTCTGGCTTGAGCGGTAGAGAGATTATCTTTTAACAGTTGTAAGAGTTTGTCCCTATCAATCAATTCTTGGTCAACCTGATCTACCTTGGCCGAGCCAATTACATACTTTGGAATCACAGGTGCTGGTCGACCATACAATGCTTCATAAGGGGCACATTTTGTAGATGAATGATATATAGTATTATACCACCATTCGACCCAAGGAAGCCATTTTGCCCACTCTTTTGGTCTGTCGCTAGCGAAACACCGGAGGTACGTCTCTAAGCACCTATTTACCACCTCTATTTGGCTGTCAGTTTGTGGATGATATGCTGTGCTCATCTTGAGTTTGGTGCCTTGTAATTGAAATAACTCGGTCCAAAATTTACTAGTGAAGATCCTGTCACGATCACTTACGATGGACCTTGGCATCCCATGCAGTTTAACAATATTTTCTATGAAAATCTGAGCAATACTAGCAGTAGTGTAGGGATTTCTCACAGTATAAAAATGAGCATATTTCGTAAGTCGATCAACCACCACGAGAATCGTGCTTTTACCTTTGGAAGATGGCAGCCCTTTAATGAAGTCCATGGAGATGTCAATCCACACTGAGTCTAGTATGGGTAGTGGTTGTAGCTTCCCTGGATTTGCCACAGTTTCACCCTTGTGCTATTGACATACATCACATTGTGCCACATATTCAGCAATAATTTTTTTCATCCCTCTCCAATAAAAATTTTGCTTCACTCTTTTGTAGGTTCTTAGGAATCCAAAGTGCCCTGCTGAAGGTATAGAGTGCATTTCATGCAAGATGATTGCGATGCAAGGGGAGTCAGGTATAAGCATAATGCGACCTTTGTAGCATAAATCCCTCGAATCCCAGGTGTAGTGGGCTATTGCACTTGGATCCTCCTCCAATTTTTTTATGATCTTGTTGATCTATGGATCCTTCTTCCATTCTTCCCTAATGTCCTCGAGGAGACCAGTGGTAGGAAGGGAGATGGCTGAAACCTTAGCTTGTTCAGGTAGTCGTGAGAGTGCATATGCAACAACGTTTTCTTTCCCCTTTTTGTAAATAATTTCATAATCAAATCCAAGTTTGGTTACCCATTTTTGTTGCTCAGGGGATGATATCTTTTGCTCCAAAAAGTACTTTAGGCTTTTATGGTCAGTTTTAATTTGAAATCGCCGGCCGATCAGGTAGGGTCTCCACCTCGTTACTGCGTGTACAATGGCAAGTATCTCCTTATCATATACTGACATATTTTGATGGGAGGGAGATAATGCCTTGCTAGTGTATGCGAGTGGTCGACCATTTTGCATAAGAACGGCTCCAATTCCGACTCCAGATGCGTCGGCCTCAATGATGAAGGGTCTATTGAAATCTGGTAGCGCAAGCACCGGCGTCGTTGTCATGGCTGCTTTAATTTTGTCGAAGGCAACAGAGGCTTTGTCCGACCATTGGAAAGCATCTTTTTTCAGTAAAGAAGTGAGTGGTGCACTGATCTTCCCATAGTCCTTAACAAATTTTCGGTAGTAGCCCGTTAGTCCAAGGAACCCCCACAGTAATTTCACGTTTGTAGGTTTCGGCCAGCCTTGCATTGCCTCAATTTTTGTTGGGTCTACCGCCACTCCTTCTTCTGATATTATATGCCCAAGGTACTCTACTTTTTGTTGGAGAAAGCTGCACTTTGGTTGCTTAACAAAAAGAGTATTCTCCCGAAGAGTCGTCAAAACAATCCGTAAATGTTGAAAGTGAGTCTCAAGAGAAGGGCTGTAAACGAGAATATCATCGAAAAATACCAGCACAAATTTACGAAGAAAGCTCCAAAATATATCATTCATGAGACTTTGAAAGGTTGAAGGAGTATTAGTGAGTCCAAAAGGCATTACCAAGAATTCATAATGGGCATCATGTGTGCGAAATGCAGTTTTTGGAATGTCATCGTTACATACCCGAATTTGGTGGTAACCGGATCGGAGGTCCAATTTCGTGAAGACTCGAGCTCCTTTCAATTCATCAAGAAGTTCATCCACCACTGGTATTGGATATTTGTCCTTGACGGTGATGCCATTTAAAGCTCGATAGTCGATGCACATCCGCCAAGTTCCGTCCTTCTTGCATACAAGTAGCACCGGTGAGGAATAGGGGTTGCAACTTGGTCGACTCACCCCTGTTTCAAGCATCTCCTTTACGATCTTTTCAATTTCATCTTTCTAGAGGTGAGGATATCGGTATGGTCGAGTGTTCGCTGGTGGCTTGCCCGGAAGGATTGGAATTCGATGGTCATGTTGCCGAGAAGGAGGAAGACCGCACGGTTCAGCAAATATGTCGGCAAATTCAGTAAGCAATTGGGCAAGATTTTGATCTTCAAATTCTATTTTCTTCCCCTCTGGTTGCTGCTGGAGGTGCATCAAAAAGGCACCATTTACCTTGTGTAAAACTTTCTCCATTCGTTGGGTCGAAATAGTGGTAACGTTGCTTCCGCGCTTCCCGCGTAGGATGATTTGTTTGCCCTTACAGTAGAATTTCATAATTAATTTAGAAAAGTTCCAAGAGACATCACCTAGTGTAGTCAGCCATTCTATACCAAGTACTACCTCATAGTCATCGATTGGTAGGAGGAAGAAATTGGTGATAATTTCTTGGTCTTGCAGTAATAGTTTCACCTGCGGGCATCTTTGGTCGCACTTTAGGATTCTACCGTCGGCAACCTTTACATCGAACTTGCTGCAACCTTCAATATGCAGTGCCATCCGAGCAGCAACCTTACTATTCAGGAAGTTATTAGTGCTACCCGTGTCGATGAGAACAGTGATCGGCTGTTGTTTGAGAAGGCCTCCAACTTTCATCGTTTGCGGATTTGAATAGCCGGCTAGTGCGTGTACCGTAATGTCGGTCGGCTATGGCTCTTCTTCCATATCTTCTTCTTCATGTTCAAGGCTCTCTTCTAGATGTTCAATGACCTCTTCTTCTACTGGTTCAATCATAATAAGTCTACCTTTTTTACAGCGATGCTCGTGGCTCCACGGCTCGTCGCAATGCCAACATAACCCCTTCGCAGATCGCTCCCGAAGTTCTTCTCTTGTTAACCTTTTCGGTGCAGGGACTCGGTTGATAGTAGGGGGGGCTGAGGGCTTTAGTATTGTAGGTCGTGGAGTGATCCTTGTCCTCTGGGCTTCATGGTTCAATCTCTCCTCTTGAAGTCATGCGAAAGAGATGGCTGCCATAAGCGTGTATGGTTGTCACGCCTTAACTTCTCCCCGGATCTCCGGCTTTAAGCCCTCAATAAAAGTCCCCAATAATTGTTTTTCAGACCAATCACGAGTTTGATTAGATAATCTTTCAAACCTGGTTTGGTACTCCTGAATGGTGGAGGTTTGTCGGATCTTTGCTAGTTGTCCGTCAATGTTCTCGTAATAAGTTGGTCCGAAGCGGATCAGTAGTCCTTCTTTGAATTGTCGCCATGAAAGGGCTCCATAAGTGTGTTCAAACCAGTCAAACCATTGTATGGCATCCCCTTCAAGATGTATAGCTGTAATTTCCACCATGGATGCATCCGCAGTTTTATGGTACCGAAAATATCGCTCAGCGCGCGAGATCCAACCAATTGGGTCTCCTTCTTCCCATCTAGGGAAGTCCACTCTCATGCGCGAATAGTTGGGGTCGGTCATAGAGCCTCCCCTCTCTTGGAAGTCATCTCTTTGGGCATGATATGATTGGTTAGAGCTCTCTCCTTGATGTGATTTCTTCGGGCTTGGTGGTCGGCCCAAACTGAATTCGGTAAGGAGAGTCCGAATCTTATCCTCCATTCGTGCCTCAAAGGCTTCAAATTTAGCATTGATTGCCTCCTCAGATGCCATAGTATATGACTCCAAATCTGTGATGTTAAGATCTCTCTTTTGTTGACGAGTTAAAGGAATGTATAGGTTTGATAGAAATCAGTGAAAGTTTGCTGCAGAATTGTGTTGTCTTGTAAGAGCAGAATTATCGTCGAAGAAACAGCGGTTTCTCGACGAAATCTCCACAAAAAATTTGAAAGATTTGAGGAGAGAGTTGACAGCAATATCTCAGTTTATATAATAGCAAGGATGTCCATTAAGAAAATTTCGACAGTAACAGCAAGAAAATTGGTGTAAGTTGCGATAGCAGAATTCTCGTCGAAAAATTTCAGCAACTTACGATGAAAATTTGCAGCAATATAGGAACGAATTTTTTTTTTTTTTTGGATTTTTGGATAGGGATAAATAAATTGCAACAGTAGTAAGGTAGGAAACCAGAACCTGTTGCAATTCACGGGGAGATCAAAGGTTGATCTGCGGTGGTGGAGATGATGGTGGAATTCGGCGACGATCTTTTAAGCAATTGTGGGAATTGCTTTGGATGGTTGTGGAGGGTTGATGGATGGCTGTGGAAGGGCAGTGAGACGCCAAGAACGCTGCTCTGATACCAGGTGTTAGAACCCTTGCAGATTCTAAACTTGGAGTTGATCTCTTTAGGGGATCGGCCTCCTTGGAACTCTATAGGGGTTCCTCCCTCCAAGTTGCTGCTCAAAGGCTGCAGAAAAGATTCATCCATTGCTTAAGAAAAGAGAACGAATACATGGCTATTTATAGGGCTTCTAAACCCTAACTCCTAATAGGACTCCCACTTAAGACTCTTACTTCTAACCAACTCCTAATATGACTCATACTCAAGACTCTTATTCCCTTACAACTCCTAATTCTTCTCTAAGAAAAAACCTCCTAACAGAATGTCCCTTTCAATTAGAACTCTCCTAGTTAGAGTCCTAACAGAGTGTCCCTCTCAATTAGGACTCTCCTAGCTAGAGTCCTAACAGAATGTCCCTCTCAATTAGGACTCTCCTAGCTAGAGTCATAACAAAAAGCCAAAAGTTCTTCTCCCTCTTTTCTTCCAAGTTCTGAGTTGTAAAGAGAGGAGAGAAAATTCTGTAAGGGTTGTCTCCTAAGCCCGTCAAAAGGAGTGAAATTGTAAAAAGAAGAGAAGACCCTTTTTTCATGATGTCTACACTAGAAATTCTTGAATTGTGTAAGCTAGCTAGTTTGCCTCTTTTCATGATGTCCACACTAGAAATTCTTGCTCCCCCTTTGTCATTGTCAAAGAGAAGGGAAGACCCTTTTTTTAATTTTCAGATTATGACAAAGGTAAGTATCAATTTTATTTGTGCATCATTATATATTCAAATTAAAACATATATAATTTCAAAAGCCTTATTTTTCATGCATGATACCGAAAAATAAATCAATCATCATTAATGGGTATATCATACATGATACTCAAATATTAAAATTTTTAAGCATTTATCAACATGTTGATCATGATACCAAACATTCATCATTTAAAGCATTCATAATACATATCATATGCAATACATCATGTACATCATTGTCATAAGTATTGCATGCATCATTTCAAATTCATGAATATTTCATCATTGCATGCATCATGCCAAATCATAAATTATACAATCATCATTAATGCATGATTCCTAATCATCATTTATTTTGCAACATGATGGTGCCAAATTTGTCAAATTACATCCTACCATACATGATCGAAACTTCTTATTTGTATACATCAAAACAAATTAATGAATATTTCATGTATTCTTCTCATCAAATAAGGAATATCAAGAAGAATTATTAGGTGATGAGATAAACATTTCATGAATACAAGGAATTACATAAAAATCATATTATAAGTGTTTCATGTATTCATATTATCACATGAAGCATACAAGACAACAATGCAAAGAAATCATATCATGAAGAATATCATCCATAATGTTGCATACATCATTCAATATTTCAAATCATAACATGCATGAAACCTTAGCAATATATTTTTCATGTTCAAATTTTTAGTTCTTCAAAGATGCTGAAAAGAAAAACATGATATAATTTCTGAAAAGCAGATTTTTTTTTTTTTACTATCTAAATTAAGCACTCATGAAAAACCTTAAGTAATTTCAAAATAATTCAAGAGAGTTGAGTTACTTACCTTGTAGTCGAAGCCCGTCAAAGCCCAATTCGCCATTTCACCTTTGGAAGTTCTTGATTCATCCTTGGTTGCCTTCCTCTTCTTTGGCCTCTTCCTTCGTTCAAGTTCATTGTCTATTTTAGATTTTTATTTAATAAACTTATTAAGATTTAGTGTTCAAAGTTCTGAACCAGCATCCCCTCAATCATCCTAGCATGGAGAGGCTCTTGGATATCTTATATCATTTAGTCTTTCTATATTTCTCAAACAGTTTATGGACTGTTATAAATTATTCAAATTAAAAAGAAAAAAGAATTTCTTTTCAAAAGATTTATTTGAAAAGGTGGTTTCTTTTATAGTTATTTTGGTAATTATTTTTCAAAGATTGTGTCTTTTGAGAAAAATATCTATAAATAGATATTTGAGGGTAAATAATGAAGACATCTCTTTCATACTCTTCTTCTTTATTCTCCAAGTGATTGAATTAGATATTATCTAATTTCTCTTTGAAGATTCTTTATTGTTTGCTCAATATAGATCTTCTAAAGACTTATCATATCCACTAAAACTATTTGCATCAAACCCATAGCAATCTTATTGAGAAGATGGTGCAAATATCAATTTTAGGAAAGTGTTTATACACGTTTCAAGCCTAAATATATTTCCTATAGTATTCTTGATCTTGTGTTTATTATTTATTTCTATAGTGTTTTTATCCTCTTCTTTGTCATATTTTTCTAACAATCTAAAAATAATATTTTGTAAGTTTATACAAACTCACCATAGAGGCTACAAATACCATCAAATTATTGAATCAAGATTTTGTTCGTTTGGATCATTTTGATGGAATGAATTTTACCCATTGGCAAGACAAGATGAAGTTCATGTTGACAAGATCTTCTATGTGCTTGATTCAAATCTTCAACAAATTCTTGATCCAACCGACGATGACACCGATGAAGTCAAGGTTGAACAAAAGAAGAGAAATGAAGATGAAGTCATGTGTAGAGGATACATTCTCAATACTCTTACGGATCGGCTTTATGATCTTTTTATGGTAGAACCATCTGCAAAAGCAATTTGGAATGCTTTGGAATTCAAGTATCATGCCGAGGAAGAAGGTACAAAGAAATTTTTAATTTCTAAATATTTTGATTGTAAGTTTGTGGATGACAAGCCAATGTTGGCACAAGTGCATGAGTTGCAGGTCATTGTTAATCAATTGAAGGCTGAAAAAATCGAACTTCCTGAACTTTTTCAAGTAGGGACTATAATAGCCAAGTTGCCTTCATCTTGGAAAGGGTATAGGAAGAAGATTTTGCATGACTCCAAGGATATCACTTTGAAGCAAATTCAAAAACATCTTTGAATCAAGGAGAAATCGAGGATGAGAGATAAGAGTGAGAACTCTTTTGGCAATATAAAAGTAAATATTGTGAATCAGCCTAAGAATTCCAACAAAGGCAAGCAAAATAAGGAGAATCATTTTGGCCCTAAAAGGGATCAAAGAAAATTTAAGAAGTCAAAGAGTGGAGGTTGTTTTGTTTGTGGAAAACCTAATCATTTTGTTAGGGATGACAGATTTAAAAAGGGCCAGAAACCGGAAGTCAACTCCGTTGAGGGAGATGATAATATAATTGCTACGGTGAGCGAAGTTAATGCCATATTTGGCAAGGTTTTTGGTTGGTGGTATGATACTTGTGCTACCATCTATGTTTGCTATGATAAGGCACTCTTCAAGACTTACAAAGAAGCCATAGAAGGGCAAGAGATTCAAATGAGAAATGAAGTTTGTTCTAAGGTGATTGGCAAGGGAAATGTGGAACTCACTTTCACTTCAGGTAAGAAAGTCACTCTTACTAATATTTTTCATGTACCAGATATGAGTAGAAATTTAGTGAGTGAGAATCTCCTTAGCAAACCTGGAATTAAATCTGTATTTGAATCCGGGAAGTTAATTCTATCCCATAATGAAACTTTTGTTGGAAAAGGCTATTCCGCTGAGGGAATGGTCAAATTATCTATTGTCGATAATGATTCTAAATTTAATAAAGATGTTGCTTCTATTTATATTGTTGATTCTTATTCATTATGGCATGATAGATTATCACATATTGGAACTAGCACCATTAGAAGAATGGTTAAGTGTGGCTTAATAAATTATCATTTTGATGATCTTAATAAATGTGAAATTTATGTTAAATCAAAGATGATAAAGAAACCCTTCAAAAGTGTTGAAAGATATACTAATTTGTTAGATTTAATACATTCTGATATATATGAATTAAATGACATATTAACAAGAGAAGGTAATAGATATTTTATTACTTTTATAGATGATATGTCTAGATTCACATATGCGTACTTATTGAAACATAAAAATGATGCTTTTAATGCTTTTAAGGCACATAAAACAGAAGTTCAAAATCAATTAGGGAAGAAAATTAAAGTTTTAAGAAGTGATAGAGGAGGAGAATACTTTCATAATGAATTTAATTTGTTTTGTGAATAACATGGTATAATTCATGAATGTTCAGCACCTAGAACACTTAGAGCAAAATGGATTAGCAAAAGGAAAGAATAGAACTTATCTAGAGATGATTAATGCTATGTTGTTGCATGTTAAATTATCATATAATTTGTGGGGAGAAGCTTTATTGGCTGCATGTCATATTTTAAATAGAATTTCCTTTAAAAAGAATAAGATCTCTGTTGAATCTCGTATTTTGATGATGAAACTACTTGATATATGTTTATGATTTAATCTGCGTTTTGAGTGACGCAGGATGCTTCAATCAGGATGAGACAATTAAAGCAGGAAAATCATGTTGTGCCGAAGGAACATGTCAGAAGATTGGACGTCAGGCCAGTGGATCGGTCGACGTATCGACAGAAGGCTTCGGGCCGTGGACTCGGGCATCGGGCCAAGAAGAGCGAGTATTGTGCCAAGGATATCGGAGTTATGGAGTCAACTGGCCGATTGGGCAATAGGCTGCAGGAGAGGACGATGCGCCGAAGAATCGGACGAAGCGTCGAGGGACCAATGACATGTCGGACAACTTGGTTAATTGCTTAGGATTAATTGTCTCGATCGAAGTTTTGTTTTGTTGTGCAGGATTAACTATGATAACGATGAAGACATAAAGCGAAACAAAGTGTCGGAGTCAAGCGCGAAGGATTTGTTGCGAGTTCAAGAGTTCGACGGAAGTCCGAAGGATCGTCGGGAATGCTACCGGAACTAGCTGAGAATGAGTTGGGAGCTTGCCGAAGGGTTTTTCGGAAGCTCGCTGGAAGGTTCGTTGGAAGTTCGCGGAGCTCGTCAAGAAAGATCGGAACTTGCCGAAGAAGCTCGTTGGAACTCGTTAAGATCAAATCGTGAAGTCTAGGGGCTTGCCGGGAGTCCGCAGAATGGTTTCCGAGAGTTCATCGGAAGACCGCCGGAAGTTTGCCGGAAGCTCGCCAGAAGAAGTCTTGACTTGCGAACCTTGTAATAGCTTAGAAAATGTCTTTAAATTCATAGTTAGCATGTTAATTAGGGTTAGGATTAGGTGTTAATCCTATAACCCAAGTAGGGACCAATTAGGCCCAAGTTCGGACTGGTTTGGACCAAGTTTGGAGCCAAACCAAGTGAGCTGAAATAGTAAAAGAGGTGGCACCGCCAGGGTTGGAGGTGGCACCGCCCAGGCTATGTCTCCCAGCGAGACTGGGCGGTGCAACCGCCCCAGCCAAGAGGTGCAACCGCCCAGAGCTCAAGTTTCGAGCCCTGCCAAGTGGTGCAACCTCTCCAGTCAGGCGGTGCAACCTCCTGAGCTCAGTCTTCGAGCAAGACTGGGCGGTGCAACCTCCCTGACAGAGAGGTGGCACCGCCTGAGCTCAGTCTTCGAGCAAGACTGGGCGGTGCAACCTCCCTGACGGAGAGGTGGCACCGCCTGAGCTCGGTCTTCGAGCTCTGCCAAGCGGTGCAACCTCTCCAGTCAAGAGGTGCAACCGTCTGATCCCGAAATTCCGGGATTTGATCGTTTTGAGCTCCAAATTTGAATTTGGTTGGGGCCTATAAATACCCCACCCATTCAGCACTGAAGAGATACAGATCCACACCGAATTCTTGATCTTTTCAGTGATTCTAAGAGTTCAAATTTGTATAAAGTCCAAAAGTACTCCTCTTTCTGTTCTTCAAGTCTTGAGTTGTAATGAGAGGAGAGAAAGGATCTGTAAGGGTTGTCTCCTGAGCCCGTCAAAAGGAGTGATACTGTAAAAGGGCAGTTGGCCTTCGCCCATTGAAGGAAGGCAACTAGTTGACGTCGGTGACCTCGTCGGAGGAGGAAGCCAAAAGTGGAGTAGGTCAAGACTGACCGAACCACTCTAAATCTCTGGTTTGCTTTTATTTCGAGTACCTTATCATTACTGCAAACCTCCTACATAACTACTGCTCTCTGCACCTTTACGAACAAGTTCTAAGTGCTGATCTTTTCGAATCTGCATTCAGACATAAATCTGTGTTTTTCGTACGATCAGCTTACGTTTGTGTTTTGATTCTGCAAAACTGTCTTCTGCGCTTTTATGAACTAGCTTCTAAGTTTAGATCCCTTTGAAACTGTTTTAGACGCAAACTACGTTTAGACGTAAAACTGCGTTTAGACGTAAAACTGCGTTTAGACGCAAACTGCGTTTAGACGTAAAACTACGTTTAAACGTAAATTGCGCAAACTATGTTTAAACATAAAACTGTGTTTTAGACGTAAACTTCTTTTAAATGTAAAACTACGTTTAGACGTAAAACCGCGTTTAGACGCAAACTGTGTTTAGACGTAAAACTGCGTTTAGACGTAAACTGAGTTTAGACGCAAAACTTTGTTTAGACGCAAACTGCGCAAACTGTGTTTAGACATAAAACTATGTTTTAGACATAAACTACTTTTAGACGCAAACTGCGTTTAGACGTAAAACTACGTTTAGACGTAAACTGAGTTTAGACGTAAAACTGCGTTTAGACGTAAAACTGTGTTTAGACGCAAAACTGCGTTTAGACACAAACTGTATTTAGACGCAAACTAAGTTTAGACGTAAACTGTGCTTAGACATAAACTGCGCTTAATCTTAAGTAATCTTAGAATCGGCTTTTACATCGAAATCATTTTTATCGGACGAACGCAGCTTTCGTTTTTAAATCGCTGAAAGATTTCCGCTGCACTAATTCACCCCGCCCCTCTTAGTGCTCTCGATCCTAACAATTGGTATCAGAGCGGGGTATTTCTCATTTCGGATTTACACCTGAGAGAAATGGCTCTTCAAGAGGGCTTTTCGGTCTTTCGTCCACCGTTGTTTAATGGATTGGACTACACTTATTGGAAAACTCGAATGAGAGTTTTCTTGATTTCTACGAATTTAGACTTATGGAGTATCATTGAAAACGGTTTTCAACTTCCCTCCAAACTGATGAACGAATGGTCGGATTTGGAGAAGAAGTATTTTTCTTTAAACGCAAAGGCTATGAATGCCTTATTTTGCGCATTGGACAAAAATGAGTTCAATCGGATTTCTACGTGTGAAACGGCTTTTGACATTTGGCGAATTCTTGAAATCACGCACGAGGGAACTAGTAGAGTCAAAGACACGAAAGTTAACTTTTTATTGCATAATTTTGAGCTTTTTCAAATGCAACCAAGCGAGACTATAGGCGACATGTACACCCGTCTCACGGATGTCGTCAATAGTTTAAGAGCTCTTGGAAAATGTTTTTCGGATTTTGAACTCGTAAATAAGATTTTGCATTCTCTTTCTAAAAAGTGGGATTCAAAAGTAACTGCAATACAAGAAGCTAAAAATCTAAACAACTTACCACTTGAAGAACTAATTGGTTCATTGATGACATATGAAATGGTGCACAATGCACATGATGAACATGTTGAACACAATCACCTTCCAAAGAACAGGAAGGATTTGGAACTCTGGACAAATGAATGCCACTTGAGCGATGACTCAAGTGATGAGGACAATGATGAACAAACCAACCTTCCAAAGAACAGGAAGGATTTGGGACATAGAACATTTGAAGACCACTCGAGCATAAGCTAAGTGATGGTGAACTTAAACTACAAATGAAACGAAAATCAAAAAGCAAATAGAATGGAACTACTTGCTTTAAACGCAAGAAGAAGAACAAAAATTGGGATGAATCGAGCTCCTCTGAAGACAAGAAAGTCAACAAAAGCAAGGCGGCAAACTACGCCTTACCAGCCTACGACATTGAGGTAATTAAAATGCCTTTGGTTTATTTTGAAATTACTGGATGCTTTCATGATATATATTTTTTTAGTTTAGAATTAATTTTCTTGAAAATTACATGTTTAAAAATAAAAATACAAAAATTATGATCATGCTGATAATTTCGAAAATGATAATATTGCATATTTTATGATAAACAAACAAAATGATTTTGATCATGGTTAAGAAGTAATAATGTGTATCATGTTTGATTAACATTGTTGAATGAAATCACGTTTGATTTAAAGTAATGCATAAAGATGTAATATTAAATGGTTATTAACAATTTTATGCATGAGATTTTAAGTTATCCAAAATCATGAGCTTGTTTGATCTTCTTGATTTAATTTCAAGATCTATAACAAAAATCATGTCTGAATATATGAAAGTGTTAATTTCATTGGTATCCTAACAATCGGATTTTCTCATACACTTATGAAAAATATTTTTCTAAAATGGATTTGATGAAATGATTCCTGTTTATAAATTCCATCTTGAAATATGAATGATAGTGTTTTTGCTTGCAAAGATTTGTTTCACATTCATATCTCCTATGATTCATGTGCAGAAAAAGAATTTATAAATCATAATACAATGAGATTTCTTATGCAAAAATAAAGTGCTTTTGTGATTCTTTGCTAAAGAGAATAATTATTAAAATCATGATCTTGATAATTATAACATAAAGCTCTTTATAAATCAAGATCGTTCATTATGCTCCCTACATTTATCAAAAAGGAGTTCTTCAAATGAAATGCAATTTAATGAAGTGTCATATTGATATCTTGAAACTTGGAATATTTTAAAATGTGATCTTGATAAGAATGTTTCAAGTTGCTCTTTGTACTATATCTTTTCGAATGAATCATGAGCCTTGATATCATATATTTCATAATACAAGATTTCTTTGCCTTATGTCTTGAACTTTCATGCTTATCATAATTTGGTATATAAAGACTAAGGCATGCTTAGATGAAAAAGAATCTCTTAAAAAAAAATGCTTTTCCCATCTGATCGAGATTAATGATTTCATGATATTTTGTGAATCTCGAAATTAATTTTAATGACTTGATTATGAATTTCAAGTTAATGATTTGATTTGAATAAGTTTTATCTAAATCATAATCTTGATCTTGCAAAATTGAAGTCACAAATAATATCTTGTGGTATTCATGAATTGATACTCACAATATGAAAGCATTGATATTCATGACTTGAATTGGATTGAAACATTGTATGCTTAAATTAATCATTCTCCTATGTTTCAAAAATTCCTTAAATGCCTTATGTGATGATTGAAAACTAACTTGCTCTATGATGAATCACGAATCATGACTTGATCTATGATGTAAATGCTTTGAAATGATTGAAATATTTAACACTTTTATGCTCTTCCCCCTACTTTCTTCTTGTTTTCAATGATAAAATGGGGAGAAATTTTGATCATGCATGGTAGGATATAATTTGACAAAATTGATACCATCATGATATGAAACATTTATGATGTGCAATTATGCATGCAATACTTGTGCTTTCTAATTATGATGTGATGTATTGCATATGATGTAAATCATGATTTAAAATGCTATGAGTGCCAAGTTACACATTTTGAGAAGAAATTGTTATATTGAAACATTAATGTAATTATGAATGGTGATATGATATCATGCATGTAATACTTCAATTTATGATAATGATGCATGCAATGATAAAATATTCATGATGAAAAATTGTCTTGACATTCATAACTTGATTATACATCATTTGTCATGATTTTGAAATCGTTGTAAAAGGAAAAGAGAACTACAAAACTGTATTCTCTCTTTCTTTTTTACAATGACAAAGGGGGAGATAGCTAGCTTGTACAAGTCAAGAAGATGCAAAAACTAAATTGCTAGCTTGTTGGTCTAAAGAGAAGCAAAAAGTTGCTATCTCAAAAGAAGCAAATGTGCTATCTTGCCTATCTCAAGAGGCAAAAATGCTAACTTGAGCATCTAGCAAAGTGAGCAAAATTTTCAAGAAGCAAGAGTTGCCTTCTTGAACATCTCTAATTTGCTAGCTTGCATGTTGTAGAACTTGCTATCTTGAACATTACCAAAAGTGCTATCTTATATGCTATAAAACTTGCATATCTAAAATTTGATAGCATGAATGTTCTAAGCATGATGTAACACTTGCTAAATCTTCTAGCTCCAAGATTGCATGATGATAAAACTTGATATTATGATTTTCATGCAATGAGTTGAACCAATATCACACACAAACGATTAATTGTGATACTTCTCCTTTTTGTTGATGACAAAGGGGGAGAAGTATGTTGATGACATGACATGTGATGCATAAGTTTATGCATATGTTCATGTTGACGTGTTGCAAGTATTCATGATGAATATTGCAATGACTTGAATTCAGTTTGAATTCAAGGTTCTATCAATATGGCATATTGATAGGGGGAGTTTGTTTAAACTCCGGGAGTTAAGTTTAACTTCGTCATCAAGTGGTTGTCATCATCAAAAAGGGGGAGATTGTTGAATCTCGTATTTTGATGATGAAACTACTTGATATATGTTTATGATTTAATCTGCATTTTGAGTGACGCAGGATTCTTCGATCAGGATGAGACAATTAAAGCAGGAAAATCATGTTGTGCCGAAGGAACATGTCAGAAGATTGGACGTCGGGCCGGTGGATCGGTCGACGTATCGACAGAAGGCTTCGGGCCGTGGACTCGGGCATCGGGCCAAGAAGAGCGGGTATTGTGCCAAGGATATCGGAGTTGCGGAGTCAACTGGCCGATTGGGCAATAGGCTGCAGGAGAGGACGATGCGCCGAAGAATCGGACGAAGCGTCGAGGGACCAATGACATGTCGGACAACTTGGTTAATTGCTTAGGATTAATTGTCTCGATCGAAGTTTTGTTTTGTTGTGCAGGATTAACTATGATAACGATGAAGACATAAAGTGAAACAAAGTGTCGGAGTCAAGCGCGAAGGATTTCGAGAGTTCGACGGAAGTCCGAAGGATCGTCGGGAATGCTACCGGAACTAGCCGAGAATGAGTTAGGAGCTTGCCGAAGGGTTTTTCGGAAGCTCGCTGGAAGGTTCGTTGGAAGTTCGCGGAGCTCGTCGAGAAAGATCGGAGCATGCCGAAGAAGCTCATTGGAACTCGTTAAGATCAAATCGTGAAGTCTAGGGGCTTGCCGGGAGTCCGCAGAATTGTTTCCGAGAGTTCATCGGAAGACCGCCGGAAGTTTGCCGGAAGCTCGCCAGAAGAAGTCTTGACTTACGGACCTTGTAATAGCTTAGAAAATGTCTTTAAATTCATAGTTAGCATGTTAATTAGGGTTAGGATTAGGTGTTAATCCTATAACCCAAGTATGGGCCAATTAGGCCCAAGTTCGGACTGGTTTGGACCAAGTTTGGAGCCAAACCAAGTGAGCTGAAATAGTAAAAGAGGTGGCACCGCCAGGGTTGGAGGTGGCACCGCCCAGGCTATGTCTCCCAGCGAGACTGGGCGGTGCAACCGCCCCAGCCAAGAGGTGCAACCGCCCAGAGCTCAAGTTTCGAGCCCTGCCAGGCGGTGCAACCTCTCCAGTCAAGCGGTGCAACCGCTTGAGCTCAGTCTTCGAGCAAGACTGGGCGGTGCAACCTCCTTGACAGAGAGGTGGCACCGCCTGAGCTCAGTCTTCGAGCAAGACTGGGCGGTGCAACCTCCCTGACAGAGAGGTGGCACCGCCTGAGCTCGATCTTCGAGCTCTGCCAGGCGGTGCAACCTCTCCAGTCAAGAGGTGTAACCGCCTGATCCCGAAATTCCGGGATTTGATCGTTTTGAGCTCCAAATTTGAATTGGGTTGGGGCCTATAAATACCCCACCCATTCAGCACTGAAGAGATACAGATCCACACCGAATTCTTGATCTTTTCAGTGATTCTAAGAGCTCAAATTTGTATAAAGTCCAAAAGTTCTCCTCTTTCTGTTCTTCAAGTCTTGAGTTGTAATGAGAGGAGAGAAAGGATCTGTAAGGGTTGTCTCCTGAGCCCGTCAAAAGGAGTGAAACTGTAAAAGGGCAGTTGGCCTTCGCCCATTGAAGGAAGGCAGCTAATTGACGTCGGTGATCTCGTCGGAGGAGGAAGCCAAAAGTGGAGTAGGTCAAGACTGACCGAACCACTCTAAATCTCTGGTTTGCTTTTATTTCGAGTACCTTATCATTACTGCAAACCTCCTACATAACTACTGCTCTCTGCGCCTTTACGAACAAGTTCTAAGTGCTGATTTTTTCGAATCTGCATTCAGACGTAAATCTGTGTTTTTCGTACGATCAGCTTACGTTTGTGTTTTGATTCTGCAAAACTGTCTTCTGCGCTTTTATGAACTAGCTTCTAAGTTTAGATCCCTTTGAAACTGTTTTAGACGCAAACTACGTTTAGACGTAAAACTGCGTTTAGACGTAAAACTGCGTTTATACGCAAACTGCGTTTAGACGTAAAACTGCGTTTAAACGTAAACTGCGCAAACTGTGTTTAAACATAAAACTGTGTTTTAGACGTAAACTTCTTTTAAACGTAAAACTACGTTTAGACGTAAAACTACGTTTAGACGCAAACTGCGTTTAGACGTAAAACTGCGTTTAGACGTAAACTGAGTTTAGACGCAAAACTGTGTTTAGACGCAAACTGCGCAAACTGTGTTTAGACATAAAACTGTGTTTTAGACGTAAACTACTTTTAGACGCAAACTGCATTTAGACGTAAAACTGCGTTTAGACGTAAACTGAGTTTAGACGCAAAACTATGTTTAGACGTAAAACTGTGTTTAGACGCAAAACTGCGTTTAGACGCAAACTGTATTTAGACGCAAACTGAGTTTAGACGTAAACTGTGCTTAGATGTAAACTGCGCTTAATCTTAAGTAATCTTAGAATCGGCTTTTACATCGAAATCGTTTTTATCGGATGAACGCAGCTTTCGTTTTTAAATCGCTGAAAGATTTCCGCTGCACTAATTCACCCCCCCCCCTCTTAGTGCTCTCGATCCTAACAATCTCCATATGAGTTATGGAAAGGAAGACAATTTAACATTGGTTATTTTAAAGTATGGGGGTGTCTTGCATATTGTAAGAATAATGATTCTCAAAGGACAAAGTTGGGATCTAAGGGAATCAAATACTCATTTATAGGCTATGCTTCAAATAGCAAAGCTTATAGACTTCTTAATTTGGAGTCCAATATCATAATAGAATCTCGAGATGTAGAGTTCTTTGAATAGTTAATGACTTCAAGTAATAATGTTCATCCTCCAACTAGTGAAGAGTCACTAGTAGAGACATCTCAAAAGGTTGGTGAGTAACCTAATATTCCTTTGATTGGACATCAATCAAGTTCACAAGAGATTGGAGAGTAATCTCATGAATTAAGGAGAAGCACTCGTGTACGAAAAGCAAAAATATTAAGATTTGATGAAATTGATTCTCAAAGTATTTATTTTTACCTTATCGAAGGAACTAATGAGAGAGTCTAAAAAATTATTTCTCTTGTTTTACAAGTGGAAGATGATCCTAAAACATTTAAAGAAGCTATGGCCTCTCGTAATGTTGCTTTTTGAAAAGATGCTATTAATGATGAGATGGATTCTATTATGTCAAACCACACTTAGGAACTTGTCGATTTATCTTTTGCCTCTAAACCTATTAGTTGTAGATGGATATTTTGTAGGAAGTATCATACAAATGGCACTCTTCAAACGTTGAAAGCAAGGTTAGTTGTTAAAGGATTTCAACAAAAGGAAGGAATATATTATTTTGACACATATGCTCATGTGGCTTGGATCACATCTATTAGAATTATTTTTTCTTTAGCATCAATTTTTTATCTTTATGCTCATCAAATGGATGTCAAAACGACATTTCTAAATGGAGACCTCGATGATGAGGTATATATGGAACAACCCGAAGGTTTTGTTCTACCAAGAAATAAACATAAAGTGTGTAAACTTATTAAATCATTGTATGGTTTAAAGCAGGCTCCAAAACAGTGGCATGAGAAATTTGATGCAATAATTTTTTTTAATATATTTATTCATAATATTGCAGATAAATGTGCTTATCTCGAAACTTGTGATGACTATATGATGATAGTTTGTATTTATGTTGATGATGTGCTAATAGTGAGCAACAACATGAAAGGTATTGTAGAAACAAAGAGGTTTCTATCTTCAACATTTAAGATGAAAGATCTTGGGCAAGTTGATGCTATACTAGGTATTAAGATAAAAAAGAAATAGTGGGGGATATGTTTTGATTCAAACTCATTAAATAGAGAAAGTACTGGAGATATTCAGTTACTTAAAAATCAAAGAAGCAAATACCCCGTTTGACCCAAGTATCAAATTAGTCAAGAATGTTGGAAGAACAGTGGCTCAATTAGAATATTCAAGTGCTATAGAAAGTCTTATGTATGCAACGCAGTGCACAAGACCTTATATAACATTTGTAGTTAGTAAATTGAGTAGATTTACTAGCAATCCAAATGTAGAGCATTGGAAGGCTATTGAAAGAGTTCTTGGGTACCTTAAATGAACCAAAGATTATGGCCTATAATACTCAAAATTTTCTCCTATTTTAGAAGGATATACTGATGCAAGTTGGATATCAAGTTTTGGAGATAACAAATCCACTACTGGTTGGGTGTTCACCTTGGGAGGTGACACTGTTTCTTGGAAGAGCAAGAAATAAACGTGTATAACTCACTCAACTATGGAATCAGAATTTATTACTTTAGCAGATGCAGGAAAGGAGGCTAAATGGTTGAGGGACTTTCTATTAGAAATTCCATTGACTTATAAGAGTGTGAATTCAATTTCTATACTTTGTAATAGTCAAGCCACTTTAGCTCGTGCGTATAGTGAAATATATAATGGAAAGTCAAGACATATAAGTCTTAGATATGATTATGTGAGGAAATTGTTGAATCTCAGATTTTGATGATGAAGTCAATTGTCATTTGTTATCTAATCCATATGTTGAGATAAGTGTGCAGGATTAACTATGATGGAAGTAAGACATGCAGCAGGAGTTGCGCCGGAGTCAAGACCATGATCACGTTGGGGGTTCGAGAGTTCGACGGAAGTCCGGACGGTCGTCGGAGGTTCTGCAAGAACAAATCCGAGAAGTCCAGGAGCTTGCCAAAGAAGCTCGTTGGAACTCGCCAAGTGGATCATCCAAAGTCCAGGAGTTGGCCGGAAGTCCGCTGGAGCATCGCCGAAGGCTCGTCGGATGTTCACCGGAAGCTCGTCGGAAGAAGCGATTGACGCACTAGAGCAAGTTGTAGTAAATGTCTTAAGAAATATCGTAGTTTGCATGTAGATTAAGTTAGGAATGAGAGGTGATCCCATTAACTTAATCTGGGGGCAATTGGGCCCTTGATAGACCCAAATTGGGCCGAATGGATCAACCCATTCGAACCAGAATTCCTGCCAGGCGGCGACACCGCCAGGGTCGGCGGTGGCACCGCCCAGGAGCTCAGTCTCCTAGGAAATCTAGGTGGTGCAACCGCCCTAGTCAGGCGGTGGCACCGCCTGGGCTCAGTCTCCGAGCGAGACTAGGCGGTGCAACCGCCTCTGTCAGACGGTGGTACCGCCCAAAGGCTTAGTCTCCAAGCTGCCAGGCGATTGTACCACCCCAGTTAGGAGGTAGTATCGCCAGGACCCCGAAAATCCAAGAAAAGATATTTTTGAGCTCCAAATTTAAACCAGTTTGGGGCCTATATATACCCCACCCTTTCCTGCCTGAAAGGGCACCGAAAGCTTGATCTTACTTTGTGATTTTAGAGCTCAAAATTGTTGTAAAGGCTAGTTATCCTCCCTCTTTTCTTCCAAGTTTTGATATTTCAAGAGAGGAGAGAAAATTCTGTAAGGGTTGTCTCCTAAGCCCGTCAAAAGGAGTGAAACTGTAAAAGGGTGGTTGGCCTTCACTTATTGAAGGAAGACCTCTAGTGGACGTCGGTGACCTCATCGGAGGAGGAAGCCAAAAGTGGATGTAGGTCAAGATTGACCGAACCACTCTAAATCTCGGTTTGTATTTACTTTCTGTTCTCTATCTTAACTACAAACTTTTTTTTTTATAAGTATCTTATCAAACTGCCTCCATAGCTTTACTTTAACTGCACTTCGCCTAATCTAAGTTAAAGCAATTTCCGAATCGGCTTTCATACTGAAATCACTTTTATTGTACGAACGTCATTTTAAATTGTCAAAAGTTTTCCGCTACAATAATTCACCCCCCCCCCCCCCCCCCCCTCTTAGTGCTCTTGATCCTAACAATTGGTATTAGAGCGGGGTTAACTCTCAAATGGATTAAAACCCAAGAGAGATGGCATACGCTGGAAACCAAGAGGGCCACTCTATTACACGTCCACCCATGTTCAATGGAACGGACTACACCTATTGGAAGACCCGAATGAGGATCTTCCTTATTTCAATAGATTTTGAACTTTGGAATCTTATCGAAAATGGATTTTCGAAATCTTCTCTTCCAATGATCGATTGGAATGAATTGGAGAAGAAAAGTTTCGCTCTTAATGCAAAGGCTATGAATGCCTTATTTTGTGCGCTTGATAAAAATGAGTTCAATCGTGTTTCGATTTGTGAAACCGCATTTGATATTTGGCATACACTCGAAGTGACGCATAAAGGCACAAGTAGAGTGAAAGAGTAAAAAATCAATCTTTTGATACATTCTTTTGAACTTTTCCGAATAAAACCAAGCGAGACTATGCGACATGTACACCAGTTTCACGGATGTCGTTAATGGTCTAAAAGGACTCGGCAAAAGTTTTTCGAATTTTGAGCTCGTAAATAAGATTCTAAGATCCCTTCCTAAGAGTTGGGACCCTAAAGTCAATGCTATTCAAGAGGCTAATGATTTAAACAACTTCCCTCTTGAAGAATTAATCGGGTCATTAATGACCTATGAAATGACTTGCAAGGCTCATGAAGAGCAAGAAGACATCCTTCCAAAGAACAGGAAGGATATGGCACTTAGAACTTTAGATGACCACTTAAGAGAAAACTTAAGTGATGAGGACTATGACGATGACTTGGCACTTCTAACAAGAAAATTCAAAAAATTCATTAAGAGAAACAAGTTTAAAAATGACATAAAAAATAAATTTGAACCCAAAAAGGATCAAGTTATTTGCTACGAGTGCAAAAAGTCGGGACACCACCAAAGTGATTGTCCCCAAGCCAAGAAGAGAACATCAAAGAAGAAGGCGCTCAAAGCAACGTGGGATGACTCAAGAGCGTCCGAAGAAGAGGAGTCCAACACTGAGCAAGTTGCTCATTATGCCCTAATGGCCATCAGAGAGGAGGTAACAAATTTAATTAATGCAGATTTATCATTTGATGAATTATTAAATGCCTTCCATAACTTATTTAATGAATGCAAAACAATTAGTAGAAAATATAAATTGCTGAAAAATAAGCATGATAGTTTAGTTAGCAATTTTGATAAATTAAAAACTGAATATCATGATAGTTTAGCTCAATGTGAAAAATGTCATGATCTAGAAACTCTCCAAAAGGAGAACTTGCTACTTATGGACGCCTTGAAGAAATTCGAGGTTGGTATCAAGTCTTTGAACATGATCCTTACAAATAAGGGTCACGTTCCCAAAAGAAGTGGAATCAGATTTGTGAGAAGTCCTCACCAAAATCCAACCACCTTCATAAAAGGCCCTATCTTACATGTTCAGCACCAAAGCAAATGCAACTTTTGTTGCAAACATGTACATAAAATGTATCATTGTCCATTCAAGAAAATTAGCCCGAACAAACTGATTTGGGTTCCTAAAGGAACCATGATAAACTCTATGCAACATAATAAACAATGTAGATTAGATTTTGAGGCACCCAAAAGTAAATGGGTACCTAAAAATTATCCTTTCTTGTAGAGACATACACCATCACAAGCTAGGAGCAAGAGATAGTATCTTAATAGTGGATGCTCAAGGCATATGACCGGAGATCCATCTCAATTCTCTAAGCTCACTAGCATAGATGAAGGTTATGTCACATTCGGAGACAACAAGGGTAAAATCATTGGCAAAGGAACCATAGGTAACAAATCCAACTTCTTTACTAAAGATGTTTTGTTAGTTGATGGTTTAAAGCATAACCTCTTGAGCATTAGTCAACTATGTGATAAAGGATATGCAATCAATTTCGAATCTAATGCTTGCATCATTGAAAAATCACACAAAAATACATCTATGATTGCATTAAAACAGAATAACGTATACACTATTGATATCAATGATCTTTGCAATGAAATGTGTTTATCCATTTTGAATGAGGATGCTTGGCTTTGACATAGGAGATTAGGTCATGCTAGCATGAAACTAATCACTCAAATATCATCCAAAGAACTTGTACGAGGAATTCCTCATATCAAGTTCATCAAAGATAATGTGTGTGATGCTTGTCAATTAGGAAAATAAATTAAGGGTAGTTTCAAATCTAAGAATCAAATAAGCACCTCTAGGCCCTTACAATTAATTCATATGGACTTGTTCGGACAAATCTCTACATCAAGCCTAGGAGGTAGCAAATATGCCTTCGTCATTGTAGATGACTATAGTAGATACACATGAACTTATTTCTTGAAACACAAAAATGAATGCTTTAGATATTTCACCAAGTTTTGTAAACTTGTTCCAAATGAAAAGGGTTTTATGATTTCATCAATTCGAAGTGATCATGGTGGTGAATTTCAAAATCGTGATTTCCAAGAATTTTATGAATCTAATGGATACAACCACAACTTCTCTACTCCAAGAATTCCTCAACAAAATGGAGTAGTAGAAAGAAAGAATAGAAATTTATAAGAAATGACAAGAACCATGTTGAATGAACATAACCTACCTAAATATTTTTGGGCCGAAGCCGTAAACACTACATGCTATATTTTGAATAGAGTTCTAGTAAGACCCTTACTCACCAAAACTCCCTATGAGTTGTGGAACAATAAAAAACCCAATGTTTCATATTTTAAAGTTTTTTGGTGTAAGTGTTTTATCTTGAATGGAAAAGATACCTTAGGAAAATTTGATGCTAAATCCGATGAAAGAATTTTTCTTGGTTATTCTTCGGTTTCTAAAGCTTTTCGTATCTTCAATAAAAGAACTTTAATTATAGAAGAATCCATTCATGTTATTTTCAATGAGATTTCCGAAATCAAGAAAAATGATTTTGATGATGATGTTAATTTTGATTCTTTGAATTTAAATGAAATCCCTTCTCCAACTAGCAACTTGGATGCATCCACTTCCAAACCATCCTTACTCAAGGATTGGAAGTATGTAGATGCTCATCCTAAGGAGCTAATCCTAGGAGACACAACTAAGAGGGTTCAAACACGTTCTTCTCTTAAAAAGTTTTGTACCAACGCCACTTTTCTCTCCCAAATTGAACCTAAATGTATTGACGAAGCCATGAAAGATGATTCATGGATTATCGCAATGCTAGATGAGTTAAATCAATTTGAGAGAAATGAGGTGTGGAAGCTTGTTCCTAGGCCAAATGACCATTTAGTTATTGGTACTAAATGGATCTTTAGAAACAAGCAAGATGAATATGGTATCGTGGTTAGAAACAAGGCTAGATTAGTGACCAAAGGTTTCAACCAAGAAGAAGGTATCGATTACGAAGAAACCTTCGCTCTTGTGGCTAGATTAGAAGCCATAAGGATGCTCCTTGCCTATGCTAGTAATAATAATTTTAAGTTGTTTCAAATGGATGTTAAAAGCGCTTTTCTTAATGGCTTTATTTCTGAAGAAGTTTATGTTGAACAACCTCCCGGATTTGAAAATAATAGCCTCCCTAATCATGTATTTAAATTAACTAAAGCTCTCAATGGTTTAAAACAAGCCCCAAGGGCTTGGTATGATAGACTTAGTACTTTTCTTATTGAAAATAATTTCACAAAAGCCAAGGTCGATACTACATTGTTTATCAAGAATTTTGAAAATAATTTTCTCATTGTTCAGATTTATGTTGATGATATTATCTTCGGTTCTACGAATGAATATCTTTGTGAATCTTTTGCTAAAACCATGAGTCTCAAATTTGAAATCAGTTTAATGGGAGAATTAACCTTTTTCTTAGGCTTACAAATTAAGCAACTAAGCAATGATATCTTTATTAGTTAAACTAAATATGCTTTAGATTTGCTGAAAAGATTTAATATGGATAGCTCAAAAGCTATTAAAACTCCTATGAGCACCTCCACTACGTTAGAAGTTGATGAAGGTGGAGAAAGATTCGATCAAAAAACTTATAGGGGTATGATAGGAAGTTTACTTTACCTCACTGCAACTAGACCAGATATCATGTTCAGTGTTTGACTTTGTGCTAGGTTTCAATCGAACCCTAAGGTATCTCATGTCAAAGCGGTTAAAGAATACTTAGATATCTTAAAGGTACCACAAATCTAGGATTATGGTATCCAAAATCCAAGAATTTTGAGTTAATTGCTTATGCTGATGCGGATTTTGCTAGGTGTAGACTAGATAGAAAAAGCACATTAGGAACATGTCAATTTTTGGGACATTCCCTTGTTTCCTGGTCATCTAAGAAACAAAACTCGGTTACACTATCAACAACCGAAGCTGAGTATATTGCAGCTAGTGCATGCTGTGCACAAGTTGTGTGGATGAAAAACACCTTAGAAGATTATAAAGTCCATCTTAAAAATATTCTCATTAAATGTGATAACACAAGTGCAATATCTTTAACAAAGAATCACATTCAACACTTAAGAATAAAATATATTGATATTAGACATCACTTTATACGAGATCATGTCACTAATCATGATATAATCATAGAGTTCATTGACACTAAGCATCAACTAGCTGATATTTTTATAAAACCTCTGAGTGAAGAACAATTTGATTTCATTAGAAGAGAATTAGGAATGTTAATATGTTCGAATGCATAAACTTGTTAAGATTATTTTTTGGATTTTTTGATTTAATGATCAAATCACTTAATTGCCATGATGATTTTACATAATTATATGCCTTAATTACATGTTGGAAATTATGTGTTTTGAATACAAAAAATTTCCATGATAATAAGCATGTTTTATCTTCATGATTGAATTTGAAAATCTATAGCAAAACCTCGTCTGAATACATAAAAGTGTTAAATTTTATTTTCGGATCTTCTTGATCCTAACAATCGGATTTTCTCGATATATTATTCTTTTCCGGACTTAATAAACATGTCATATCGAGTTTTGGATTCACATCATTGATTTTTGACATATGGAATCAACTAGCAAATGTATCTCTCATAGACTTATCATGCGAAAAATATCTTTTGAGAAATGGACTTGATGATTTCTTCTTATATCTTTTGAGAAATAGTTTTACGTGCGAGGATTTGATTCACACACATATCTTGATTCTTGTAAAAATGAAGTGTGCTTTAATATCTTATCAATTTTAACTTCATTCGAGTAAGCTCACAAATGGCTTTCCTCCTTCATTCAAAAAGATAATAACAAATAAAGAGGAAGAAGTAATGAAAGTTACCTCCATGTCATGTTTTTCTTGAGATGGTTATATAATTGGTATCCTATCACTCATTATTGAAAAATGACATAAACCTAGTTAAAATTTGCCTATATCGTTCTCCTTTTTGTTGATGACAAAGGGGGAGAAATATATGAATTGATACTATGAGTGCCATATTTGAATGAGAAATATATGAATTGATGCTATGAGTGCTATATTTGAATTTAAATTATGTTAAGATATCAAAAGCTTGCATCGAAATATATAATAAATTGGTGATAGAATTGCTATGATTGTCATATTTGCACTATGCCATATTTGCACTATGTTATTGCCATATCTGCATTATGTTAAGATATCTAGAGCATACATTACAATTCTACAAATTGATATCTTGTCATGTGATGAAATGCTACGATTGCTAAACACTTGAAACATTTGTATTACGTTAAGATATCAAGAACTTACATCACAGTTTTACATGTTGATATCTTACCATATGATGAATTGCTACGATTGCTATCTTTCACATTTAAAATGTAAAACCTAAAAATGGATGTCAAGCCTTGACATCATTTTCAAAGAAATACATCATGAAAAGAATCATGATGGGAGTATTAATAAGGTTAAACGATCTTAATGTCTCTTGAATTCAAAGGCTTTGAATTCAAGAATGACTTATCTCAAGTATGGCATATAGATAGGGGGAGTTAAGGTTAACTCCGTTATCAATTGATTGTCATCATAAAAAAGGGGGAGATTGTTGAATCTCAAATTTTGATGATGAAGTCAATTGTCATTTGTTATCTAATCCATATGTTGAGATAAGTGTGTAGGGTTAACTACGATGGAAGTAAGACATGCAGCAGGAGTTACGCCGGAGTCAAGACCATGATCACGTTGGGGGTTCGAGAGTTCGATGGAAGTCTGGACGGTCGTCGGAGGTTTTGCGGGAACAAATCCGAGAAATCCAAGAGCTTGCCAAAGAAGCTCGTTGGAACTCGCCAAGTGGATTGTCGCAAGTCCAAGAGTTGGCCGGAAGTCCACCGGAGCATCACCGAAGGCTCGTCGGATGTTCGCCGGAAGAAGCGTTTGACGCACCGGAGCAAGTTGCAGTAAATGTCTTAAGAAATATCGTAGTTAGCATGTAGATTAAGTTAGGAATGGGAGGTGATCCCATTAACTTAATCTAGGGGCAATTGGGCCCTCGATAGACCCAAATTGGGCCGAATAGATCAACCCATTCGGACTAGAATTCCTGCCAAGCGGCGGCACCACCAGGGTCGACGGTGGCACCGCCCAGGAGCTCAGTCTCCTAGGAAATCTAGGCGGTGTAACCACCCTAGTCAGGCGGTGGCACTGCTTGGGCTTAGTCTCCGAGTGAGACTGGGCGATGCAACCGCCCCAATCAAGCGGTGGCATTACCTGGGTTCAATCTCTGAGCGAGACTGGGTGGTGCAACGAACCTTGTCAGATAGTGGCACCACCTAGAGGCTCAGTCTCCGAGTTGCCAGGCAGTTATACCACCCCAATTAGGAGGTAGTACCGCCAGGACCCCGAAAATCCGGGAAAAGATATTTTTGAGCTCCAAATTCAAACCAATTTGGGGCCTATATATACCCCACCCTTTCCTACACGAAAGGGCACTGAAAGCTTGATCTTACTCTGTGATTTTAGAGCTCAAAAGTGTTGTAAAGGCTAGAAGTTCTCCTCCCTATTTTCTTCCAAATTTTGATCTTTCAAGAGAGGAGAGAAAATTCTATAAGGGTTGTCTCCTAAGCTCGTCAAAAGGAGTGAAACTGTAAAATGGTGGTTGGCCTTCGCCTATTGAAGGAAGGCCTCTAGTGGACGTCGGTGACCTCAACAGAAGAGGAAGCCAAAAGTGGATGTAGGTCAAGATTGACCGAACCACTCTAAATCTCGGTTTGCATTTACTTTATGTTCTCTATCTTAACTGCAAACTGCCTCCATAACTTTACTTTAACTACACTATGCCTAATCTAAGTTAAAGCAATTTCTAAATCAACTTTCATACTAAAATTGCTTTTATCGTACGAACGTCGTTTTAAATCGTTGAAAGTTTTCCGCTGCACTAACTCACACCCCCCCCCCCCCCCCCACCCACCCCCTCTTAGTGCTCTTGATCCTAATAGAAATTAATCAAGAGTGGGATTATTTCACTCACATTTGTGAAAACAAGTGAGAATTTGGCTGATCCATTTACTAAACCTCTTACGAGAGAAGTTGTAAGATCAACTTCAAAATGGATGGGGGTAAAACTCTTAATGAAGTTAATTATACTCTTAATGAAGTTCTAGTTATCACCGAATGAGGGTTGAGTTAATTATACTCTTAATGAAGTTTAGTCAAGTTAGGACAAGTATCGCAAAGAGTGACAAAGATACTGTAAGAACTTCACCTATATGAACTCAGAAGTGGTGCCACTTCGATTGAGAGTTAGAGTTTTCTCTCATAAAAGTTCATAAACTTGGATGAGCCCAAGGCCATATTAGGGCTGAGCGAGATTTTATGAGGAATACAAGGATATTGTATTTATGTGTGTGGTATCATTGGTGTTGTCATTAGGAATAACAAATTCAAAGCTTTTATGCTATTTGGGATTTCGACTTCACTTTGTGATGCTTACACTGAGGTAATATTCAAATCGAAAGATATATTATTTTATTTATAAATACTATTTAATCACTCGGAGAAAATTTTAAATTTGAATAAGTGAGGGATTGTTATAAATTGTTCAAATTAAAAAAAAGAATTTCTTTTCAAAAGGTTGTGTCTTTTGAAAAAAAATCTTTAAATAGGCATTTGAGGGTAAATAATGAAGACATCTCTTTCATACTCTTTTTTATTCTCTAAGTGATTGAATTAGATATTTTCTAATTCCTCTTTGAAGATTCTTTATTGTTTGCTCAATATAGATCTTCTAAAGGTTTGTCATATCCACTAAAACTATTTGCATCAAATCCATAGTAATCTTATTGAGAAGAGAGTGCAAATATCGTTTTTAGGAAAGTGTTTATAGACATTTCAAGTCTAAATATATTTCCTATAGTATTCTTGATCTTGTGTTTGTTATTTGTTTCCATAGTGTTTTTATCCTCTTATTTGTCATATTTTTCTAATATGGACTTATAGGAGAATGGATCTAACATCCATCTTTTCATGTTGTCTCTATAACTCAGGAGTCATGGAGCCCAACATGTACTAAATAAGAGTTGAGTCATCTATGTACTTCATGTAGCGAGCGATCTTATCCTTGCTTGCTCCTTTCTCGGGTGTAGGCATCACTGTATCAATGACATACACAATTTTCTCCGTCATGAGAATAATTCTCAAGTTGCAGAGTCAATCCGTATAATTCAGACTAGTGAGGCGGTTGACATCAAGTATGTCATGTAAGGGATTGGAAAGTGATATTTTATTTAAAATAAAGATGCAACTGAAATAGATAACATACAGATTTTGTAGAAAAATAAACAAATAAGATATGGACTTCTATCTTCTTAATCTACTCCCACTATTTTTCTAGTGAGTCACATGACACCCTTAGCATATGAAATAGAAGTCTCTAGTAGACTTCTAGTAGGGATTGACATCCAATCAACATCTTATGGTACCCTCAAGGGACTCGACCAATCATACTAAGCCCAAAAGGTAGGCAACTCTTGTTGATCACAACTCCTTATGATTCCCATCCTGTTTGGCCTCTGAACCATCATGGCCTTGAGGGACTCGACCAACTATGACGTTCGGTTAAGTCAACACATTCGTTACAAGATGAGTATGATTCGATGGTATACCCTCAAGAGACTCGACTAAGCATACCATGTCCTCAGGTCACCGATGACATCTCTATGTCATAGGTAAGATAGCAAATCACAACATAGGTGAGACTTGAGGGACTCAACCAACTCAACCTACATCGGGAATCGATCTCTACTTATAACAATGGAAGGCCATGTGGGTTAATCTAATTGCCTCACATTTACCGACTTAATATTATCGAGAGAGGAGATTTTGATTCAATCTCCCAACATAATGTATCACACATATACATATTTAATATATATATATGTACATCACATGCAAATATATATACATATCTAGTAGGTGTATAATCAATCACACATCATATAAGCAATGACACCAGATGATCATTGACCATATCCTAATATAATCAAGCCTAAGCTAGTGAGCTTGATTACTCATATCAAGATCTATGTGTGCAACAGCGCATCTCCATGCCCTGTGATCGTCCATCTCATCATCATCAGTTTCGTCGGTATCTTGGCTCTTCTTCATGCGTTACGATCGTCTGTCTTGGCCTCGTAGGTTCCACTATTGCTTATACGCTCCCACTATGCCTTCTTATATCATTACAACTTAATCATAGGCACACAGGCCCAACAATAAACGAAAAATAAATTGGAAACTCGTAGGCCCCAATAATAATAATAATCACATCACATGTACACATACATCATATGGTCCATGATCATCCGTCAACATCATACATCACATGTACACATTACCATGTAGGACTACTAGATAATAATAATTAATTAAATTATTTTAATTAATTATATTTAATATTTTAGGAAGCCTACCATAGGGTTACCTACATCACAGGTTCCCCACATGGTAGGTAGTTCCATCTTAAGTAAGAAAATTTTACCATATAGAGACTCCTCGAAAACTAGGAATCCTAGGCCACTGGATTGCCTTGCATGGCTAGGAAACCCTAGCCACCAAGGAATCCCATACAGCTAGTAAACTATGGCTGCAGAGCTGCTATGGCCTGTAGGTGCCCCATGCATCCAGAACTCTTGGCAGCTTGGGCAACCCCTATGGCCAAGAAACCCTGACCACCAAGGGTGCCCTCTTGCAACCAGGAAACTAGGCTGTAGGGGCTGCCATGCAGCAGGTTGAGGGCAGCCATGTGTTGGGAAATCATAGGGGGCGACATCATATGCGCAGCGGAAGAACAAGAAAACAAAAAATCCCCGATTCCCAAAAAGATGTTCATCGTCGTGCGAAGATTGGTGCGCAAAATCCGCAAAAAACATAAAACTGCGTATAGAGATTGTGTTACCTAGGGAGATCGTATATCCCTGTTTCCTTGCAGATCCTTAGGAGAGGGTGAAGGAGGTCAAGCGTCCTCCTCTCTAGCGGTGATCCACACAGCAGGGTTGCGACGACGCTCCTCAAAACTCCAGGCCTACTCTGAGGGGAGAGGGAGAGGAGAATAGGAAGGGCAAGCAAAGACTCTAGCCTATGAGGCTGTGAATCCCTCCTATTTATAGAGATCCCGTGTCAAAACCCTAATGGGTCCTTTCCCTAGTGGGTATTGGATCTGCATCCAATAAGACAAGGGCTCCGTCGGATATCTCATATCCGAACCTCTACTCATCGCAATGCCTACCATATGTGTGTGACCCTCTAGGCCCAATATCGAGCTGGCCGTGAGTCATACCTGTCAGAACTCCTTCTAACTCAGTGAATTATTATCTCTGTAATAATTCACTCGACTCATCGACTACGGAAGTACTAGGCCACTACGCCGTAGTCCCCAGACGATATAGGGGAATCCAATCCATTGGACCTGTCTGTCCTCAGTTACCATATACCTATAGTCCCTCATCCATCTAATATCCCAGAGACCGTATATCGAGCATGGTGCTGTCAGACCCATACGGTTTCTACTCGAGTCTCGCTCTAATCGGATTCTCCCGGAGAACTCTTTCTCTCTCAACCCGAATGACCCTGGCCAGGGATTTGTCTGAGCAAGAACACATGGGATATTCCTCTCATGATACCGAGAGTGGATGATCCTCTATCGACACTCAATAGCCCTCGTAAGGTCGACTACCACTCCCAATGACCAGCTGTACTAGATCTGGGAACAGCCAAACCTATAAGTCTGGTATCAAAGAGTGGAGCACTCATACAGGACATCCTTGGTGTCTCAAGTCTAAGAACCAGATACACCACTAGGACTACGGAATCGTTGTCTGACAATAAGGCATCATCAACCATCCAGCATTCCGTAAGCGGATCAATCAGTGAACTCATTCTCCAATGAGCACCTGTACTGTATCCCTAGTGTCCCTACACAAGCAGCTATGAGACCAGCTGCATCCATCATATGGACGGGTATACAGCACACCAGTCTATCCGGTTATCACGATGTCCCTCTCGAGTAACCTATGACCGGGATTATTTAGGATATGTGTTTAAAGGTGAATCGATCTCATTATCGTGATCTCATCACGATCCGATTCCCATTGCATAAATCCAAGGACATCACAATATATATGCATTTATGCAATAGTTATAAAGTGATATACGCCAAAATATAATAAGCAAAAAGATTCTGTATCAAGTCACACGTGCCATCACTCACGTGATTGGCTTGCTGGGCACTTATGACTAGCAATCTCCCACTTGACCTAAAGCCAATCACCTATGTGTCTGATCCCCATCAGACCCCTGTGACGCTCAAAGACAATCTGAGACAATGGCTTTGTTAGTGGATCTGCAATGTTATCTTCGGATGGAACTCTTTCCACTGCTACATCTCCTCGAGTCACGATCTCTCTGATAAGGTGGAACCTCCTCAGAACATGCTTAGATTTCTGATGAGACCTAGGTTCCTTCGCTTGAGCAATTGCCCCGTTGTTGTCGCAATATAGGGAAATCGGCTCCTCACTATCCGGCACGACTCCCAAATCTGTGATGAACTTCTTCAACCAGACTCCCTCCTTTGCTGCATCTGATGCAGCAATGTACTCCGCCTCTGTGGTCGAGTCAGCAGTGGTATTTTGCTTGGAACTCTTCCAGCACACTGCTCCTCCATTCAAGGTGTACACATACCCTGAATTCGACTTGCTATCATCGACATCAGACTGAAAACTTGAGTCAGTGTAGCCTTCAACCTTAAGGCTATTACCTCCATATACTAGTAAAAGATCCTTAGTCCTTCTCAAGTACTTAAGGATACACTTTACTGCTTTCCAGTGCTCCAAGCCTGGATCCGCCTGATACCTGCTCGTGACACTCAGAGCATGCGCTATATCAGGCCTAGTACATAGCATGGCATACATGATAGACCCTATTGCTGAGGCATAAGGTATCATATCCATGTTCGCCCTTTCTTCTGGAGTCTTTGGGGACATACTCGTAGAAAGCGATATCCCATGTCTCATCGGTATGAGACCTCTTTTGGAATTTTCCATGCCAAACCTTTTGACAATAGTTTCTATGTACCTGGACTAGGACAAGCCAAGCATCCTTTTGGATCTATCTCTATAGATTCTAATCCCCAAGATATAAGATGCTTCTCCTAAGTCCTTCATGGAGAAGTGTCTAGATAACCAAGCCTTTATTGTGGATAGCATTCCTATGTCATTCCCAATGATGAGGATGTCATCCACATATAACACCAAAAAGCTAATAGCGCTCCCACTTACCTTTCTGTATACACAAGGCTCATCTTCGTTCTTAACGAAGTCATAAGATCTGATTGCCTCATCAAATCTTATGTTCCAACTTCGGGAAGCTTGATTTAGTCCATAAATGGATCTAAGCAACCTACACACCTTATCTGGGCAGTTCTTGGACACGAATCCCTCAGGTTGCATCATATACACCTCCTCCTCCAGGTTCCCGTTGAGGAATGCGGTTTTCACATCCATCTGCCAGATCTCATAATCATAGTGTGCTGCAATAGCCAATAGAATTCTGATGGATTTTAGCATTGCTACGGGTGAGAAAGTTTCGTCGTAGTCAACACCTTGCCTTTGACGATACCCCTTAGCCACTAGCCTTGCTTTATAGGTCTCTACCTTTCCATCTACTCCGATCTTTTTCTTAAAGATCCACTTGCAACCGATGGGTACAATACCTTCGGGTGCATCAACTAGGTTCCAAACCTTATTGGAGTACATAGAATCCATCTCAGAATTCATGGCTTCTTTCCACTTCCCGGAGTCTATACTCATAATAGCCTCCTTGTAGGTCTGAGGATCAATATCCTCTACATCCTCTGTTCTAATATGTCCCACATATCTCTCAGGAGGATGGGATACTCTATCAGACCTGCGTAAAGTTGAAACTTGTGTATTAGATACCTGAACAGACTCGGGCTGTAGAGTGGTGCTTGAGCTTGGTTCTCCAACCTCGCTCAATTCTATCATTCTCCCACTGTCTCCGTCAAGAATGTGTTCCTTCTCAAGGAACAGTGCTCTCTTAGCTACAAAGACCTTTTGGTCCTCGAGATGATAGAAGTAATACCCACAAGTTTCCTTGGGGTATCCCACAAATTTACATCGCCCTGTCCTTGATTCTAACTTATCGGGGTTGTGTCTTTTAACATGGGCAGAGCAGCCCCAAATCTTAACTACTTTAAGATCAGGCTTCTTCCCTTTCCATATCTCATATGGTGTAGACACCACCGACTTAGTTGGAACTCTGTTCAGAAGGTAAGCTGCGGTTTCTAGGGCATATCCCCAGAATGAGATGGGTAGGTCAGCGAAACTCATCATGGACCGTACCATATCTAATAATGTACGATTTCTCCTTTCAGAGACACCATTGAGCTGAGGTGTATAAGGAGGTGTCCATTGGGATAATATCCCATGGTCCTTGAGGAAGTGAGTAAACTCTGTACTTAAGTACTCACCTCCTCGATCTGATCGAAGAGTTTTGATACTCTTTCCAGTCTGGTTCTCCACCTCATTCTTATACTCTCTGAATTTCTCAAAGGCCTCGGACTTGTACTTCATTAAGTACACATATCCATACCTTGAGAAATCATCAGTAAATGTAATGAAGTAGGAGTAACCTCCAATGGCATGAGTTGACATGGGTCCACATACATCACTATGTATGAGTTCCAACAACTCAGTGGCTCTCTCTCCAGTTCCACTAAATGGAGAGTTGGTCAGTTTTCCACGAATGCAAAGCTCACAAGTTGCATATGACACATAGTCAAATGGATCTAGATATCCATCATTTAGCAACTTTTGAATCCTTCTTTCATGGATGTGACCTAGCCTACAATGCCACAGGTATGCACTGTTCAACTCATCTCGTTTCCTTTTGGACACATTTACATTCATGATTTGTGGAGTGGTGTCTAACATAAATGAACCATTATGCAATGTTCCTTTCGTGATGATCTTATCATCTAATAATATCGAACAACCATTGTTCTCAAAAACAAATTTATATCCACTAACTGTTAAACATGAAATGGAGATAATGTTTTTGATAATAGAAGGAACAAAATAACATGCATCTAATGCAATAAAAGCTCTACTAGGCAGATGTAGGGCGACCTCGCCAACAGCTAATACAGCAACTTTTGCTCCATTACCCATCTTGAGGTCCATCTCGCCTCTCTCTAGTCTCCTAGGCCTTGCCAGAACCTGCAACGAATTGCATATATGATAAGCACTACCGGTATCTAATACCCATGTGTTATCATAAGAGTCTGACAAATGGAGACTGATCATGAATGTACCTGAAGCTTCATCAAGCTTTTGTTTCGCCCTTTCTGCAAGGTACTCTTTGCAGTTTCTCTTCCAGTGCCCATCTTTACCACAGTGGAAGCACTGGCCTTTGTCCTTTGTTGGGTCTTTCTTAGCAACCTTTGCTTTACCTTGTTTGCCCTTGCCCTTTCCCTTCTTAAGGGACCTTTCTGCTTTCCTTTTCTTTCTGGTCTCACCAGTGTAGAGAACTGGCTTCTCTTTCTTAATAGTACTCTCTGCCTCCCTCAACATATTGAGGAGCTCTGGGAGAGTCACCTCAAGCTTGTTCATATTAAAATTCATTATGAACTGTGAAAAGGAATCTGGTAGGGACTGAAGCACAATGTCCACACACAAGTTATCCTCTAGGACCATTCCTAGACCTGTGAGTTTCTCTATCCACTCAATCATCTTTAGGACATGGTTTTGAACCGGTGTCCCCTCAGTCATCCTAGCGTGGAAAAGGCTCTTGGATATCTCATATCGTTGAGTCCTTCCCTGTTCCTCAAACAATTTACGGACATGTAGGAGAATGGATCTGGCATCCATCTTTTCATGTTGTCTCTGTAACTCTGGAGTCATAGAGCCCAACATATAGCACTGAGCAAGAGTGGAGTCATCAATGTACTTCACGTAGCGAGCGATCTCATCCTCGCTTGCCCCTTCTTCGGGCGTAGGCATCACTGTATCAAGGACGTACACGATTTTCTCCGCTGTGAGAACAATTCTCAAGTTACGGAGCCAATCCGTATAATTTGGACCAGTGAGGCGGTTGACATCAAGTATGCCACGTAAGGGATTTGAAAGCGACATTTTCTGAAAATAAAGATGTAGCAAAAATGAATAACATGCAGATTTTGCAAGAAATAAACTATCAAGATATGGACTTCTATCTTAATATGCTCCCACTATTTTACTAACGAGTCACGCGACACCCTCAGCACGTGAAACGGAAGTCTCCGGCAGACTTCTAGTGGGGATCAGGATCCAATCAGCGTCTTAGTGTAACCTCGAGGGACTCGACCAATCACACTAAGCCTAAAAGGTAGACAACTCTTGCCGATCACAACTCCTTGTGATTCCCGTCCTGTTCGGCCTCCGAATCACCATGGCCTCGAGGGACTCGACCAACCATGATGCTCGGTTAAGTCAACACCTTCGTTACAAGATGAGTCTGATTTGATGATATACCCTCGAGGGACTCGACCAAGCATATCATGCCCTCAGGTCACCGGTGACATCTCTATGTCGTAAGCAAGATAGCGAATCGCGATATAGGTGAGTCTCGAGGGACTCGACCAACTCAACCTACACCAGGATTCGGTTCCTACTCATAACGATGGAAGGCCACGTGGGTCAATCTAATTGCCTCACGTTTACCGACTTAATTTTATCGAGAGATGTTTCTATGATTTGGTCTCCTAATATGACATGTCACACATATACATATTTAATATATATCTACATCGCATGCAAATATATATACATATCTAGTATGTGTATAAGCAATCACACCAGATGATCATGGACCATAACCTAATATGATTAGGCCCGAGCCAGTAGGCCTAATCACTCACATCAAGATCTATGTGTGCAACGGTGCATCTCCATGCCTTGTGATCTTCCATCTCGTCCTCGTCAGTTCCGTCGACATCTTGATGCATCTCCATGCATCACGATCGTCCGTCTCGTGGGTCCCGCTATGGCTTCCACGCTCCCGCTGCGCCTCCTCATGTGATTACAACTTAATCATAGGCACGCAGGTCCGACAATAAACGAGAAATATAATGGAGGTTCGCAGACCTCAATAATAATAATCACAAGTACACACATCACACGGTCCATGATCATCCGTCCACTCATCATACATCACATGTATAAATAATCATCATCATGTAGGACTACTAGATAATAATAAAAATAATAATCAACTAAACCTTTTAATTAATTAATATTTTCTGAAATCAGGGATATATTGGGAATTTCTCAATTCCTAAGGGTATTTTCGTAATTTGGACAAAAGACAGAAACTGGAATTTCTCAAATTCCGAGGGGGCAAAACTGTCTTTTTGCCCAGAAAACCCTAATGCCCTTCTCCCCCTTGCTGCTGCGCCGCCGCCGCCGCCACCCTGCTGGCGGCGGCCTGTGCGGCGAGGGCGAGGGCACTGCCCTCGCCTGCAGGTGGCACGCCCGCTGGGGTCGCTGCCGCTGCAGGTGGGCGCCCCCGCGGGCGCCGCCGCCTCCGCGGGCGGTTCTGCCCGCGAGTCAGCGCCCGCAGGTGGTGCTGTCTCGCTGGCGGCCGCCCCTGCGGGGTTTTTGCCCGTGGGAGCAGCGGCCACAGGCGCCGCTGCCCTGCGGTGCATCAGCCCGCGCTGCTGCCCCGCGGCGCCTCTGCCCGCGGGCTCAGTGGCCGCAGGCGCTTCTACCGAGCGGGCTGCCAGCCCCGCCGGCCGCAAGCCTGCTGCAAGCAGACCGCCGGCCGGCTGCTGCAGGCACAGCGCTTGCACATGCGCCGGCGCTGTGCTGCCTGGCTGCGGTTGCGGCTGGCTGCAGGCATGCAGATCGAGGGCAGCAACTGTTGCTGCCCTTCCTTGCTTTTGCGTCAACGATTTTGACGTCAATATTCTTCCTAAACACAACACACGCAGTTCAAAAACCAATCATTCGCACGAACAACCTGGCTCTGATACCACTGTTGGGAAATCATAGGGGGCGACATCATATGCGCAGCGGAAGAACAAGAAAACAAAAAATCCCCGATTCCCAAAAAGATGTTCATCGTCGTGCGAAGATTGGTGCGTAAAATCCGCAAAAAACACAAAACTGCGTATAGAGATTGTGTTACCTAGGGAGATCGTATATCCCTGTTTCCTTGCAGATCCTTAGGAGAGGGTGAAGGAGGTCAAGCGTCCTCCTCTCTAGCGGTGATCCACACAGCAGGGTTGCGACGACGCTCCTCAAAACTCCAGGCCTACTCTGAGGGGAGAGGGAGAGGAGAATAGGAAGGGCAAGCAAAGACTCTAGCCTATGAGGCTGTGAATCCCTCCTATTTATAGAGATCCCGTGTCAAAACCCTAATGGGTCCTTTCCCTAGTGGGTATTGGATCTGCATCCAATAAGACAAGGGCTCCGTCGGATATCTCATATCCGAACCTCTACTCATCGCAATGCCTACCATATGTGTGTGACCCTCTAGGCCCAATATCGAGCTGGCCGTGAGTCATACCTGTCAGAACTCCTTCTAACTCAGTGAATTATTATCTCTGTAATAATTCACTCGACTCATCGACTACGGAAGTACTAGGCCACTACGCCGTAGTCCCCAGACGATACAGGGGAATCCAATCCATTGGACCTGTCTGTCCTCAGTTACCATGTACCTATAGTCCCTCATCCATCTAATATCCCAGAGACCGTATATCGAGCATGGTGCTGTCAGACCCATACGGTTTCTACTCGAGTCTCGCTCTAATCGGATTCTCCCGGAGAACTCTTTCTCTCTCAACCCGAATGACCCTGGCCAGGGATTTGTCTGAGCAAGAACACATGGGATATTCCTCTCATGATACCGAGAGTGGATGATCCTCTATCGACACTCAATAGCCCTCGTAAGGTCGACTACCACTCCCAATGACCAGCTGTACTAGATCTGGGAACAGCCAAACCTATAAGTCTGGTATCAAAGAGTGGAGCACTCATACAGGACATCCTTGGTGTCTCAAGTCTAAGAACCAGATATACCACTAGGACTACGGAATCGTTGTCTGACAATAAGGCATCATCAACCATCCAGCATTCCGTAAGCGGATCAATCAGTGAACTCATTCTCCAATGAGCACCTGTACTGTATCCCTAGTGTCCCTACACGAGCAGCTATGAGACCAGCTACATCCATCATATGGACGGGTATATAGCACACCAGTCTATCCGGTTATCACGATGTCCCTCTCGAGTAACCTATGACCGGGATTATTTAGGATATGTGTTTAAAGGTGAATCGATCTCATTATCGTGATCTCATCACGATCCGATTCCCATTGCATAAATCCAAGGACATCACAATATATATGCATTTATGCAATAGTTATAAAGTGATATACGCCAAAATATAATAAGCAAAAAGATTCTGTATCAAGTCACACGTGCCATCACTCACGTGATTGGCTTGCTGGGCACTTATGACTAGCACCATGCTACTCTCGTTCCTACTACTTTTGGCCAATCCAAGGGGCAACAACAATTGCTGCCCTTTCTTCCCCTTTTATGTCAACAAATTTGATATCAAAAGCCCTATCTAAAACATCTCTTAATAGCAATAAAAAGTGCAGCACAAATTTGAAAACTTCAACAAAAAAATCGTAGCAATGGTGCAAAACAATTTCAATATGATTGAACACAACATATGTAGTTTAAAAGCCAATATTTTATATGAGAAACCTGGCTCTGATATCATTATTGAGAAATCTAGGGTGACATCACATGCATAGAAGAAGAATAGAAAAACAAAATCCTAGAATTCCTATAGAAAAGAATTCTATAGATCGTGTATCATTAAAAACCTATAGATCTATAGGAGAGGATGAAGGAGGTCAATGTTAAATCTCAAATTTTGATGATTAAACCAATTGATGTGTATTTATGATTTAATCTGCATTTTGAGTGACGTATGATGCTTATATAAGGATGAGACAATTAAAGCAGAAAGAATCATGTTAGGCTGGTGGAACATGTCAGAAGATTGGACGTTGGGCTGGTGGATCGATCGACGTATTGACAGAAGGCTTCAGGCCATGGATTCGGGCATCGAGCCAAGAAGACCGGATATTGCGCCAAGGATATCGGAGTTGCAGAGTTAACTGGCCGATTGAGCAATAGGCCGCAAGAGAGAATAATGCGCCGAAGAATCAGACGAAGCGTCGAGGGACCAATGACATGCCGGACAACATGATTAATGCTTAGTTTTAATTGTCTAGATCGAAGTATGTTTTACATGTGCAGGATTAACTACGATAGCAAGGCATGAAGCAAAATGAAGTCCCGGAGTCAAGGACACGATTTTGTTGGGAGTTCGAGAGTTCGTCAGAAGTCCGGACGTTCGTCAGAAGTTCTACAGGAACTAGCCGAGAAGTCCAGGAGCTTACTGGAAGAAGCTCATTGGAACTAACCAAGAAGATCATCGTGAAGTCTAGGAGCTTGCTGGGAGTCCGCTGGAACATTGCCGAGAGATCGTCGGAAGTTTGCCGGAAGATCATCGGAAGCTCGCCGGAAGAAACTAGACTTACAGACTTGTTTAGCTTAGGAAATATCTTGGGAATCATAATTAGTATGTAATTAGGTTTGGATTTGGGCCAAACCAACTATGAGCTAGTTGGGCTTATGTAAGAACTGTGTTGGGCCCAATGAAAAGGCCCAAATAGTGCCCCAAGAGGTGACACTATCGTGGCATAGTCTTCGAGACTATGTCAGGCGGTGATACCCCCTAGACATAGCCTCCGAGAGGCTGCAGGCGGTGGTACCACCAGCCTGGATGGTGGTATCGCCCAGTGTCAGGCAATGGTACCACCAGACTGGGCGATGGTACCACACAGTGCAGTGTTAGTGTCAGACTAACACTAGCGGTGGTACCGCCCAGCACAGGCGGTGGTACTGCCCGGACCCAAGAAACCTAGGATGAGATGTTTTTAAGCTCCAAGTTTGAATCAACTTGAAACCTATAAATGCCCCTCTCATCCCTGATTAAAATACACAAGCATAGAGAATTTAAAAGTGAGAAAATGCTGCTACAATCTCTTGAGAAATCCCCTCCTATAGTCTAAGTTTAGAATTATGTTTAGGAGGAGTGTGTGCTTGTAAGGGTTGTCTCCTAAACCCGATAAAAGGAGACGAGGGGTGTAAGAAGGAAGTTGATCTTCGCCTATTAAAGAAAGATCGATAGTGGATGCCAGTGGCCTCGATGGAAGAGAAATCCGCGAAGTGGATGTAGGTCACGACAACCAAACCACTCTAAAATCTGGTTTGCATTTCTTTGAGCAATTTACTTTAACTATAAACCTCCTTACTTACTCTTTACATCCACTACTCTCTTACGTACGCTTTCAAAGTTAATACCTTTACAAAATAGTTTTTCATTAGAAATGGATTTAATTGAAATGAAGTTTCAAACTGATATAATTTTTACCACTACACTAATTCACCCCTCCCCCCCCCCCCACCCTCTTAGTACCGACTCTTTTCCTAACAGTCAACTGTCCTTCTCTCTAGTGGTGATCCACATAATAGGGGCCACGAAGATGCTCCTCAAATCGCTGTCGAAAACTCTTCCTCACACGCACCACGCAATCAAGAAGGGGCTGCCCCTTCTTACTGTCTGCACGCCCCAAATAGGGGGTGTAATATAAGGAGGAGAGGAAGAGAGGAGAATAGGAGGAGGTAGCCAAAATGAACCTCTAGCTATGGATCTTTGGTTCCCTCCTATTTATAAAGGCCCCATGTCAACTTAAACCTAATGGATACTGCCATATTAGGTACTAGATCTCCATCCAACTACCCAAGCCTCTTATATTAGTGGGTCTCTACCTAATAAACTCTTATTAGCTCTTATTGGATCTCATCCATAGGAACCAATAATTTAGGGGCTTATTAGCTCTTATTGGATCTCATCCATAGGAACCAATAAAGCAAGTGTTGTGCCAGAGTCAAGATTGAGATCTCATTGGGAGTTCGAGAGTTCGATGGAAGTACGAACGTTCGTCGGAAGTTCTACCGGAATCAACCGAGAAGTCCAGGAGCTTGCCAAAGAAGCTCATCGGAACTTGCCAAGAAGATCGCCGTAAAGTCCAAGAGTTTGTCGGGAGTCTACCGGAACATTGCCGAGAGTTCGTCGGATGTTTGCCGGAAGTACGTCGGAAGCTCGTCGGAAGAGCAATTGACACATCGGAACAAGAAGCACTGTAAATTATGTCTTAATTATCGTAGTTAGAGAGTAAATTAAGTTAGAATTGAGAGGTAATACTACTAACTTAATTAGGGGCCAACTGGGCCCTTAACAGGGTTGAATTGGGCCAAAGTGAGCCGCCAATTCAGCCCCTGAAAACATGACCGACGGTGGCACCGCTTAGAAAGCAGTGCCCCATGTTTTCTGGGCGGTGATACCGCTGGTAGTAATGTTGCCAATAGTGGTACCACCCTTGTTCGGTCGTGGTACCGTCAGTACCTCGGATTCCGAGGATGTGACACTTTTTAGTTCCAATTTTGAAGCCATTGGGGCCTATAAAAACTGTTAGGATCAAGAGCACTAAGAGGGGGGGGGGGTGAATTAGTGCAGCGGAAATCTTTCGATGATAGAAAAACGTTCGAACGATAAAAACGATTTCGGTGTGAAAGCCGATTCTAAAATTACTTTACCGTAAGATCAAGCGAGATGACGTTAAAGTCAATCTATGAAGGCAGTTTGCAATTATGAAGAAAACTATAATATAAGCGCAAACTGAAATATGAGGTTCGTACGAAGAAACTGATTTACGTCTAAATGCTGATTCGTAAATCACTTGATTAGGCGAGATGCAGCTTAAGCAAGGATATAAAGGTAATTTGCAGTTAAGATAGAAATCAAAACGTAAACGCAAACTGAAATATGATGATCATATGAAAAAACAGAGTTACGTCTAAACGCTGATTCGGAAAGTGCAAAGCTTGAAACCCGATCGTATATGCGCAGAAAGTAGTAAGCTTTAGAGGAGGTTTGCAGTAAAGATAATATGCTCAAAGTAAATACAAACCGAGATTTAGAGTGGTTCGGTCAATCTTAACCTACTCTACTTTTGGCTTCCTCCACCAACGAGGTCACCGACGTCAACTAGAGGCCTTCCTTCAATAGGCGAAGGCCAACCACCCTTTTACAGTTTCACTCCTTTTGACGGGCTTACGAGACAACCCTTACAGAATTTTCTCTCCTCTCTTTACAACTCAGAACTTGGAAGAAAAGAGGGAGAAGAACTTTTGGCCTTTACAACAATTTTGAGCTCTAAAAATCACAGAACAAGATCAAAATTTCGGTGTGTATTCTATTGCCTTTCAGTGCTGAATGGGTGGGGTATTTATAGGCCCCAATCCAGTTCAAATTTGGAGCTCAAAACTGTCAATTCCTGGAATTCCGGGATCAGGCGGTTGCACCTCCTGACTGGAGCGGTTGCACCGCTTGGTAGAGCTCGAAGACTGAGCCTCTAGGTGGTGCCACCTCATGTCAGGGGCGGTTGCACCTCCTACCAGAGCTCGAAGACCGAGCTCAGGCGGTGCAACCTCCTAACTAAGGCAGTTGCACCGCTCAGCCAGTGCTCGGAGACCGAGCCCAAGCGGTGCCACCTCTTGTCAGGGGAGGTTGCACCGCCCAGTCTCGCTCGAAGACTGAGCCCAGGCGGTGCCACCGCCTGGCTTGAGTGGTTGCACCTCCTAGTCTCGCCCGGAGACTGAGCCCAAGTGGTGCAACCTCCTGCCTTGGGCGGTTCAACCGCCTGGCAGAAATCAGGGTCCGAATGGGTTGATCCATTCGACCCAATTTGGGTTTTTCAGGGGCCCAATTGCCCCAAGATTAAGTTAATGGGATCACCTCCCATTTCCAACTTAATCATTGTGCTAACTACGATATTCCTTACGACATTTACTGTAACTTGCTCCGGTGCGTCAATTGCTTCTTCCGGCGAGCTTCCGGCGAACTTCCATCGATCATCCGATGAACCCTCGGTGATGCTCCTGCGGACTTCCGGCAAACTCCTGGACTTGCGACGATCCACTTGGCGAGTTCCGACGAGCTTCTTTGGCAAGCTCATGGACTTCTCGGATTTGTTCCTGCAAAACCTCCGACGACTGTCCGAACTTCCGTCGAACTCTCGAACTCACAACGTGATCATTGTCTTGACTCCGGCGCAACTCCTGTTGCATGTCTTACTTTCATCGTAGTTAATCCTGCACACTTATCTCAATATATAGATTGGATAACAAATGACAATTGACTTCATCATCAAAATCTGAGATTCAACAATCTCCCCCTTTTTTATGTTGACAATCAATTGATAATGGAGTTAACCTTAACTCCCCCTATCTATATGCCATACTTGAGATAAGTCTTTCTTGAATTCAAAACCTTTGAATTCAAGAGACATATTGACAAGTTAAAATCATTTAAACTTATCAATACTCCCATCATGATTCCCATCATGATGTATCTCATTGAAGATGATGTTAAGGCTTGACATTCATTTTCAAATTTTATATTACAAGTTTGAATGATGGTAATAGTAGCGATTTACCATATTATAAGATATCAACATGTAAATCTGCGAAGTAAGATTTTGATATCATTACATGATGCACACATTTCAAATGTTTTAGCAATTATTGCATTTTATCACATGGTAAGATATCAATACATAAAATTACGATGCAAGTTTTTTGTTTGATATCTTGACCTGATAAAACAAGGCATAATGGAAATTATAGCAATCATAGCATCTCTTGGTGTTGCAAGCATGGCATTAATACTCATATATTTCTCCCCCTTTGTCATCAACAAAAAGCATGGTAATTGTGATACCAGGAGAACAATATAAGCAAATTTTAAGCATCAGTGTGATAATTGTTCATGCCTTTGCTCGGTTCATGTTATTTTCCAATAGTAAGTAATAGGAAATCAATTATACAAGCATGATATGTAGATCACTTTGAATATTTCTTCCTTTTTATTTGTTATAATCTTTTTGCATGAAAGAGGAAGGTCATTTGTGATACCAGCTATTTGTGAGTTTACTTTGAGTGAAGTTAAAACCGATGAGAGATTAAATCATGCTTCAGGTATCAAGATATGTGTGAGAAACAACTCTTTGCAAGTAAAAACACAATCATCCATATTTCAAGATGGAATTTATAAGCAGGAATCATTTCATCAAATCCATTTCAGAAAAATATTTTTCACATATAAGTGTATGAGAAAATCTGATTTTTAGGATACCAATTGTTAAGCGAATCCAAACATGAAATGAACACTTTCATGCATTCGGACAAGACTATGCTACAGATTTTCAAATACAATCATGAAGACAAAACATGCTTATTGTTATGGAAATTTTTGTATTCAACACATAATTTCCAATATGTTATTTAGGCATGTAATGACAATCAAGTGATTTGATCATTCAATAAAGTCCGAAAAATAATTTTAACTAGTTTATGTATTCGGACACATCAACATTCCTAATTCTCTTCTTATGAAATCAAATTGTTCTTCACTTAGAGGTTTTGTAAAAATATCAGCTAGTTGATGTTTAGTATCAATGAACTCTATGATTACATCATGACTAGTAACATGATCTCGTATAAAGTGATGTCTAATATCAATATGTTTTGTTCTTGAGTGTTGTATAGGATTCTTTGTTAGGCATATTGCACTTGTGTTATCACATTTAATGAGAATATTTTTAAGATGAACTTTATAATCTTCTAAGGTGTTTTTCATCCATACAACTTGTGCACAGCATGCACTTGCTGCAATATATTCGGCTTCGGTTGTTGATAGTGCAACCGAGTTTTGTTTCTTAAATGACCAAGAAACAAGGGCATGTCCTAAAAATTGACATGTTCCTGATGTGCTTTTTCTATCTAGTCTACAACCAGCAAAGTCCACATCAGCATAAGCAATTAACTCAAGATTCTCTAATTTTGGGTACCATAATCCTAGATTTGTGGTACCATTAAGATATCTAAGTATTCTTTTAACTGTTTTGAGATGAGATAGCTTAGGGTTTGATTGAAATCTAGCACAAAGTCCTACACTGAACATGATATCTGGTCTAGTTGCAGTGAGGTAAAGTAAACTTCCTATCATACCCCTATAAGTTTTTTGATCGAAACTTTCTCCACTTTCATCAATTTCTAACTTAGTGGAGGTGCTCATAGGAGTGTTAATAGCTTTTGAGTTATTCATATTAAACTTTTTCAACAAATTCATAGCAGATTTAGTTTGACTAATAAAGATGCCATTACTTAGTTGTTTGAATTGTAAGCCTAAGAAGAATGTTAATTCTCCCATTAAACTCATTTCGAATTCAAGACTCATAGTTTTAGCAAAAGATTCACAAAGAGATTCATTCGTAGAACCAAAGATAATATCATCAACATAAATCTGAACAATGAGAAAATTATTTTCAAAATTCTTGATGAACAATGTAGTATCAACCTTGCCTTTTGTGAAATTATTTTCAATAAGAAAAGAACTAAGTCTCTCATACCAAGCCCTCGGAGCTTGTTTTAAACCATAGAGAGCTTTAGTTAATCTAAACACATGATTAGGGAGGCTATTATTTTCAAATCCAGGAGGTTGTTCAACATAGACTTCTTCGGAAATAAAGTCATTAAGAAAAGCGCTTTTAACATCCATTTGAAACAACTTAAAATTATTACTACTAGCATAGGCAAGGAGCATCCTTATGGCTTCTAATCGAGCCACAGGAGCGAAGGTTTCTTTGTAATCGATACCTTCTTCTTGGTTGAAACCTTTGGCCACTAATCTAGCCTTGTTTCTAACCACGATACCATATTCATCTTGCTTGTTTCTAAAAACTCATTTAGTACCAATAACTAAATGGTCATTTGGCCTAGGAACAAACTTCCACACCTCATTTCTCTCAAATTGATTTAATTCATCTTGCATTGCGATAATCCATGAATCATCTTTCATGGCTTCGTCAACACATTTGGGTTCAATTTGGGAGAGAAAAGCGACGTTGGAACAAAAATTTTTAAGAGAAGAACATGTTTGAACCCCCTTTGATGTGTCTCCTAAGATTAGCTCCTTAGGATGAGCATCTACATACTTCCAATCCTTGGGTAAGGATGTTTCGGAAGTGGATGCATCCAAGTTGCTAGTTGGAGACGGGGTTTCATTTAAATTCAAGGAATCAAAATTAACATCATTATCAAAATCGTTTTTCCTGATTTCGGAAATCTCATCGAAGACAACATGAATGGATTCTTCAATAATTAAAGTTCTTTTATTGAAGATATGAAAAGCTTTAGAAACCGAAGAATAACAAAGAAAGATTCCTTCAACGGATTTAGCATCAAATTTTCCTAAGTTATCTTTTTCATTCAAGATAAAATACTTACACCCAAAGACTTTAAAATATGAAACATTGGGTTTTTTGTTGTTCCATAACTCATAGGGAGTTTTGGTGAGTAAGGGTCTTACTAGAACTCTATTCAAAATATAGCATGTAGTATTTACGGCTTCGGCAAAAAAATATTTGGGTAGGCTATGTTCATTCAACATGGTTCTTGCCATTTCTTGTAGATTTCGATTTTTTCTTTCTACTACTCCATTTTGTTGAGGATTTCTAGGAGTAGAGAAATTATGGTTGTATCCATTGAGTTCACAAAATTCTTGGAAATCATGGTTTTGAAATTCACCACCATGATCACTTCTAATTGACGAAATCATAGAACCCTTCTCATTTTGAACAAGTTTACAAAACTTGGTAAAATATCTAAAGCATTCATTTTTCTGTTTTAAGAAGTAAGTCCATGTGTATCTGCTATAGTCATCCACAATGACGAAGGTGTATTTGCTACCTCCTAGGCTTGATGTAGAGATTGGTCCGAACAAATCCATATGGATCAATTGTAAGGGCCTAGAGGTGCTTATTTGATTCTTAGATTTGAAACTGCCCTTAATTTGTTTACCTAATTAGCAAGCATCACATACATTATCTTTGATGAACTTGATATGAGGAATACCTCTTACAAGTTCTTTAGATGATATTTGAGTGATTAGTTTCATGCTAGCATGACCTAATCTTCTATGCCATAGCCAAGCATCCTCGTTCAAAATCGAAAAACACATTTCATTACACAAATCATTGATGTCAATAGTGTATACATTATTTTGTCTTAATGCAATCATAGACGTGTTTTTGTATGGTTTTTCAATGATGCGAGCATTAGACTCGAATCTGACAATATATCCTTTATCACATAATTGACTAATGCTCAAGAGGTTATGTTTTAAACCATCAACTAATAAAACATCTTCGATAAAGAAGTTAGATTTATTACCTATGGTTCCTTTGCCAATGATTTTACCCTTGTTGTTGTCTCCGAATGTGACATAGACTTCATCTATGCTAGTGAGCTTAGAGAATTGAGATGGATCTCCGGTCATATGCCTTGAGCATCCACTATCAAGGTACCATCTCTTGCTCCTAGCTTGCGATGGTATATGTTTCTACAAGAAAGGATGATTTTTAGGTACCCATTTGCTTTTGGGTGCCTCAAAATAGATCTACATTGTTTATCATGTTGCATAGAATTTATCATGGTTCCTTTAGGAACCCAAATTAATTTGTTTGGACTAATTTTCTTGAATGGACAATAATGTGTTTTGTTTCCAAGTTTGCAACAAAAGTTGCATTTGCTTTGGTGTCGAACATGTAGGATGGGGCCTTTTATGAAGGTGGTTGGATTTTGGTGAGGACTTCTCACAAATCCGATTCCACTTCTTTTGGGAACGTGACCCTTGTTTGCAAGGATCATGTTCAATGACTTGCTACCAACCTCGAATTTCTTCAAGGTGTCCTTATGTAGCAAGTTTTCCATTTGGAGAGTTTCTAGATCATGGCATTTTATGCATGAACTTAAACTATCATGATATTCAGTTTTTAACTTATCAAAATTACAAGTAAGACTATTGTGCTCATTTTTTAGAAATTTGTATTTTCTACTAATAATCTTGCATTCATCGAATAAATCATGGAAGGCATTTAATAATTCATCAAATGATAAATCTGCATCTATTAAATTTGTTACCTCCTCTTCGATTGCCATTAAGGCGTAATGAGCAACTTGCTCGGTGTTGGACTCCTCTTCTTCGGACGCGCTCGAGTCATCCCACGTTGCTTTGAGCGCCTTCTTCTTTGATGTTCTCTTTTTGACTTCGGGACAATCACTCTTGTAGTGTCCCGGCTTTTTGCACTCATAGCAAATAACTTGATCCTTCTTGGGTTCAAGTTTATTTTTTGTGTCATTCTTAAACTTGTTTCTTTTAATAAATTTTTTAAATTTTTTTGTTAGAAGTGCCAAGTCATCGTCATAGTCCTCATCACTTGAGTTTTCTCTCAAGTGGTCTTCTGAAATTTTAAGTGCTATATCCTTCCTGTTCTTTGGAAGGATGTCTTCTTGCTCTTCATGAGCTTTGCAAGTCATCTTGTAGGTCATTAATGACCCGATTAGTTCTTCAAGAGGGAAGTTGTTCAGATCTTTCGCCTCTTGAATAGCAGTGACTTTAGGATCCCAACTCTTAGGAAGGGATCTTAGAATCTTATTTACGAGCTCAAAATCCGAAAAACTTTTTTCGAGTCCTTTTAGACCGTTGACGACATCCGTGAAATGGGTAAACATGTCGCCAATAGTCTCACTCGGTTTCATCCGGAAAAGTTCGAAAGAGTGTAACAAAAGATTGATTTTTGACTCTTTCACTCTACTTGTGTCTTCGTGAGTCACTTCGAGTGTGTGCCAAATATCAAATGCGGTTTCACAAACCGAAACACGGTTGAACTCGTTTTTATCAAGCGCACAAAATAAGGCATTCATAGCCTTTGTATTAAGAGCGAAAACCTTCTTCTCCAATTCATTCCAATCGATCATTAGAAGAGAAGACTTCGAAAATCCATTTTCGACAAGATTCCAAAGTTCAAAATCCATAGAAATAAGAAAGATCCTCATTCGGGTCTTCCAATAGGTGTAGTCCGTCCCATTGAATATGGGTGGACGTGTAATAGAATGGCCCTCTTGGTTTTCAGCGTATGCCATCTCTCTTGGGTTTTAATCCGTTTGAGAGTTAACCCTGCTTTGACTTAGTGCAGTGAAAATCTTTCGACGATAGAAAAACGTTCGAATGATAAAAATGATTTCGGTGTGAAAGCCGATTCTAAGATTACTTTAACTTAAGATCAAGCGAGATGACGTTAAAGTCAATCTATGAAAGCAGTTTGCAGTTATGATGAAAACTAGAATATAAGCGCAAACTGAAATATGACGTTCGTACGAAGAAACTGATTTACGTCTAAATGCTGATTCGTAAATCACTTGATTAGGCGAGATGCAGCTTAAGCAAGGATATAAAGGCAGTTTGCAGTTAAGATAGAAATCAAAACGTAAACACAAACTGAAATATGATGATCGTACGAAAAAACAGAGTTACGTCTAAACGCTGATTCAGAAAGTGCAAAGCTTGAAACCCGATCGTATATGCTCAAAAAGCAGTAAGCTTTAGAGGAGGTTGGTAGTAAAGATAATATGCTCAAAGTAAATGTAAACCGAGATTTAGAGTGGTTCGGTCAATCTTGACCTACTCCACTTTTGGCTTCCTCCACCAATGAGGTCACCGACGTCAACTAGAGGCCTTCCTTCAATAGGTGAAGGCCAACCACCCTTTTACAGTTTCACTCCTTTTGACGGGCTTAGGAGACAACCCTTATAGAATTTTCTCTTCTCTCTTTACAGCTCAGAACTTGGAAGAAAAGAGGGAGAAGAACTTTTGGCCTTTACAACAATTTTGAGCTCTAAAAAACACAGAATAAGATCAAGAATTCGGTGTGTATTCTATTGCCTTTCAGTGCTAAATGGGTGGGGTATTTATAGGCCCCAACCTAGTTCAAATTTGGAGCTCAAAACTGTCAATTCCCGTAATTCCGGGATCAGGCGGTTGCACCTCCTGACTGGAGCGGTTGCACCGCCTGACAGAGCTCGAAGACCGAGCCTCTGGGCGGTGCCACCTCCTGTCAGGGGCGGTTGCAACTCCTGCCAGAGCTCGAAGACCGAGCTTAGGCGGTGCAACCTCCTGACTGAGGCGGTTGCACCACTCAGCCAGTGCTCGGAGACCGAGCCCAGGCGGTGCCACCTCCTGTCAGGGGAGGTTGCACCGCCCAGTCTCGCTCGGAGACTGAGCCCAAGCGGTGCCACCGCCTGGCTGGAGCGGTTGCACCTCCCAGTCTCGCTCGGAGACTGAGCCCAGGCGGTGCAACCTCCTGCCTTGGGCGGTTCAACCGCCTGGCAGAAATCAGGGTCCGAATGGGTTGATCCATTCGGCCCAATTTGGGTTTTTCAAGGGCCCAATTGACCCAAGATTTAGTTAATGGGATCACCTCCCATTTCCAACTTAATCATTGTACTAACTACGATATTTCTTTAGACATTTACTGCAACTTGCTCCGGTGCGTCAATCGCTTCTTCCAGCGAGCTTCCGGCGAACTTCCGTCGATCATTCGATGAACCCTCGGTGATGCTCCTGCGGACTTCCGGCAAACTCCTGGACTTGCGACAATCCACTTGGCGAGTTCCGACGAGCTTCTTTGGCAAGCTCATGGACTTCTCATATTTGTTCCCGTAGAAACTCCGACGACTGTCCGAACTTCCGTCGAACTCTCGAACTCCTAACGTGATCATTGTCTTGACTCCGGCGCAACTCCTACTGCATATCTTACTTTCATCGTAGTTAATCCTGCACACTTATCTCAACATATAGATTAGATAACAAATGACAATTGACTTCATCTTCAAAATCCGAGATTCAACAAAAACCTCATCCTTTTTTGCATGAAAGGGCACGAAAGTATTGGCTTAATCATAAATTCTTGAGTTATCAAAGTGTTGTAAAAGTTAGAATTCTCCTCCTTCATCTCTTAGCCTTGTAACCATCCAAGAAAGAGGAGTGAGACTTGTAAGGGTTGTCTCCTAAACCCAGAAAAAGGAGAAAGTGCTGTAAAGAGGTGTTCGGTCTTCACCTATTGAAGGAAGGCCTTTAGTGGACACCGGTGACCTCATCGGAGAGGAATCTGAAAGTGGATGTAGGTCACCTTGACCGAACCACTCTAAATTCTGGTTTGTTTTTCATTTATGCAATTTACTTTACTACAAACCTCCTTAATCTTCTCTTGCACTTTTATGAAATCTTTCAAATTCAACTTCTCTCCAAAACAGATTGAATCGAAACCATTTTCATCGAAATTGGTTTTAAATGAAACGAACATTTTTTTTAAATCTCGAAAGTTTTCCATTATACTAATTCACCCCCACCTCTTAGTGGCGTTCTTGATCCTATCAATTGGTATCAAAAAGACGTTCACTCTCATTTGGTTTTAAACCCAAGAGAGATGGCATTTGCTGGCAACCTAGAGAGTCATTCAATTACACGTCCGCCCATGTTCAATGGGACGGATTACACATATTGGAAGACTAGAATGAGGATCTTCCTAATTTCAATGGATTTCGAATTATGAAATATTGTAGAAAATGGATTTCAAAAGTCTTCTCTTCCAATGAATGATTGGAATGAATTAGAGAAGAAGACTTTCGCTTTAAACGCAAAGACTATGAATGCCTTGTTTTGTGCCTTAGATAAAAATGAGTTTAATCGTGTGTCCATTTGTGAAACGACATTTGATATTTGGCACACACTCAAAGTGACTCATGAAGGCACTAATAAAGTGAAGGAGTAAAAAATCAATCTTTTAGTGCATACTTATGAATCGTTTCGAATGAAACCGAGTGAGACCATTGGAGATATGTACACCCGATTTATAGATGTCGTCAATGGTCTAAAAGGACTTGATAAAAGTTTCTCGGATTTTGAGCTTATTAATAAAATTTTAAGATCCCTTCCAAAGACTTGGGACCCTAAAGTCATAGCCATTCAAGAGGCCAAAGATTTAAATAACTTTCCTCTTGAAGAACTAATCGAATCACTAATGACCTATGAGATGACTTATAAAAATAATCTTCCAAAGAACATGAAGGATATAACTCTAAGAACTCAAGAAGACCACTTGAAAGAAAATTCAAGTGATGAGGACTTTGATGAAGATTTGGCACTATTAACAAAAAGATTCAAAAAATTTATTAAAAAAAATTTTAAAAATGATACTAAAAATAAAATTGAATCTAAGAAAGAACAAGTGATATGTTATGAATGCAAGAAGTTGGGACATTACAAGAGTAAATGTCCTTAATCAAAAAAGAGACAACCAAAGAAGAAGAAAGCTCTTAAAGCAACATGGGACGACTCAAGTTCATCTGAAGAAGAGGAGCTAACTAACACCAAGCAAGTTGCTCACTATGCACTAATGGCCATTGGAGATGAGGTAACAAGTTTATTTGATGCAAATTTATCATTTGATGAACTTTTAAATGCTTTTCATGATTTATTTGATGAATGCAAGTCAATTAGTAAAAAATATAAATTGTTAAAAAATGAGCATGATTCTCTTGTTAGTGATTATGATAGATTAAAAGTTGAGCACAATGATAGTTTAGCTTCAAATGTGATGAACTAGAATTACTTCAAAAGGAAAACTTGCTACTTGAGAAAACCTTAAAAATATTTGAGGTTGGTAACAAATCCTTGAACATGATCCTTGCCAACAAGGGTCACATTCATAGAAAAGGCGGAATCAGATTTGTGAGTAGCTCTCACTAAAATCCAACCACCTTTGTTAAAAGCCCTACTTTACATGTTTCACCCCGAAAGAAATGTAACTTTTGTTACAAATTTGGGCATGTATCTTATCATTGTCCATGTGAGAAATGTAATCCACACAAATTGATTTGGGTTCCTAAAAGAGCCTCAAATGACTCAATGCAACATGATAAACTATGTAGATCGATTTTTTAGGCATCCAAGGTAAAATGGGTACCTAACAATCATCCTTTTTTATAGAAATATTTACCATTACAAGCTAGGAGCAAAATATGGTACCTTGATAGTGGATGCTCAAGGCATATGACCATATATCCATCTCAATTCTCTAAGCTCACTAGCATAAATGAAGGATATGTCACCTTCGGAGACAACAACAAGAGTAAAATCATTGGCAAAGGAACCATAGGTAACAAATCCACCTTTTCTATTGAATATATATTGTTAGTTGATGGCTTAAAGCATAACCCTTTGAGCATTAGTCAATTATGTGATAAAGGATACATCATTAAATTTGAATCTAATGCTTGCATTATTGAAAAATCACACAAAAACACATCTATGATTGCACTAAAACAAAATAATATATACACTATTGACATTAATGATCTTTGCAATGAAATATTTTTTTCGATTTTGAATGACGATGCTTGGCTTTGGCATAGGAGATTAGGTCATGTTAGCATGAAACTAATCACTCAAATTTCATCTAAAGAACTTGTAAGAGGAATTCCTCATATCAAGTTTGTCAAAGATAATGTGTGTGATGCATATCAATTAGGAAAACAAATAAAAGGTAGCGTCAAACTTAAGAACCAAATAAGCACCATTCGACCTTTGCAATTGATTCATATAGATTTGTTCATACTAATTGTTATATCAAGCCTAGAAGGTAGTAAATACGCATTTGTCATCGTAGATGATTATAGTAGATACATATGGACTTATTTTTTGGCACACAAAAGTGAATGCTTTAGGTATTTCTCTAAGTTTTGTAAGCATGTTCAAAATGAAAGGGTTTTATGATTTCGTCAATTCAAAGTGATCATGGTGGTGAATTTCAAAACCGTGATTTCTAAGAATTTTGTGAATCTAATGGATACAATCACAACTTCTCTACTCCAAGAAATCCTCAATAAAATAGAGTAGTAGAAAGAAAGAATATAAACTTATAAGAAATGACAAGAACCATGTTGAATGAACATAGCCTACCCAAATATTTTGGGTCGAAGCCATAAACACAGCATGCTACGTCATGAATAGAGTTCTAGTAAGACCCTTACTCACTAAAATTCCTTATGAGTTGTGGAACAACAAAAAACCCAATGTTTCATATTTTAAAATTTTTGGGTGTAAGTGTTTTATCTTGAATGAAAAAGATGCCTTAGGAAAATTTGATGCTAAATCCGATGAAAGAATTTTTCTTGGCTATTCTTCTATTTCTAAAATATTTCGTATCTTTAAGAAAAGAATTTTAATTATAGAAGAGTCTATTCATATTATTTTTATTAAAGTTTCCAAAGTCAAGAAAAATGATTTTGATGATGATGTTAATTTTGATGCTTTGAATTTAAATGAAACCCCTTCTCCATCTAGCAACTTGGATGCATCTTCTTCCGAAACATTCTTACCCAAGGAATGGAAGTATATAGATGCTCATCCTAAGGAGCTAATCATAGGAGACACATCAAAAGAGGTTCAAACTCGTTCTTCTCTTAAGAAATTTTATGTCAACACCACTTTTCTCTCCCAAATTGATCTAAAATGTATCGACGAGGCTTTGAAAGATAATTCATGGGTCATCGCAATGCAAGATGAGTTAAATCAATTTGATAGAAATGAGATGTGGAAGCTTGTTCCTAGGCCAAATGACCATTTAGTTCTTGGTACTAAATGGGTCTTTAGAAATAAGCAAGATGAATTTGGTATCGTGGTTAGAAACAAGTCTAGATTAGTGACCAAAGGTTTCAACTAAGAAAAAGGGATTGATTATGAAGAGACCTTCGCTCCTGTGGCACGATTAGAAGCCATAAGGATACTCCTTGCCTATGCTAGTAGTAACAATTTTAAGTTATTTCAAATGTATGTTAAAAGTGGTTTTCTTAAGGGCTTTATTTCCGAAGAAGTTTATATTGAACAACCTCCTGGATTTGAGAATGATAATCTCCCTAATTATGTGTTTAAATTGACTAAAGCTCTTTATGGATTGAAAAAAGCTCCAAGGGCTTGGTATGAGTGACTTAGCTCATTTCTTATCAAAAATAATTTTTCTAAAGGCAAGGTTGATACTACATTGTTTATTAAAAATTTTAAAAATAATTTTCTTATTGTTCAAATTTATGATGATGATATTATTTTCGATTCTACTAATGAATCTCTATGAGTCATTTGCTAAAAGTATGAGTCTTGAATTTGAAATAAGTTTGATGGGGGAATTAACTTTCTTTTTGGGTTTACAAATCAAACAACTAAGTAATGGTATATTTTTTAGTCAAACAAAATATGCTTTAGATTTGCTAAAAAGGTTTAATATAGATAGCTCAAAGGCTATCAACACTCTTATGATCTCCACTAAGTTAAACATTGATGAAAGTGGAAAAAGCTTTGATCAAAAAGCTTATAGGGGTATGATAGGAAGTTTACTATACCTCACCGCTGTTAGGATCAAGGTCGGCACTAAGAGAGGGGGGTGAATTAGTGTAGCGGTAAGATAACGACGGTTTAAAAAGACTTCGTATGATAAAATTATTTCCGACATAAAACCATTTTCAAAAACTTAACTTGAAAGTGAGTTCGTAAAAGTATTGAAGGCAGTAAGCACTTAAAGAGGTTTGCAGTAAAGATAAGATGCTCAAAGTAAATGCAAACAAAGATTTTAGAGTGGTTCGATCAATCGTGACCTACATCCACTTTCGGCTTCCTCATCCGACGAGGTCACCGACGTCCACTAGAGGTCTTCCTTCAATAGGCGAAGACCAACTCCTTCTTACACCCCTCTTATCCTTTTCACGGGTTTAGGAAACAACCCTTACAAGCACTCACACTCCTCTTACATAATTCTAAACTTAGAGTGGAGGAGGGAATTTCTAAAGTGATTTCTACAGCGTTTCTTTCCTTTTTTGCTCTCTGTGCTTGTGTGCTTTAACTAGGGATGAGAGGCGTATTTATAGGCTTCAAGTTTATTTAAACTTGGAGCCCAAAAACATCTCATCTCGGGTTTCCCGGGCACGAGCGGTACCACCGCTTGCGTTGGGCAATACCACCGCCTAGTGTCAGTCTGGCTAACACTACCCTAGGCGGTACCACCACCCAAGTCTGGCGGTACCATCGCCTGGGGGGTAGTGCTGGGTGGTACCACCACCCAGACTGGTGGTACCACCGCCTGGCATCCTGCCAAGGGTGGTACAATTGTCCAGATTGGCGGTACCATCACCTGACACAATCTTGAAGACTGTGCCATGACGATAAGACTCCTTGGGACACTATTTGGGCTTCTTATTGGGCCCAACATAGTTCTTACATGGGCTTAGTTGGCCCATAATTAGGTTGGCTCAATCTAAGCCCAATTACGTGCTAACTACGATTCCTAAGACATATTTTAAGCTAAACAAAGTCCGTAAGTCTATTCTTCCGGCGAACTTCCGACGATCTCTCGGCAATGTTCTGGTGGACTCCCGGCAATCTCCTGGACATCACAATGATCTTCTTGGCGAGTTCCGACGAGCTTCTCTGGCAAGCTCCGAGACTTCTCGGTTGGTTCCTCTAGAACTTCTAACGAATGTCCGGACTTCCGACGAACTCTCGAACTCCAAACGTGATCGCGTCCTTGACTCTGAGTCTTCATTTTGCTTCATGCCTTGCTATCATAGTTAATCCTGCATATGTAAAACAAACTTTGATCTAGATAATTAATACTAAGCATTAATCAAGTTGCTCAGTATGTCATTGGTCTCTCGACGCTTCGTCCGATTCTTTGGTGCATCGTCCTCTCCTATGGCCTATTGCCCAATTGGCCAGTTGACTCTGCAACTCTAATATCCTTAGCGCAATGTCCGCTCTTCTTGGCCCGATGCCCGAATCCATGGCCCAAAGCCTTCTGTTGATACGTCAACCGATCCACCGGCCCGACATCCAATCTTCTGACATGTTCCTCCGGCCCAACATGATTTTTCTTGCTTTAATTATCTCATCCTGATCGAAGCATCCTGCGTCACTCAAAACATAGATTAAAATATAAACACATATTGATTGGTTTTATCATCAAAATATGAGATTCAACAATCTCTCCCTTTTTTATGATGATAACCAATCGACGACGGACTTAACCTTAACTCCCGGAGTTTAAACAAACTCCCCCTATTAATATGCTATATTGATAGAAACTCTTGGATTTAAAAATCTAAGCAACATGTCATGATCAAATCATGACATACCAACAACATACTTCTCCCCCTTTATCATCAACAAAAAGGAGAAGTACAATTCTCATGTGTTTAAAAATAAATTTAAATCATTGCATGATTAACATAATCTCTAGTTTTATCATCATGCAATTTTGCTATCATCATAGATATGCAAGGTAATAAGATAGCAAGTTCTACAACATCAAGCTAGCAAATTTTACAACATTTTAGAACATGCAAGCTAGCAGTTTTGAGATGTTCAAGAAAGCAACACTTGCTTCTTAAAATATACAAGTTGCAAGCTAGCAATTTTTTGCTTCCTTTGTAATGTTTGAACTAGCAATTTTGCTTCCGTTGTAAAGTGCAGGTTAGCATGTTTTGCATCTTGAGATGGGCAAGATAGCACTTTTACAATTTTTGTTTCTTAAGCTAGGCAAGCTAGTGATGTTCAAGATAGCAAGCTCTTTCTTCTCTTTTGAGAAGTACCAATTTTTGCTTCCTTTGCAAAGTGCAAGCTAGCAAAATTTTGCTTCATTCTTGAATTGTGCAAGCTAGCATTTTTCTCTTTGAGATGTGTATATTAGCAACTCTTTCTCCCCCTTTGTATTTGGCAAAAAGAGGGGAAGACCCTTTATATCAATTTTCAAGTTATGACAAAGGTAAATAGCATAGATGAAAATTCAAGTCATGAATGTCAAAACAATTATTTTATCATGAATATTTCATCATTGCATGCATCATTATCATAAGTTAAAGTATTGCATGAATAATTCCAAATCATCATGTATATAAAATCATCATTACATGCGTGATTCTAAATCATCATTTATTTCACATAATGATGGTATCAATTTTGTCAAATTACATCCTACCAAGCATGATCGAACCTTCTTATTTGTATACATCAAAACAAATTAATGAATATTTCATGTATTCATATCATCACATAAGGAATATCAAGAAGAATTATTGGGTGATGAGATAAATATTTCATGAACATAAGGAATTGCATAAAAATCATATCATGAAAAGATAAATTCATATGAATACCAAAAGACATGATTGACACATCTCCTCTTTTAAAAAAAATGAAAGGAATTCTTAGGAGATCATGATATAGATAAAATTCATTCAATCTTGTAGGAGAACAAGATATTAATTCAGACATATAAAATTTCTCAATTCATTATAAATCATAAAAAAAATTATGGTTCCAAAAAATCATGATTCATTTAGGAAAATTTTCTCTTTAGTAAACGAAGAGAAGAAATATAGCAATGATACCAATCATGATTCATTTGGATGGTAGATGAAAAAAAGAAACATTGAGGATAAAAGATCTCGATTTTTATAGAGTAAATCTCAAGTTATAAATATCAAAAAATCAAGATAAAGCTCATTCAAATTCAAATCATCAAATCAAAATCATTTTCAAGAGATTCATAAAAAGATGATAAAATAGATTCATCAAAGTCAATAAGATAGAGAAAAAGAATTTTTAAGAAAAATGCTTTTCTCTATTTAGTTGTTTCATATAAGCATGTCTTTGTCCTTTTTGTGCCAAAAAATATATATATCATCAATCGTTTAGGATCAAAAAATAAATTTCATCATAAAAACCATCAAAATCAATAAACCACAAAATCATCATGTATAACTTTAAAATCTCATACATAAAATCGTCAAATCATGGTATCAAAACTTCAATATTTTCATTACAATATCAAGCAAGGTTTCATTGAACATAATTTTGAATAATTCTTATAGATACCTAAAACTTCTTTAGTTTTAATTTATATAATTTGTTAGGATCAAGAGCACTAAGGGGAGGGGGGGGGGTGAATTAGTGCAGCGGAAAACTTTCGACGATTAAAACTGCATTCGAACGATAAAAGTGATTTTGGTAAGAAAGTCGATTCGTAAATCACTTTAACTTGTGATCAAGGGAGATGCAGTTAAAGCAAAGATATAAAGGAAATTTGCAGTTATGATGAAAATCAGAATGTAAGTGCAAACTGAAACATGATGTTCGTATGATAAAACCGATTTTCGTCTTAATGCCGATTTGGAAAATACTTAACTATAAAATACATTTGTAAATAAGCAGAAGGCAGTAAGCTACTGAGGAGGTTTGCAATAAAGATAAGATGCTCAAAGTAAATGCAAACCGAGATTTAGAGTTGTTCGATCAATCTTGACCTACTTCCACTTTTGGCTTCCTCCACCGACGAGGTCACCGACGTCCACTAGAGGCCTTCCTTCAATAGGTGAAGGCTAACCACCCTTTTATAGTTTCACTCCTTTTGATGGGCTTAGGAGACAACCCTTACAGAATTTCTCTCCTCTCTTGAAAGCTCAAAACTTGGAAGAAAAGAGGGAGGAGAACTTCTAGCCTTTACAACACTTTTGAGCTCTAAAAATCACAGAGTAAGATCAAGCTTTCAGTGCTTTTTGGTTGCCCTTTCATTACTGAAAGGGTGGGGTATTTATAGGCCCCAAACTAGTTTGAATTCTGTGCTAAAACTGTCATTTCCCGAAATTCCGGGGTCTGGAAGTTGCACCGCCTGATTGGGGTGGTTGCACTGCCTGGCAAAGCTCGGAGACTGAGCCTCTGGGTGGTGCCACCTCCTGTCAGGGGCGGTTGCACCGTTTGGTAGAGCTTGGAGACTAAGCCTCTGGGCGGTGCCACCTCCAGTCAAGGGCGGTTGCACCGCTTGGCAGAGCTCGGAGATCGAGCTCAAGCGGTTCCACCGCCTATCAGGGGCAGTTACACCGCCCAATCTCGCTCGAAGACTAAGCCCAGGTGGTGCCACTGCCTGACTGGGGTGGTTGCACCGCCCAATCTCGCTCGGAGACTGAGCCCAGGCGATGCCACGCTTGACTAGGGCGGTTGCACCACCCAGTCTGGCTCGGAGATTGAGCCTAGGCGGTGCCACCGCCTAACTTGGGCAGTTGCACCACCCAGCTTTCCTAGGAGACTATCTCCTAGGCGGTGCCACCGCCGACCCTAGCAGTGCCACCGCCTAGCAAGAATTCTGGTCTGAATGGGCTGATCCATTCGACTCAATTTGGGTCTATCAAGGGCCCAATTGCCCCCAGATTAAGTTAATGGGATCACTGCTGCATGTCTTTCTTCCATTGTAGTTAATCCTGCACATATAAAACAAAACTTCGATCAAGACAATTAATCCTAAGCAATTAAACAAGTTGTCCGGCATGTCATTGGTCCCTCGACGCTTCGTACGATTCTTCGACACATCGTCCTCTCCTGTGGCCTATTGCCCAATCGGCCAGTTGACTCCGCAACTCCGATATCCTTGGTGCAATACTCGCTCTTTTTGGCCCGATGCCCGAGTCCACAGCCCAAAGCCTTCTGTTTATACGTCGATCGATCCACCGGCCTGACGTCCAATCTTCTGACATGTTCCTCCGGCACAACATGATTTTTCCTGCTTTAATTGTCTCATCCTAATTGAAGCATCCTACGTCACTCAAAATGCATATTAAAACATAAACACATATCAAGTGGTTTCATCATCAAAATTTGAGATTCAACAATCTCCCCCTTTTTGATGATGACAACCACTTGATGACGGAGTTAAACTTAACTCCCGGAGTTTAAACAAACTCCCCCTATCAATATGCCATATTGATATAACCTTGAATTCAAACTGAATTCAAGTCATTGCAATATTCATCATGAATACTTGCAACACGTCATCATGAACTTATGCATAACATCATACTTCTCCCCCTTTGTCATCAACAAAAAGGAGAAGTCCAACTATTCTTGTGTTTGGAATATAGGTTCAACTCATTGCATGAAAAACATAGTATCAAATTTTATCATCATACAATGAAGCAATTAAAGATGTGCAAGTTTAGCATGTTTGCTTTTCATGAGATATCAACTGTTTGCTTCTCTTTAGACTACAAGCTAGCAATTTTTACGATATGCAAGTTTTACTACATACAAGCTAGCAAAGATTTCAAAAGCTAATGCAAGATAGCAATGCTACAACATTTTAGAACTTGCAAGCTAGTAATTTAGAGATGTTCAAGAAAGCAACTCTTGCTTCTTGAAATATGCAAGTTTTACAATATGCAAGCTAGCAAATTCAAAGATATGCAAGTTGACATATTTGCTTTTCTTGAGATAGGCACGATAGCACATTTTTGCATTTTCTTGAGATTTCAAGCTAACAATTCTCGGTGATGTTCAAGATAGTAATTTCTTCTCTTTTGAGAAGTACAATTTTTGCTTTCTTCTTGAATTGTGCAATTTGCTTCTTTTGAGATAGCAGCTTTTTGCTTCTCTTTAGATCACAAGCTAGCAATTCTAGCAAATTTTACATCATGCAAGATAGCAAATTTTTGTGATGTTCAAGATGTCAAGTTCTTTTCCTTGCAATATGTAAGCTAGCAAATATTTGCTTCCTTTACAAAGTGCATGTTTCTAAATTTTACAAGATGAGCTAGCAATATTTCTTCCCCTTTGTCAATGTCAAAAAGAAGGGAAGACCATTTGCGTCAATTTCTAAATCATGACAAAGGTAAGTATCAATCTTATCATCATATTTTCAAATTAAAACATGCACATTTTCAAAATCATACATTTCATTTTTCATGCATGATACAAATAAATCAATCATCATTATGAGCATATCATACATGATATTCAAGCATTAAAATTTTTAAGCATTTATCAACATGTTGATCATGATATCTAACATTCATCATTTAAAGCATTCATGATATACATCATATGCAATACATCATGTACATCATTATCATAAGTATTGCATGCATCATTACAAATTTATGAATATTTCATGCATTCATATCATCACATAAAGAATATCAAGAAGATTTAGTTGGGTGATGAGATAAACATTTCATGAATACAAGGAATTGCATAAAGATCATATCATGAAAGATTTAAACACGTGAATACCAAAAGACATGATTTCTTTTTGAAAAATCTCCTCATAAATAATCGAAAGAAAATCTTAGGAGATCGATTAGACAAAAAATCTTGATTCATAATAAAATTTCATGTATCGAATATCAAGAAATCAAGATGATGATTCATAAAAAAAAACATATCACAAGTTATATTTAAGAGAAAAATCATCATTCATTTTGTCAAATCAACATTTCTTCGATATGCATGATATCAAAACATGGTTTCAAATCTTTAACATATAACATGCATAAATTCAAAAATCGAAAGGAGAAGGGAAGAATTCAAAGGTACAAAGATTTCAATCATCTCATAAACAAATGAAGGATCAAGTCATGAATTGAAAATTCCATGAATCATTTCGACAAATCTCCTTTTAAATAATCGAGATGATCATCACAAGAAATCTCATGTTATTCCAAGAAATCAAGATCATGATTTTGATACAACTCATCTCAAATTCAAATCACCAAAATCATTTTTATGGTTCACAAAATTCATAACATAAGTAGATTCATGATTTCATTGATAATATATTTTTCCTTTTTTAAGTATTTCATTTTAAGTGATTGATTTTATGTTAGCATACTTTTTTATTTATGTTAAATAAAAACATGCATCAACGTTTAGGATCGAAAAATAAATTTTGTCATAAAACCATCAAGATCAATAAATCACAAAAATCAAGAAAATCCGAAAATAAAATTTAACACTTTCATTCATTCGGACATGGTTTTGCCATATGTTTTTCAAATACACTCATGAAAATAACACATGCTTATCATCATGTATAACTTAAAATCTCATGCATAAAATTATTAATTATGGTATCAAAATGTTTAATATTACATCATTATGCATTTCTTCAAACATGATTTTATTTAATCAAAATCGAGAAATAACAATGGAAATCAACATGATACACATTATTACTTCTTAACCACATATAGCATGATTTCATATTTTCAATCAAAATCATTTTGTTTGTTTATCATAAAATATGTATTTTTTATGATTATTTTCAAAATTACGAGCATGATCATATTCTTACATTTTCAATTTTTTTTTAAATATATTTTTTAAAAAAAATAATTATTCTAAAAAAGAAAATACATCATGGAAAACATCAAGTAATTTTAAAATAAATTAAGGGGGTTTCAATTACCTTATCGTTGAATGTCGTTAAGGTATAGTTTGTCACCTCGCCTTTCTTGATTTTCTCCTCGTCTTTGGAGGAGCTCGATTCATCCCAATTTTTGTTCTTCTTCTTGCGTTAAAAGCTAGTAGTTCCGTTGTTTTTGCTTTCTAATTTTTGTTTCATTTGTAGTTTAAGTTTACCATCACTTGAGCTTATGCTCGAGTGGTCTTCAAATGTTCTATGTCCCAAATCCTTCTTGTTCTTTGTAAGGTTGTTTTGTTCATCATGTGCATTGTGCACCATTTCATATGTCATCAACAAACCAATTAGTTCTTCAAGTGGAAAAATATTTAAATATTTTGTTTTTTATATTGTGGTTATTTTAGGATCCCATCTTTTTGGAAGGGATCTTAAGATCTTGCTTACGAGATCAAAATTTGAAAAAGATTTACCAAGAACTCTTAGATTATTGACGACATCCTCCCACTTGACCTAAAGCCAATCACCTATGTGTCTGATCCCCATCAGACCCCTGTGACGCTTAAAGACAAAATGAGACAACGGCTTTGTCAGTGGATCTGCAATGTTATCTTCGGATGGAACTCTTTCCACTGCTACATCTCCTCGGGTTACGATCTCTCTTATAAGCTGGAACCTCCTCAGAACACTTATGATAAGACCCGGGTTCCCTTATTTGAGTAATCACCCCATAGTTGTCGCAATATAAGGAAGTCGACTTGTCGCTATCTGTATCGACTCCCAAATCTGTGATGAACTTCTTCACTCAGACTCCCTCCTTTGCTGCATCTGATGCAGCAATGTGCTCCGCCTCTGTGATCGAGTCAGAAGTGGTATCTTGCTTGGAACTCTTCCAGCACACTGCTCCTCCATTCAAGGTGTACACATACCCTGAATTCGACTTGCTATCATCGACATCAGACTGAAAACTTGAGTCAGTGAAGCATTCAACCTTAAGGCTATTACCTCCATATACTAGTAAAAGATCCTTAGTCCTTCTCAAGCACTTAAGGATACACTTTACTGCTTTCCAGTGCTCCAAGCCTGGATCCGCCTGATACCTACTCGTGACACTCAGAGCATGCGCTATATCAGGCCTAGTACATAGCATGGCATACATGATAGACCCTATTGCTGAGGCATAAGGTATCATATTCATGTTTGTCCTTTGGAATTTTCCATGCCAAACCTTTTGACAATAGTTTCTATGTACCTGGACTGGGACAAGCCAAGCATCCTCTTGGATCTATCTCTATAGATTCTAATCCCCAAGATATAGGATGCTTCCCCTAAGTCCTTTATGGAGAAGTGTCTAAATAACCAAGTCTTTACTGTGGATAGCATTCCTATGTCATTCCCAATGATGAGGATGTCATCCACATATAACACCAAAAAGCTAATAGCGCTCCCACTTACCTTTCTGTATACACAAGGCTCATCTTCGTTCTTAACGAAGTCATAAGATCTGATTGCCTCATCAAATCTTATGTTCCAACTTCGGGAAGCTTGCTTTAGTCCATAAATGGATCTAAGCAACCTACACACCTTATCTGGGCAGTTCTTGGACACGAATCCCTCAGGTTGCATCATATACACCTCCTCTTCCAGGTTCCCGTTGAGGAATGCGGTTTTCACATCCATCTGCCAGATCTCATAATCATAGTGTGCTGCAATAGCCAATAGAATTCTGATGGATTTTAGCATTGCTACGGGTGAGAAAGTTTCGTCGTAGTCAACACCTTGCCTTTGACGATACCCCTTAGCCACTAGCCTTGCTTTATAGGTCTCTACCTTTCCATCTACTCCGATCTTTTTCTTAAAGATCCACTTGCAACCGATGGGTACAATACCTTCGGGTGCATCAACTAGGTTCCAAACCTTATTGGAGTACATAGAATCCATCTCAGAATTCATGGCTTCTTTCCACTTCCCGGAGTCTATACTCATAATAGCCTCCTCGTAGGTCTGAGGATCAATATCCTCTACATCCTCTGCTCTAATATGTCCCACATATCTCTCAGGAGGATGGGATACTCTATCAGACCTGCGTAAAGTTGAAACTTGTGTATTAGATACCTGAACAGACTCGGGCTGTAGAGTGGTGCTTGAGCTTGGTTCTCCAACTTCGCTCAATTCTATCATTCTCCCACTGTCTCCGTCAAGAATGTGTTCCTTCTCAAGGAACACTGCTCTCTTAGCTACAAAGACCTTTTGGTCCTCGAGATGATAGAAGTAATACCCACAAGTTTCCTTGGGGTATCCCACAAATTTACATCGCCCTGTCCTTGATTCTAACTTATCGGGGTTGTGTCTTTTAACATGGGCAGAGGAGCCCCAAATCTTAACTACTTTAAGATCAGGCTTCTTCCCTTTCCATATCTCATATGGTGTAGATACCACCGACTTAGTTGGAACTCTGTTCAGAAGGTAAGCTGCGGTTTCTAGGGCATATCCCCAGAATGAGATGGGTAGGTCAGCGAAACTCATCATGGACCGTACCATATCTAATAATGTACGATTTCTCCTTTCAGAGACACCATTGAGCTGAGGTGTATAAGGAGGTGTCCATTGGGATAATATCCCATGGTCCTTGAGGAAGTGAGTAAACTCTGTACTTAAGTACTCACCTCCTCGATCTGATCGAAGAGTTTTGATACTCTTTCCAGTCTGGTTCTCCACCTCATTCTTATACTCTCTGAATTTCTCAAAGGCCTCGGACTTGTACTTCATTAAGTACACATATCCATACCTTGAGAAATCATCAGTAAATGTAATGAAGTAGGAGTAACCTCCAATGGCATGAGTTGACATGGGTTCACATACATCACTATGTATGAGTTCCAACAACTCAGTGGCTCTCTCTCCAGTTCCACTAAATGGAGAGTTGGTCAGTTTTCCACGAATGCAAGGCTCACAAGTTGCATATGACACATAGTCGAATGGATCTAGATATCCATCATTTAGCAACTTTTGAATCCTTCTTTCATGGATGTGACCTAGCCTACAATGCCACAGGTATGCACTGTTCAACTCATCTCGTTTCCTTTTGGACACATTTATATTCATGATATGTGGAGTGGTGTCTAACATAAATAAACCATTATGCAATGTTCCTTTCGTGATGATCTTATCATCTAATAATATCGAACAACCATTGTTCTCAAAAACAAATTTATATCCACTAACTGTTAAACATGAAATGGAGATAATGTTTTTGATAATAGAAGGAACAAAATAACATGCATCTAATGCAATAAAAGCTCCACTAGGCAGATGTAGGGCGACCTCGCCAACAGCTAATACAGCAACTTTTGCTCCATTACCCATCTTGAGGTCCATCTCGCCTCTCTCTAGTCTCCTAGGCCTTGCCAGAACCTGCAACGAATTGCATATATGATAAGCACTACCGGTATCTAATACCCATGTGTTATCATAAGAGTCTGACAAATGGAGACTGATCATGAATGTACCTGAAGCTTCATCAAGCTTTTGTTTCGCCCTTTCTGCAAGGTACTCTTTGCAGTTTCTCTTCCAGTGCCCATCTATACCACAGTGGAAGCACTGGCCTTTGTCCTTTGTTAGGTCTTTCTTAGCAACCTTTGCTTTACCTTGTTTGCCCTTGCCCTTTCCCTTCTTAAGGGACCTTTCTGCTTTCCTTTTCTTTCTGGTCTCACCAGTGTAGAGAACTGGCTTCTCTTTCTTAATAGTACTCTTTGCCTCCCTCAACATATTGAGGAGCTTTGGGAGAGTCACCTCAAGCTTGTTCATATTGAAGTTCATTATGAACTGTGAAAAGGAATCTGGTAGGGACTGAAGCACAATGTCCACACACAAGTTATCCTCTAGGACCATTCCTAGACCTGTGAGTTTCTCTATCCACTCAATCATCTTTAGGACATGGTTCTGAACCGGTGTCCCCTCAGTCATCCTAGCGCGGAAAAGGCTCTTGGATATCTCATATCGTTGAGTCCTTCCCTGTTCCTCAAACAATTTACGGACATGTAGGAGAATGGATCTGGCATCCATCTTTTCATGTTGTCTCTGTAACTCTGGAGTCATAGAGCCCAACATATAGCACTGAGCAAGAGTGGAGTCATCAATGTACTTCACGTAGCGAGCGATCTCATCCTCGCTTGCCCCTTCTTCGGGCGTAGGCATCACTGTATCAAGGACGTACACGATTTTCTCCGCTGTGAGAACAATTCTCAAGTTACGGAGCCAATCCGTATAATTTGGACCAGTGAGGCGGTTGACATCAAGTATGCCACGTAAGGGATTTGAAAGCGACATTTTCTGAAAATAAAGATGTAGCAAAAATGAATAACATGCAGATTTTGCAAGAAATAAACTATCAAGATATGGACTTCTATCTTAATATGCTCCCACTATTTTACTAACGAGTCACGCGACACCCTCAGCACGTGAAACGGAAGTCTCCGGCAGACTTCTAGTGGGGATCAGGATCCAATCAGCGTCTTAGTGTAACCTCGAGGGACTCGACCAATCACACTAAGCCTAAAAGGTAGACAACTCTTGCCGATCACAACTCCTTGTGATTCCCGTCCTGTTCGGCCTCCGAATCACCATGGCCTCGAGGGACTCGACCAACCATGATGCTCGGTTAAGTCAACACCTTCGTTACAAGATGAGTCTGATTTGATGATATACCCTCGAGGGACTCGACCAAGCATATCATGCCCTCAGGTCACCGGTGACATCTCTATGTCGTAAGCAAGATAGCGAATCGCGATATAGGTGAGTCTCGAGGGACTCGACCAACTCAACCTACACCGGGATTCGGTTCCTACTCATAACGATGGAAGGCCACGTGGGTCAATCTAATTGCCTCACGTTTACCGACTTAATTTTATCGAGAGATGTTTCTATGATTTGGTCTCCTAATATGACATGTCACACATATACATATTTAATATATATCTACATCGCATGCAAATATATATACATATCTAGTATGTGTATAAGCAATCACACCAGATGATCATGGACCACAACCTAATATGATTAGGCCCGAGCCAGTAGGCCTAATCACTCACATCAAGATCTATGTGTGCAACGGTGCATCTCCATGCCCTGTGATCGTCCATCTCGTCCTCGTCGGTTTCGTCGACATCTTGATGCATCTCCATGCAACACGATCGTCCGTCTCGTGGGTCCCGCTATCGCATCCACGCTCCCGCTGCGCCTCCTCATGTGATTACAACTTAATCATAGGCACGCAGGCCCGACAATAAACGAGAAATATAATGGAGGTTCGCAGACCTCAATAATAATAATCACAAGTACACACATCACACGGTCCATGATCATCCGTCCACACATCATACATCACATGTATAAATAATCATCATCATGTAGGACTACTAGATAATCATAAAAATAATAATCAACTAAACCTTTTAATTAATTAATATTTTTCTGAAATCAGGGACATGTAGGGAATTTCTCAATTCCTAAGGGTATTTTCGTAATTTGGACAAAAGACAGAAACTGGAATTTCTCAAATTCCGAGGGGCAAAACTGTCTTTTTCCCAGAAAACCCTAATGCCCTTTCCCCTTTTCGCCGCTGCCGCCGCCGCCACCCTGCCGGCGGCGGCCTGTGTGGCGAGGGGCGGGGCGCTGCCCTCGCCTGCGGGCGTCGCCGCCTCCGCGGGCAGTTCTGCCGGCGAGGCAGCGCCCGCAGGCGGTGCTGCCTCGCTGGCGGCCGCCCCTGCGGGGTTTTTGCCCGTGGGAGCAGCGGCCACAGGCGCCGCTGCCCTGCGGTGCCTCAGCCCGCGCTGCTGCCCCGCGGCGCCTCTGCCCGCGGGCTCAGTGGCCGCAGGCGCTTCTACCGAGCGGGCTGCCAGCCCCGCCGGCCGCAAGCCTGCTGCAAGCAGACCGCCGGCCGGCTGCTGCAGGCACAGCGCTTGCGCATGCGCCGGCGCTGTGCTGCCTGGCTGCGGTTGCGGCTGGCTGCAGGCATGCAGATCGAGGGCAGCAACTGTTGCTGCCCTTCCTTGCTTTTGCGTCAACGATTTTGACGTCAATATTCTTCCTAAACACAACACACGCAGTTCAAAAACCAATCATTCTCACGAACAACCTGGCTCTGATACCACTGTTGGGAAATCATAGGGGGGCGACATTATATGCGCAGCGGAAGATCAAGAAAACAAAAATCCCCCATTCCCAAAAAGATGTTCATCGTCGTGCGAAGATTGGTGCGCAAAATCCGCAAAAAACACAAAACTGCGTATAAAGATTGTGTTACCTAGGGAGATCGTATATCCCTGTTTCCTTGCAGATCCTTAGGAGAGGGTGAAGGAGGTCAAGCGTCCTCCTCTCTAGCGGTGATCCACACAGCAGGGTTGCGACGACGCTCCTCAAAACTCCAGGCCTACTTTGAGGGGGAGAGGGAGAGGAGAATAGGAAGGGCAAGCAAAGACTCTAGCCTATGAGGCTGTGAATCCCTCCTATTTATAGAGATCCCGTGTCATAACCCTAATGGGTCCTTTCCCTAGTGGGTATTGGATCTGCATCCAATAAGACAAGGGCTCCGTCGGATATCTCATATCCGAACCTCTACTCATCGCAATGCCTACCATATGTGTGTGACCCTCTAGGCCCAATATCGAGCTGGCCGTGAGTCATACCTGTCAGAACTCCTTCTAACTCAGTGAATTATTATCTCTGTAATAATTCACTCGACTCATCGACTACGGAAGTACTAGGCCACTACGCCATAGTCCCCAGACGATACAGGGGAATCCAATCCATTGGACCTGTCTGTCCTCAGTTACCATGTACCTATAGTCCCTCATCCATCTAATATCCCAGAGACCGTATATCGAGCATGGTGCTGTCAGACCCATACGGTTTCTACTCGAGTCTCGCTCTAATCGGATTCTCCCGGAGAACTCTTTCTCTCTCAACCCAAATGACCCTGGCCAGGGATTTGTCTGAGCAAGAACACATGGGATATTCCTCTCATGATATTGAGAGTGGATGATCCTCTATCGACACTCAATAGCCCTCGTAAGGTCGACTACCACTCCCAATGACCAGCTGTACTAGATTTGGGAACAGCCAAACCTATAAGTCTGGTATCAAAGAGTGGAGCACTCATACAGGACATCCTTGGTGTCTCAAGTCTAAGAACCAGATACACCATTAGGACTATGGAATCGTTGTCTGACAATAAGGCATCATCAACCATCCAGCATTCCGTAAGCGGATCAATCAGTGAACTCATTCTCCAATGAGCACCTGTACTGTATCCCTAGTGTCCCTACACGAGCAGCTATGAGACCAGCTGCATCCATCATATGGATGGGTATACAGCACACCAGTCTATCCGGTTATCACGATGTCCCTCTCGAGTAACCTATGACCGGGATTATTTAGGATATGTGTTTAAAGGTGAATCGATCTCATTATCGTGATCTCATCACGATCCGATTCCCATTGCACAAATCCAAGGACATCACAATATATATGCATTTATGCAATAGTTATAAAGTGATATACGCCAAAATATAATAAGCAAAAAGATTCTGTATCAAGTCACACGTGCCATCACTCACGTGATTGGCTTGCTGGGCACTTATGACTAGCAGTATCATCAACCATCCAGCATTTCAAAAGTAGATCAATTAGTGAACTCATTCTCCAATGAGCACCTGTACTGTATCCCTAGTGTCCCCACATGAGCAGCTATGAGACCAGATGCATCGGACGGGTATACAGCACACCAGTCTGTCCGGTTATCATGATGTCCCTCTCGAGTAACCTATGACCAGGATTATTTAGGATCTGTGTTTAAAGGTGAATCGATCTCATTATTGTGATCTTATCATGATCCGATTCCCATTGCATGGATCCAAGGACATCATAATATATACATGCATATATGTAATAATCAATATAAAGTGATAAATACCAAAATATAATAAGCAAAAAGATTCCGTATCAAGCCACACGTGCCATCACTCACGTGATTGACTTGCTGGGCTCATATGACTAGCATGTAGGTCACGACGACCGAAGCACTATAAACTCAGTTTGCATTTCTATTTTGTTATTTGCCTTTATTGCAAATTGTTTGATTTCCTCTTTACTTTAGCTGCACACTCTTACGAATGTTTTCAAAGTTAAACATTGTTGAAACAATTTTATCGTACAAAGATTTTCAAAACCGATGTGATTTTTATTACTGCACTAATTCACCCCCCCCTCTTAGTGCAGACTCGATCCTAATAGTTAGTATCAGAGCCACGTTTTTTCTCATTTGGTTTAACACCTAAGAGAAATGACTCTTTTGGGATTTCAAGAGGGTCACTCTATCATTTGTCCTCCTATGTTCAGTGGGACGGACTACACTTATTAGAAAACTCGAATGAGAGTTTTCTTACTTTCTTTGAACTTCGATTTATGGAATATCATTGAAACTGGTTTTTAAAAGTCTTCTAATCTAATGAACGAATGGAATGATTTGGAGAAGAAAACTTTTTCTTTAAATTCAAAAGCTATGAATACTTTATTTTACGCTTTTGATAAAAATAAATTTAATTAGGTTTTTATTTGCGAAACTAGTCACAATATTTGGCACACTCTTGAAATCACACACGAAAGTACTAGTAGAGTTAAAGATTCTAAGATAAATCTTTTGATGCTTGATTTTGAGTTGTTTCATATGAAATTAAGTGAAACCGTTAGAGACATGTACACCCATTTTACGGATGTTATCAATGGTTTATAAAATCTTGGTAAATATTTCTCTAATTTTGAACTTGTTAACAAAATACTAAGATCCCTTCCAAAGTGTTGGTATCCAAAAGTAATTGCAATACAAGATGCAAATAACTTAAATAATTTTCTATTGGAAGAACTTATTGGTTCATTGATGACATATGAAATGACGTGCAAGGCATATGATGAATATGATGAACTTGATGAACATGAGAACAACCTTCCAAAGAATAGGAAGGATTTTGTTAGGACTCTAGCTAGGAGAGTCCTAATCTGCACTGTAAAATTTCAACTGCATAGCACTGTTTGTTTGATCTTAATACTATGTTGTTTCTATCCAAATCTCTACGAAATTTTTATGATAGCTTTGACACTTCCTAACAGTGTATTTTCCTTTGGTTTCATCAAAAAACACTCAATATAAACCACTTATCTTTTACGTCCAATCTGCTATACTTAAAAATCTATACTGCAGAAAATTTCAACCGCTTATTATTGCCTTAACCCATATATTTGCAATCTTTTTTGAATGAAATTTCTTATACACTTCATAGATCATCTTGGCTTCTATTTAAGATTGATATATTGAGGAGTTTATCTCTAAAATGATTTTGTGTTGTTGCAAATTTTCATCGTAAACCACTGAAATTTTTCGACGAGAATTTTGTTATCCCAACTTGCACCAATTTCCTTGCTATTATACTGCCAAATTTTTTTTGATTAAATTAGACATCCTTGCTATCATATAAACTGTGATTTTGATATCAATTCCCTTCTCAATTCTCTCAAGATTTTGGTGGAAATTACGTTGAGAAACCGTTGTTTCTTCAACGATAATTCTACTCTTACAAGATAGCACATACTTGCTGCAACTTCCACTTATTTCTATCAAACCTTTGCAACCATCTACCACAGATCCAAAACTTTCATCCATAGCCCTGTTAGAACCCTTGGAGATTCTAAATTTGGGGTTGATCTCTTTTGGGGATCGGCCTCCTTGGAACTCTATAGGGGTTCCTCCCTCCAAGTTGCTGCTCAAAGGCTGTAGAAAAGATTCATCTATTGCTTATGAAAAGAGGAGGAATACATGACTATTTATAGGGTTTCTAAACCCTAACTGCTAATAGGACTCCTACTCAAGACTCCTACTTCTAACCAACTCCTAATAGGACTCATACTTAAGACTCCTATTCCTTTACTCCTTATTCTTCTCTAAGAAACAACCTCCTAACTCTAGCCGGCCTCTTCACCTTTTTAATAGGGGTCGGCTTAGGTAGATTTTACATGAATGTCCCTCTCAATTAGGACTCTCCAAGCTAGAGTCCTAACAAGCCCTAAAACTCCACTAAACCACACTCTCATACTGCACCCAAAACAACCACAAAACAAGCCTAAATCGTAGCCTACATCCACCGATCCACCAACCCTTTCGGCCATCACTTCTCTCAACCTATACATTCCTTTAACCTGACAACAAAAGAGAGATCTTAACATCACATATTTAGAGGTATATACTATGGCATCTAAGGAGGCAATCAATGCTAAATTCGAAGCCTTCGAGGCACAAATAGAGGATAAGATTCAGACACTCTTTACCGAACTCAGATTGGGCCGACCACTAAGCCCAAAGAAATCACATCAAGGAGAGAGCTTTGCCCAATCGCACCAAGCCCAAAGAGATGACTTCCAAGGGAGGGGAGGCTCTATGATCGACCCCAACTATCCACGCATGAGATTGAAATTACCTAGATGGGAAGAAGGAGACCCGATTTGTTGGATTTCGTGTGTGGATCAATATTTTCAGTACCACAAAACTGCGGACGCACCTATGGTGAAGATTGCAGCTATACATCTTGAAGGTGATGCCATATAGTGGTTTGACTGGTTTGAACACACTTATAGAGTCCTTTCATGGTGACAATTCATGCCTTTAACCCGTCAACAAAAAAGAGATCTTAACATCACAGATTTGGAGGCATATACTATGGCATCTAAGGAGGCAATCAATGCTAAATTTGAAGCCTTCGAGGCACGAATGGAGGATAAGATTCAGACTCTCCTTACCGAATTCAGTTTGGGCCAACCACCAAGCCTGAAGAAATCACATCAAGGAGAGAGCTCTAACCAATCGCATTAAGCCCAAAGAGATGACTTTCAAGAGAGGGGAGGCTCTAACCCCAACTATTCACGCATGAGAGTGGACTTCCCTAGATGGGAAGAAGGAGACCCAATTGGTTGGATCTCGCGCGTGGAGTGATATTTTCGGTACCATAAAACTATGGATGCATCCATGGTAGAAATTGCAGCTATACATCTTGAAGGTGATGCCATATAGTGGTTTGACTGGTTTGAACACACTTATGGAGTCCTTTCATGGCGATAATTCAAAGAAGGACTGTTGATCTGCTTCAGACCAACTAATTACGAGAACATTAACGGACAACTAGCAAAGATCCGACAAACCTCCACCATTCAGGAGTACCAAACCAGGTTTGAAAGGTTATCTAATCAAACTCGTGATTGGTCTAAAAAATAGCTATTAGAGACCTTCATTGAGGGCTTGAAGCCAGAGATCCGGGGAGAAGTTAAAGCGCAATAACCATACACGCTTATGGCAGCCATCTCTTTCGCATGACTTCAAGAGGAGCGATTGAACCATGAAGCCCGGAGGACTAGGAACACTCCTTAACTTACAATACTAAAGCCCTCAGCCTCCCCTACTATCAACCGAGTCCCTGCACTAAAAAGGTTAACAAGAGAAGAATTTCGGGAGTGATCTGCGAAGGGGTTATATTGGCATTGTGACGAGCCGTGGAGCCACGAGCATCGCTATAGAAAAAGGAGACTTCTTATTATTGAACCAGTAGAAGAAGAGGTCATTGAACATCCAGAAGAGAGCCTTAAACAAGAAGTAGAAGATACGAAAGAAGAGCCATAATCGACCGACATTACGGTACATGCACTAGCCGGCTACGCAAACGATGAAAGTTGGAGGCCTTCTAAAACAATAGCAGATCACTGTTCTCATCGACACAGGCAACACTAATAACTTTCTGAATAGTAAGGTTACTGCTCGGATGGCACTGCATATTGAAGGTGTTGAATCTCGAATTTTGATGATGAAACTAATTGATTGTGTTTAGATGTTTAACTGCATTTTGAGTGATGCAGGTCTACTCGATCAGGATTAGACAGTTAACGCAGGAAGAATTGACGTTGCGCCGGAGGAGATCACGTTAGGATATTGGATGGCAGAAGGCTTCGGACGTCGGGCATCGGGCCAAGAGTGGAATTGCGCCAAGGATATCGGGGTTGTGGAGGTCAACCGCCGATTGGGCAACAAGCCGCAAGAGAGGATGATGCTCCGAAGAATCGGACAAAGTGCCAACCAATAACGTGCCGGGCAACAGAATGTCAATTCGCTTTGTAATAATTGTCTAGATCGGAGTAGAGTTTTGGCTTGTGTGTGCAGGATTAACTACGATAATGATAAAGACATAAAGCGAAACAAAGTGTCAGAGTCAAGCGCGAAGGATTTGTCGTGAGTTCGAGAGTTCGACGGAAGTCCGAAGGTTCATCGGGAATGCTGCCGGAACTAGCCGAGAATGAGTAGGGAGCTTGCCGAAGGGTTTTTCGGAAGCTCGCCGGAAGGTTCGTTGGAAGTTCGCGGAGCTCACCAAGAAAGATCGGAGCTTGCCGAAGAAGCTCGTTGGAACTCGCCAAGATCAAATCATGAAGTCTAGGAGCTTGCCGGGAGTCTGTAGAATGGTTTCCGAGAGTTTATCGGAAGACCGCCGAAAGTTCGTCGGAAGCTCGCCGGAAGAAGTCTTGACTTGTAGACTTTGTAATAGCTTAGGAAATGTCTTTAAATTCATAGTTAGCATGTTAATTAAGGTTAGGATTAGGTGTTAATCCTATAACCCAAGTAGGGACCAACTAGGCCCAAAATTAGACTTGGTTTGGGCTGGACTTAAAGCCTAACCAGTGAACCGAAGTGTCTGGTGGTGGCACCGCCCAGCACCCGAGAGCCAGGCGGTGGCACCGCCAATACACTATCAGTGTCAGCCACTGACAAGCGGTGGCACCGCCACTGACAGGCGGTGGCACCGCCAGAATCGGGAACCAAAGAGAATTCAAATTTTGAAGCCTAAATTTGAATCCTCTTGAGGCCTATAAATACCCCTCAATTCTCAGCTGAGAGAATAACTTTTTGAGAAGCAATAGATTGAGAAAAAGGTCTTAGAAAAGTCTTAGCAAGTCTTGTTTTCAATTTGTTAGAGTGTTCACCTCCTTCTTTCTTACTGAAAATTTGTAAGAGTGTAAACCGCTTGTAAAAGGTTTGTAAGAGGGGTATTTGTCCTTCCCCTTCAAGAGATTTGCTAGTGGAAGGTGGGAGCCTCATCGAAGAGGGCCTCGCAAGTGGATGTAGGTCATTTGACCGAACCACTTTAAAATTGGCGTGATCTCTGGTTTGCATTTTCTTATTGCTATTTACATTACTGCAAACCTTCTTACGTGCTTTATTTCCTCATTACCTTTGCTGCACACCTTTCCGAACACGCGTTCAAGTTAAGCTTTTCAAGTTCAATTTTTATCGTACGAAAGATTTGTCCAAAATCGACGTTTTAATCTGCTGCACTAATTCACCCCCTCCCTCTTAGTGCCGCTTCGATCCTAATAGAAGGTTGCAGCAAGTTCGATGTAAAGGTTCTGACGGTAGAATCCTAAAGTGTGACCAAAGATGCCCGTAGGTGAAACTATTACTACAAGACCAAGAAATTATCACCGATTTCTTCCTCCTACCAATTGATGACTATGAGGTCGTGCTTGGTATAAAATGGCTGACTACACTAGGTGATGTCTCTTGGAACTTTTTCAAATTAATTATGAAATTCTATTGTAAGGGCAAATAGATCATCCTACGCGGGAAGCGCGGAAGCAACGTAACCATCGTTTCGACCCAACGAATGGAGAAAGTTTAGCACAAGGTAAATGGTGGCTTTTTGATGCATCTTAGCACCTAAAGGGGAAGAAAATAGAAATTGAAGATCAAAATCTTGCTCAATTGCTTACTGAATTTGCCGACATTTTTGCTGAACCGTGCGGTCTTCCTCCTTCTCAACAACATGACCATCGAATTCCAATCCTTCTGGGCAAGCCACCAGTGAACACTCAACCTTACTAATATCCTCACTTCTAGAAAGATGAAATTGAAAAGATCATAAAGGAGATGCTTGAAATAGGGGTGATTCGGCCAAGTTGCAGCCCCTATTCCTCGCCGATACTACTTGTACGCAAGAAGAATGGAACTTGGCGGATGTGCATCGACGACCAAGCTTTAAATAGCATCACCGTCAAGGACAAGTACCCAATACCAGTGGTAGATGAACTTTTTGATGAATTAAAAGGAGCTCAAGTCTTCACGAAGTTGGACCTCCGATCCGGTTACCACCAAATTCCAAAAACTGCATTCTGCACACATGATGGCCATTATGAATTCTTAGTAATGCCTTTTGGACTCACTAATACTCCTTCAACTTTTCAAAGTCTCATGAACGATATTTTTTGAAGGTTTCTTCATAAATTTGTGCTAGTATTTTTCGATGATATTCTCATTTACAACCCTTCTCTTAAGACTTACTTTCAGCATTTACGGATTATTTTGATGATCCTTCAGGAGAATACTCTTTTGTTAAGAAACTAAAGTGCACCTTTCTCTAGCAAAAAGTAGAGTACCTTGGGCACATAATATCAGAAGAAAGAGTGGTAGTAGACCCAACAAAAATTGAGGCAATGCAAGGCTGGCCGAAACCTACAAATGTGAAATTACTACGTGGGTTCCTTGGACTAACAGGCTATTACCGAAAATTTGTTAAGGACTATGGGAAGATCAGTGCACCACTCACTTCTCTACTGAAAAAAGATGCTTTCCAATGGTCGAACAAAGCCTCTACTGCCTTCGACAAACTTAAGGCAGCCATGACAACGACGCCGGTGCTTGCGTTACCAGATTTCAACCGACCCTTCATCATTGAGGCCGACGCATCTGGAGTTGGAATTGGAGCGGTTCTCATGCAAGATGGTCGACCACTCGCATACACTAGCAAGGCATTATCTCCCTCCCATCAAAACATGTCAGTATATGATAAGGAGATGCTCGCCATTGTACACGCAATAACGAGGTGGAGACCCTACCTGATCGGTCGACGATTTCAAATTAAAACCGACCATAGAAGCCTCAAGTACTTTCTGGAGCAAAAGATATCATCCAATGAGCAGTAAAAATGAGTAACAAACTTCTTGAATTTGATTATGAAATTATTTACAAAAAGGGGAAAGAAAACGTTGTTGCAGATGCACTCTCACGGCTACCTGAGCAAGCTAAGGTTTCAGCCATCTCCCTTCCTACCACCAGTCTCTTCGAGGACATTAGGAAAGAATGGAAAAAGGATCCAGAGATCAGCAACATCATAAAAAAATTGGAGGAGGATCCAAGTGCAATAGCCCACTATACTTGGGATTCGAGGGATCTACGCTACAAAGGTTGCATTGTGCTTATACCTGACTCCCCTTGCATCACAATCATCCTGCATGAAATGCACTCTATACCTTTAGTAGGGCACTCTGGATTCCTGAGAACCTACAAAAGTGTGAAGCAAAATTTTTATTGGAGAGGGATGAAAAAAATTATTGCTGAATATGTGGCACAATGTGATGTATGTCAACAGCACAAGAGTGAAACTGTGGCAAATCCAAGAAAGCTACAACTACTACCTATACCGGACTCAGTATGGACTGACATCTCCATGGACTTCATTGAAGGGCTGCCACCTTCCAAAGGTAAAAGCATAATTCTCGTGGTGGTTGATCGACTTACAAAATATGCTCATTTTTGTGCTGTGAGAAACCCCTACACTACTACTAGTATTACACAAATTTTTATAGAAAATATTGTTAAACTGCATGGGATGCCAAGGTCCATTGTAAGTGATCATGATAGGATCTTCACTAGTAAATGTTGAATCTCGGATTTTGATGATGAGGTCAATTGTCATTTGTTATCTAATCTATGTGTTGAGATAAGTGTGCAGGATTAACTACGATGAGAGTAAGACAAGCAGCAGGAGTTGCGCCGGAGTCAAGATCATGATCACGTTGGGAGTTCGAGAGTTCGACGGAAGTTCGGACGGTCGTCGGAGGTTCAGAGAGAACAGATCCGAGAAGTCCAGAAGCTTGCCAAGCGAAGCTCGTCGGAACTCGCCAAGTGGATCGTCGCAAAGTCCAGGAGTATGCCGGATGTCCGCAGAAGGATCACCGAGGGTTATCGGTTGATCGACGGAAGTTGGCAGGAAACTCGCCGGAAGAAGCGATTGACGCATCGGAGCAAGCTGCAGAAGTTGTCTTAGAGATAATCGTAGTTAGCACGATGATTAAGCATGAAAATGGGAGGTGATCCCATTAGCTTAATCTTGGGGCAATTGGGCCCCTGAAAAGATTCAAAGTGGGTCGAATGGAGTGAACCATTCGGACCCTGATTGCACCAGGAGGTGCAACCGCCCCAGCCAGGAGGTGCAACCGCCTGGGCTGTGGGGTTGAGAGGTGCAACCGCCCCAGCCAGGAGGTGCAACCGCCTGGGCTGTGGGGCTGGGAGGTGCAACCGCCCCAGCCAGGAGGTGCAACCGCCAGGGCTGCACGGCTGGGAGGTGCAACCGCCCCAGCCAAGAGGTTGCACCGCCAGAGCTCAAGTTCCGAGCTCTGCCAGGCGATGCAACCACCAAGCTCAGTCTTCGAGCTTTGGCAGAGTGGTGCATCAGCCTGAGCTCAGTCTCGAGCTTTGCCAGGTGATGCATTCACCAAGCTCAGTCTTCGAGCTCTGGCAGAATGGTGCATCAGCTTGAGCTCAGTTTGGAGCTCTGCCAAGTGATGCAACCACCGAGCTCAGATTTCGAGCTCTGCCAGGTGATGCAACCACCAAGCTCAGTCTTCGAGCTCTGCCAGGTGATGCAACCATCGAGCTCAGTCTTCGAGCTCTGGCAGAGAGAAGCAATCGGCAGAGCTCAGTCTTCGAGCTCTACCAGGCGGTGCCACCTCTCCAGTCGAGAGGTGCAACCGCCTGATCCCAGAATTCTGGGATTTGATCGATTTGATCGTTTTGAGCTCGAATTTTGAATTGGGTTGGGGCCTATAAATACCCCACCCATTCAGCACTGAAAAGACACAGACCCATACCGAAATTGTGATCTTTTCTGTGATTCTAAAGAGCTCAAAAGTGTTGTAAAGCCTTTAAGTCTCCTCCTTCTGTTCTTCAAGTTTTCAATTGTAAAGTGAGGAGAGAAAGGTCTGTAAAGGTTGTCTCCTAAGCCTGCCAAAAGGAGAGAAACTGTAAGAGGGAAGTTTGGCCTTCGCCCATTGAAGGAAGGCACCTAGTTGACGTCGGCAACCTCATCGGTGGAGGAAGCCAAAAGTGGAGTAGGTCAAGTCTGACCGAACCACTCTAAATCTCTGGTTTGCGTTTAATTTCGAGCACTTTATCATTACTGCAAACCTCCCTCATCACTACTGCTCTCTGCGATTTCACGAACAATTTCGAGCACTTTTTCATACATTACAGTTTACGTTTACGTTTGATTCTGCAGAACTGTTTTCCGCGCTTTTACGAACGAGCTTCCTTACAGTTTACGCTTACATTTTAATCCTATTGATAACTGCAATCTGTCCTCTACGATTTTACGAACGAGTTTCAACATTTAGACGTAAAACTGCATTCAGACGTAAATCGGCTTTCTTCGCCCAATCATCAGATTTCAGTTCACGTTTACGTCTTGGTTTGAACTGCATACTGCCTTCTGCGAGTATACAAACGAGTTTCAAAGTTTAGACGTAAATCTGCGTCTAACTGCGTTTAGACGTAAATCTGCGTTTAGACGTAAAACTGCGTTTAGACGTAAAACTGCGTTTAGACGTAAAACTGCGTTTAGACGTAAAACTGCGTTTAGACGTAAATCTGCGTTTAGACGTAAAACTACGTTTAGACGTAAAACTGCGTTAAGACGTAAATCTGCGTTTAGACGTAAATCTGCATTTAGACGTAAATCTGAGTTTAGACGCAAAACTGCGCTTAGACGCAAAACTGCGCTTAAACGCAATCTGCGCTTAGACGCAAAACTGCGCTTAGACGCAATCTGCGCTTAGACGCAAACTGCACTTAGATACAAACTGAGAATTTGCTTTTGCATCATAATAGTTTTTGAACGAACGCAGCTTTTGGTTTTTAATTTATTATAAGATTTCCGCTGCACTAATTCACCCCCCCCCCTCTTAGTGCTCTCGATCCTAACAATTGGTATCAGAGCAAGGTTAACTCTCTAAAGGATTAAAACCCAAGAGAGATGGCATACGTCGGAAACCAAGAGGGGCATTCAATTACACGTCCACCCATGTTCAGTGGAACGGACTACACTTACTGGAAGACCCGAATGAGGATCTTTCTTATTTCTATGGATTTAGAACTGTGGAACCTTGTTGAAAATGGATTTTCAAAATCTTCTCTTCCAATGATCGATTGGAACGATTTAGAGAAGAAGGCTTTCGCTCTTAATGCAAAGGCTATGAATGCCTTATTTTGCGCACTAGATAAAAACGAATTTAATCGTGTTTCAACTTGCGAAACTACTTTTGATATTTGGCACACACTTGAAGTGACCCACGAGGGCACAAGTAGAGTGAAAGAGTCAAAAATCAATCTGTTGCTGCATTCTTTTGAACTTTTTCGAATGAAATCGAGTGAAACCATTGGCGACATGTTTACCCGTTTCACGGATGTCGTCAACGGTTTAAAAGGTCTCGGAAAGAGCTTTTCGGATTTTGAGCTTGTTAATAAGATACTAAGATCCCTTCCTAAGAGTTGGGATCCTAAAGTCACCGCCATTCAAGAGGCAAAAGATCTGCAAAATTTCCCTCTTGAAGAACTAATCGGGTCATTAATGACCTACGAAATGACCTGCAAAGCTCATGAAGAGCAAGAAGACATCCTTCCAAAGAACAGGAAGGATATGGCACTTAAAACTTCTGAATGCCACTTGAGAGAAAACTCAAGTGATGAGGATTGTGACGATGACTTGGCACTTTTGACAAGAAAGTTTAAAAAATTCTTCAAAAGAAACAAGTTTAAAAACGATGTGAAAAATAAACTTGAACCTAAGAAGGACTAAGTAATCTGCTATGAATGTAAAAAGCCGGGACATTACAAAAGTGATTGTCCCCAAGTCAAGAAAAGAACAACAAAGAAGAAGGCGCTCCAAGCAACATGGGATGATTCGAGCGCATCCGAGGAAGAAGAATCCAACACCGAGCAAGTTGCTCATTACGCCTTTATGGCCATCGAAGAGGAGGTAACGGATTTATTAGATGCTGATTTATCTTTCGATGAATTATTAAATGCCTTCCATGATTTATTTGATGAATGCAAAGTTATAAATAGAAAATACAAGTTGCTAAAAAGGGTACATGATAATCTTACTTGTGAGTTTAATAAGTTAAAAGTCGAACATCATGATAGTTTAAACTCATGTATCAAATGTCATGATTTAGAAACTATACAAAAAGAAAACTTGCTGCTTAAGGACACCTTGAAGAAATTCGAGGTTGGTAGCAAGTCATTAAACATGATCCTTACAAACAAGGGTCATGCTCCCAAAAGAAGTGGGATTGGATTTGTGAGGAGTCCTCACCGAAATCCAACTACCTTTGTAAAAGGTCCCATCTTACACGTTCAACACCAAACCAAGTGCAACTTTTGTTGCAAATCTGGACACAAGACACATTGTTGTCCATTCAAGAAAATAAGTCCAAACAAATTAATTTGGGTTCCTAAAGGAACCATGATAAACTCTATGCAACATGATAGAAAATGTAGATCTATTTATGAGGCACCCAAAAGCAAATGGATTCCTAAAGATCATCCGTTCCTATAAAAACATTGAAAGTCTAGGCCGGAGCAAGAAATAATGTTCTGCTCCTTGACTCTCAATGATCATAAAATCAAAAAGGAACTCGCAACGCTTAAGTAACGAGTGGAAGCTATGAAATCACAAATACGATACAATTAGAAACATATGATATCCAAATTCACATACCCCTGATCTTCAAAACCTGTTCATCTACGAATTAATTCTTGTAGAAACTAAACATGTCATAAAAGGGACACCAAACAAACATTCGTATGCACGTTAAAAGATCTATCTTACAAAGAGCTTCTTTCTTAAATAAAAACTCATACGAAATCATGTAACAAACATCAATTGCTCTGAAACTCTCCTCAAGGCAAAGGCTCCCTAAATCAAAACATCAAGAATCCTTCCTTCTCTTGAAGATTTCACAAAGGTACTCTCTAAGAAGCTCTTAAAATTCTGTTTTGTTCTTCATTTACTTTAGCTCATCATCATCCCTCTAAAACAGCAGTAGTAATGGGATCTAGAAGATCCTCAAGGGACAAGGGAAAGAGGAGAGTAGTAGAAGAGTTTGATCTCACTCTTTTTGATTCCAAAAACCATGCTGAAAAATTTCTCTCCTTCGAACTAAGAAGCATTAATAAGGGAAAATATGTAGATCTGAATGAACTAAGAGATGTAGAGACTATCCATTGGTTTGCAAACCTTAATCTACTTCCCATTTTGCAGATCAATGAACCCATTTATCCTAGACTGGTTAGATTGTTTTATAACAACATGCAAAAAGATGATGAAGAAAGGATATCAACCTATCTCTTAGGACAACACATTTCAATCACTGATAGATTCATTTGTGATATGATAGGTATTCCCATGAAAAGCATAGGACTTTACTTCAGAGGATCATGGGATGAAAAAACTATTGAAACATCCTACGTTGAAGCCTTAGGAACAATCCTTGCCAATCCTAACGTAGAATCTATTCCTAAAAGTTGTGAACATCTAATGCCCTTTAACACTAAGATACTTCATCATATCATGACTAGTATAATTCTTCCTAAGCAATACCATCATGATGAAGTGAGTCAATTGGAATTAGGAATTATGTACCTAATTATGAAAGAACGTGACATTTGTCTTGGCTATCTGATCCAACAAAACATGTTGGAATTATCTACGAAAGATATGATGCTCCCATATGGTGGAATTATTACTAGAATAATGAAAGCTTACGACATTCAAATACCACTAGAAGAAGAAGTAATGAAATCAGATAGATACAGCATAATAAACAAAAATCTACTTTACCGACTAAGATGTCACTATAGAAACGGCAACTGGGTTAGAATGCCTAGAAGAACTAATCCCCCTGAACCTGAACCTGAACCAGAGCCGGAAACCCCAGTCTTTAGGAGTACCCACTCTCCTCCAATCTGTCCCTTTGAGGAAACACATCCGGTTGAGCAAACTCACACATCATCCATCGAAGATATCGGGATTCGGATGGACCGATTTGAGCAACGACAAGAATGGCTTGAACTTCAACAAGATCAAATCCTAACCGAGCTACAACAAATCCATCGACAATTTGACTCTTTATTTAGGCACTTTAATCTTCCACCTCATGAATAAGCTTGTATAAACATCTGATGTTTTTGATATGACATGTTGTAAACTCCTTATGTTATTCATGAAGGACTTTGTCTTTATGGTTACCTGATATGCTGTACATATGTTACCCTGATATGGTTATCTCTGTCTGTGTAAGCATATTTGTAAACATCTCTCGTTGTTTATCTCGGTTTTTGCACTGAAACTAAAAAGGTTTAAAAGCCTATGCCTTGAAAATATGAAGCAACATACCAATGTAAGTTGATAAGTCAGCAGTATGACATTGATATGGTAGCTATTGCTAATATGATTGCTATCATGCCATGTATCAAACAAAAATTTGCATCATACGAGCTGATATCTTACCATGTGATGCAATGCTACACTTGCTGAAATAAAAATCCTGCTATGCAATATGATATTGCACTTGAAATAATTGTGTTACTACATCAAAATTATTCGAATGCTATTACTATTACATGCCTTGACAACGCTTGATCAAATAACATGTTGCAAATTATGTGACAAATATTTTTAAAATGCATGTAAGAAGTTCATTTTTCGGGTTGTATGCTAAAAATGGGATGTTCCCGTACACTCTTATGAAAACTCTTTGGAAAATGACTTTCCTCCGTCAAGCAAAAAAAAGGGAGATATATGTGTCATGACTTTCTTTATATGCTTGATAATGCTATCATGCTTTTTGTTGATGACGAAGGGGGAGAAACATATGAATTGATAAACATATGAATTGATAAACACTATGTCATAGCTGAACTGCCATAATCATATCTATGTCATAGTTGCAAATACTTGAGTGATGCTATAAACAATGTTATGCCATCCTTGCATCACCAAGAGATATGTGAACATGTACTATAGTTTGCATCATATCTTGATTTGATATTCTATAGAAAATGCAAACTTGCTAGACAATCTCAAATGTGAGCATCATGTAAAAAGTCCTTCGTTGCTTTATATGATTACATGATGAATAGTAACAAACACAAACTTGATGATGTATGTCATGCCTTGACATAATTCGTGAAGAGATACATCATGATAGGCATCATGATGGGAGCATTGATAAGTTTAACTGATCTAACTTATCAATACGTCACTTGAATTCTTATGTCTTGAATTCAAGGTTGACTTATCTCAACTATGGCATATAGATAGGGGGAGTTAAGGATAACTCCTTTATCAATTGATTGCCATCATCAAAAAGGGGGAGATTGTTGAATCTCGGATTTTGATGATGAAGTCAATTGTCATTTGTTATCTAATCTATGTGTTGAGATAAGTGTGCAGGATTAACTACGATGAGAGTAAGACAAGCAGCAGGAGTTGCGCCGGAGTCAAGATCATGATCACGTTGGGAGTTCGAGAGTTCGACGGAAGTTCGGACGGTCGTCGGAGGTTCAGAGAGAACAGATCCGAGAAGTCCAGAAGCTTGCCAAGCGAAGCTCGTCGGAACTCGCCAAGTGGATCGTCGCAAAGTCCAGGAGTATGCCGGATGTCCGCAGAAGGATCACCGAGGGTTATCGGTTGATCGACGGAAGTTGGCAGGAAACTCGCCGGAAGAAGCGATTGACGCATCGGAGCAAGCTGCAGAAGTTGTCTTAGAGATAATCGTAGTTAGCACGATGATTAAGCATGAAAATGGGAGGTGATCCCATTAGCTTAATCTTGGGGCAATTGGGCCCCTGAAAAGATTCAAAGTGGGTCGAATGGAGTGAACCATTCGGACCCTGATTGCACCAGGAGGTGCAACCGCCCCAGCCAGGAGGTGCAACCGCCTGGGCTGTGGGGTTGAGAGGTGCAACCGCCCCAGCCAGGAGGTGCAACCGCCTGGGCTGTGGGGCTGGGAGGTGCAACCGCCCCAGCCAGGAGGTGCAACCGCCAGGGCTGCACGGCTGGGAGGTGCAACCGCCCCAGCCAAGAGGTTGCACCGCCAGAGCTCAAGTTCCGAGCTCTGCCAGGCGATGCAACCACCAAGCTCAGTCTTCGAGCTTTGGCAGAGTGGTGCATCAGCCTGAGCTCAGTCTCGAGCTTTGCCAGGTGATGCATTCACCAAGCTCAGTCTTCGAGCTCTGGCAGAATGGTGCATCAGCTTGAGCTCAGTTTGGAGCTCTGCCAAGTGATGCAACCACCGAGCTCAGATTTCGAGCTCTGCCAGGTGATGCAACCACCAAGCTCAGTCTTCGAGCTCTGCCAGGTGATGCAACCATCGAGCTCAGTCTTCAAGCTCTGGCAGAGAGAAGCAATCGGCAGAGCTCAGTCTTCGAGCTCTGCCAGGCGGTGCCACCTCTCCAGTCGAGAGGTGCAACCGCCTGATCCCAGAATTCTGGGATTTGATCGATTTGATCGTTTTGAGCTCGAATTTTGAATTGGGTTGGGGCCTATAAATACCCCACCCATTCAGCACTGAAAAGACACAGACCCATACCGAAATTGTGATCTTTTCTGTGATTCTAAAGAGCTCAAAAGTGTTGTAAAGCCTTTAAGTCTCCTCCTTCTGTTCTTCAAGTTTTCAATTGTAAAGTGAGGAGAGAAAGGTCTGTAAAGGTTGTCTCCTAAGCCTGCCAAAAGGAGAGAAACTGTAAGAGGGAAGTTTGGCCTTCGCCCATTGAAGGAAGGCACCTAGTTGACGTCGGCAACCTCATCGGTGGAGGAAGCCAAAAGTGGAGTAGGTCAAGTCTGACCGAACCACTCTAAATCTCTGGTTTGCGTTTAATTTCGAGCACTTTATCATTACTGCAAACCTCCCTCATCACTACTGCTCTCTGCGATTTCACGAACAATTTCGAGCACTTTTTCATACATTACAGTTTACATTTCCGTTTGATTCTGCAGAACTGTTTTCCGCGCTTTTACGAACGAGCTTCCTTGCAGTTTACGCTTACATTTTAATCCTATTGATAACTGCAATCTGTCCTCTACGATTTTACGAACGAGTTTCAACATTTAGACGTAAAACTGCATTCAGACGTAAATCGGCTTTCTTCGCCCAATCATCAGATTTCAGTTCACGTTTACGTCTTGGTTTGAACTGCATACTGCCTTCTGCGAGTATACAAACGAGTTTCAAAGTTTAGACGTAAATCTGCGTCTAACTGCGTTTAGACGTAAATCTGCGTTTAGACGTAAAACTGCGTTTAGACGTAAAACTACGTTTAGACGTAAAACTGCGTTTAGACGTAAAACTGCGTTTAGACGTAAATCTGCGTTTAGACGTAAAACTACGTTTAGACGTAAAACTGCGTTAAGACGTAAATCTGCGTTTAGACGTAAATCTGCATTTAGACGTAAATCTGAGTTTAGACGCAAAACTGCGCTTAGACGCAAAACTGCGCTTAAACGCAATCTGCGCTTAGACGCAAAACTGCGCTTAGACGCAATCTGCGCTTAGACGCAAACTGCACTTAGATACAAACTGAGAATTTGCTTTTGCATCATAATAGTTTTTGAACGAACGCAGCTTTTGGTTTTTAATTTATTATAAGATTTCCGCTGCACTAATTCACCCCCCCCCCTCTTAGTGCTCTCGATCCTAACAGTAAATTTTGGACCGAGTTATTTTAGTTACAAGGCACCAAACTCAAGATGAGCACAACATAGCATCCATAAACTAACGGCCAAAAAGAGGCAGTAAACAGGTGTTTAGAGATGTACCTTCAGTGTTTCGCTAGTTACCAACTTAAAGAGTGGGCAAAATGGCTTCCTTGAGTCGAATGGTGATATAATACTACATATCATTCATCTACAAAATGTGCCCCTTATGAAGTATTTTATGGTCGGCCAGCTCCTGTGATTCCAAAGTATGTAATTGGCTCGGCCAAGGTAGATCAGGTCGACCAAGAATTGATTGATAGGGACAAACTCCTACAATTGTTAAAAGATAATCTCTCTACTGCTCAAGCTAGAATGAAGCAGCAAGCCGACACACAACGAGGCGAAAGAGAATTTTTACTAGGATATTGGGTTTATCTTCGCCTACAACCATACAAGCAACTCTCCATCAACACTTGAGCCTCCATGAAGCTATCCCCACGTTTTTATGGGCCCTATCATATCATAGAGTGTATTGGAGCCATGGTGTACATACTTAAATTACCTGAGGATGCCAAAATTCACCTTGTCTTCCACGTGTCATGCTTGAAGCCCGAGTTGGGAGAACACGAGTCACCCCATATCCAACTGCCCAACACCACTAATGATGGAGTTATTCAAGCCCAACCACAAGCCATCCTCGATCGCAGGATCGTGATGCGTCGCTGACGTCCCTTTGCTGAAGTACTAGTGCATTGGAATAATTTACCACTTAAAGATGCCACATGGGAACCATATAAGGAGCTGAAGACCTGGTTCCCTAAGTTCATGGAATCTCAGCCTTGAGGACAAGGCTGATTTGAAGAGGGCAGGTCTGTTAGGACTCTAGTTAGGAGAGTCCTAATTGATAGGGACAATCAAGTAAAACCTACCTAAGCCGCCGACCCCTACTAAAGAGGTGAAGAGACCGGCTAGGGTTAGGAGGTTGTTTTTTAAAGAAGAATTAGGAGTTGTCAAGGAATAGGAGTCTTGAGTAGGAGTCTTATTAGGAGTTGGTTAGAAGTAGGAGTCTTAAGTAGGAGTCCTATTAGGAGTTAGGGTTTAGAAGCCCTATAAATAGCCATGTATTCCTTCTCTTTTGATAAGCAATAGATGAATCTTTTTTGTAGCCTTTGAGCAGCAACTTGGAGGGAGGAACCCCTATAGAGTTCGAAGGAGGCCGATCCCCTAAAGAGATTAACCCCAAGTTTAGAATCCGCAAGGGTTCTAACAGAGGTGTGAGACTTGTAAAAGTTTGTCTCCTAAACTTGTAAAAAGGAAAAAGTTTTGTAAGAGGGTGGTTGGTCTTCGCTTATTGAAGAAAGACCAATAGTAGACACCGGTAGCCTCAATTGAGGAGGAATCGAGAGTGGACGTGGGTTATAACGACCGAACCACTATAAAATTGGCGTGCACTTTCTTGTTGCTCTTCATTACTATTATTTTATGCCTTATTTACTTATCACTCTTATTCTAAGTCAAGCACACTTTCTGTTGAATCTCGGATTTTGATGATGAAATTAATTGATAAGCTATGTGATCTAATGTGCAATTAAGTGACGTAGGACTAGCTTCAATCAAGGAGAGGCAAATTGATCAAAGCAAGAAGAATAAGTAGTTGGGCCATAAGCGAACATGTCAGAAGATTGGACGTCAGACCGGAGGAATGGTCAATGTGTCGGCACAAGGCTTCGTGCCATGAGTACATTGAGCCAAGAAGATCAGACATTGTGCCAAGGAGATCAGATGTTGCGAGAAGGCAACATGCCAATTGGGCAATATGCCAAAAGAAAAGACGATGCACCAAAGGGTCAAACGAAGCACTAGATGAACCAATGATATGCCAGACAACTTAGTATTTTTACTTGTAATAATTTGCCTAGATCAAAGTAGTTTTAGTTATAATTGGATTGGTTTCGAATGTAATTAGGCCCACTCAATTAGGGGCCAACTGGGCCTGAATTAGGGCTATTTTAGGCCAAGAGAAAGGCTCATTTAGTGACCCGAAGCCACGTTAGGTGTGGCACCGCCGGAGCTGGCGGTAGTACCACTAGTGGTTCAGTCTCTAAGACATAGTCTCCAAGACAATGTCAGGCAGTAGTACCACTAGACGCGTAGTGTCAAGCGGTGGTACCGCTAGATTGGGCGGTGGTACCACCTAGTGTTAGTGCTGTAGGCGGTGGTACTGCTAGTATCTTGAAAACCGGAGATAAGACACTTTTAGGCTCCAAATTTGAATCCATTTAGACCTATAAATACCCCTCTCATCCCTTCTCAGATAACACAAGAATTGAGAGCAAAAAGAAAAAAAATGCTATTGTAATCTTATGAGAACTCCTCTAAAGCTCTAAGTATTGGTGAAGTTTAAGAGAGGAGATAAAGGGGGTGTAAATGTTCTCTCCTTAACTTGTTAAAAGGAGAATTGAGTTATAAGAGTAGTTGATCTTCGCTCATTAAAGGAAGATCGGTAGTGGAAGCTGATGGCCTCGAGTAAAGAGGAATCGAGAGTGGATGTAGGTCATGACGACCGAACCACTATAAAAATCTGGTTTGCATTTCCTTCATGCTTTTTCCTTCTATTGCAAACTAAATTCATACTTTCACTACGCTTCTATATGCTTTCAAGTCAACATATTTTCGATATCGGTTTTCATCGAATGAAAGTTTTTCAAACCGACGTTTTTAATGAAAGCATTAACTCACCCCCCCCTCTTAGTGTCGACTCAATCCTAACAGTTGGTATCAGAGCCATGTTTTTCTCATTTGGTTTAACACCCAAGAGAAATGGCTCTTTTTGGCTTTAAAGGAAGACACTCCATCATTCATCCTCCTATGTTCAATGGGACGGACTACATTTATTGGAAAACTCATATGAGAGTTTTTTTGCTTTCATTAAACCTCCATTTATGGAATATCATTGAAAACGGATTTCAAAAGTCTTCTCTTCCAATGAATAATTGGAATGATTTGGCGAAAAAGACTTTCTCTTTGAATGTCAAAGCTATGAATGATTTGTTTTGTGCTTTGGATAAAAATGAATTCAATCAAATTTCTATTTATGAAATGACTTATGGCATTTGGCTCACACTTGAAATCACACACAAAGGCACTAGTGGAGTTAAAGATTCAAAAATTAATCTTTTGATCCATGATTTTAAAATATTTTGTATGAAGCCAAGAAAAACTATTGTTGACATGTACACCCATTTTACGGATGTTGTTAATAGTTTAAAAGCTCTTGGTAAAAGTTTTTTCAGCCTTAAACTTGTGAACAAGTTTTACAATCTCTTCCTAAAAATTGGGATCCTAAAATAATGGCTATTTAAGAATCAAAGAACTTGAACTATTTTCTGATTGAAGAACTTATTGGATCTTTGATGACCTATGAAATGATGTGCAAGGCACATGATGAACTTGATGAACATGAGAACAACCTTCCAAATAACATGAAGGACTTGACACATAGAACAAAATAAGACCACTGGAGCGAAAACTCAAGTGATGATGACTTTGAACTCCCAATAACAAAGTTTAAAAAGTTCATTAAACAAGAATCAAAATAAATAAATAAACTTAAAAAGAAGAAGCTGCCAAAGAAGAAAAAAGTATTCAAGGCGGCATGGGACGAAACGAGTGCATCTAAAGACGAGGAGCAAACCAATGAAGATGAAGCGGCAAACTTCACTTTGATGACTCTCAACAATGTGGTAAACAACTCAAACAAATTTTCTTTACCTTATTTTAACATTACTTGATGCTTTTTATGAGTTATTTTTTAAATTAGTTAGTAAAAATAAAAAAAAAAATTATAAAAAATATCATGCTTCTCTTTCTAGTGATTTTGGAAATAATAATAATTAAAATTTGAGCATGACAATTACATGTTAACTCATAGTACTAAGCATGAAAAGTTAAATTCACTTAAAAAGAAAAATGCATTACTACAACAAACAAAATGATTTTGATTGAAAATACCTTATGTTCAATGAAATCATACTTGATGATGCATAATGATGTAAGATGTAATGAAAATATTAAAAGTTTTAGTACCATGCTTAATGTTTTAATTATGCATGAGGATTTGAAGTAATGATGATTTGCAATATTATGCTTTGGAAGTATGAGTTACACTTTTGATCTTGATGACTCTCGTGATAAATCTTGTTTTTCGAGTTTAAATGATAATGCATGATTTTGGCTTAGAAAACAATGGCATGCTTGTATGAAATCAATCACATAGAGGAATGCATTATTTTTCTTGAAAATGACTCTATCCCCAAAAACTTATTAAATTTTTCAACAAGAGATCCTAAGAGATTAATAAATCTATTTATGTTATTATGAATCCCTTGAAAGTGATTTTGATGATTTAACAAATTGAATATTTACACCTTTGTGCTATTCCCCTCTTTTTACCTATGACAAAGGGGGAGAAAGAATTGCTAGTGTTCACATCTCAAGAAAAGCATATTACTAGCCTACAAAGAAAGGCAAAATTGTAAGCTTGTATGTTCTAAAATGATAAAAAATTTACTAGCTTGCATGTTCTAATATAACGTAAAACTTGCTAAATTTGCTAGCTTACAAATTGCAAGAATAAAAACTTGCTACGAAGCAAAGTTGCTAGCTTGCACTTCTTAAAAGAGAAGAAAGAACTTGCTATCTTGAACATCACCAATAATTGCTAGCTTGCAATCTCAAGAGAAGCAAAAGTGTTATCTTGCCTATCTCAAGAAGCAAAACTTGTATATCTTAAAAGAGAAAGCTAAATTTGCAAACTTGCACAACTCAAAATTGTTGCTAGCTTATATGTTGTAAAATTTACAAATCTCAAAAACTTGATAGTTGCACTTGTCCTTTTTGTGGATGACAAAGGGGGTGAAGATATGATGATGATCATGCATGAAATGATGTATTGAAATTTTGATTATGCACGATTTTATGATGACATGTTGCTTGGATTCATAATTTATTTCTGAATTTACGGTTTGTTAGGACTCTAGCTAGGAGAGTCCTAATTGAGAGGGACATTCATGTAAAACCTACCTAAGCCAACCCCTATTAAAGAGGTGAAGAGGCCAGCTAGGGTTAGGAGGTTGTTTCTTAGAGAAGAATTAGGAGTTGTAAAGGAATAGGAGTCTTGAGTAGAAGTTCTATTAGGAGTTGGTTAGAAGTAGGAGTCTTGAGTATAAGCCCTATTACGAGTTAGGGTTTAGAAGCCCTATAAATAGCCATATATTCCTCCTCTTTTCATAAGTAATAGATAAATCTTTTCTGCAGCCTTTGAGCAGCAACTTGGAGGGAGGAACCCCTATAGAGTTCCAAGGAGGTCGATCCCCTAAAGAGATCAACCCCAAGTTTAGAATCTGTAAGGTTTCTATCACCTGGTATCAGAGCAGCGTTCTTGGCATCTCGCTGCCCTTCAACAGCCATCCATCTGTTGAATCTCGAATTTTGATGATAAAATCAATTGATGGGTTAATTGATCTAATCCATATTATTGAGTTAAGTGTGCAAGAGTAACTATGATAACCAGAAAACACAAAGCAAAAATACCGGAGTCAAGTTCGATGGACGTTTAAGAGTTCGAAGAATCGTCGGAGATGTTGTCGGAACCAACCGAGAAGAAATCGGGAACCTGTCGAAATTTTTAGAAGTTCGCCGAAGAGATCGTCGGAGGTTCACGGAGATCACCGAGAAGGCTCGGCTACTCGTTAAAGTCATCACAAGTTCGGGAGCTTGCTGGGAGTCTGTCGGAAGAAGTTCGTCGGAAAGCTCGCCGGAACAAGACTCGACGTTCGCGGTTGAAAACTTGCTTAGGATGTGTTTTGTTATGTAGTTCATTTGTAATTAGGATTAGGATTAAGAGATAATCCTATATCCTGGTTAGGGGCCAACTGGGCCCAAAATTAGACTTGGTTTGGGCTAAATTTGAAGCCCAACAAGTGAACCAAAGGGTTTGGCAGTGGCACCTCTCAGCACTGTCAATGTCTGACAGTGACAGGCGGTGGCACCGCCAGCATCGGGAACCAAAAGAGAATTCAAATTTTGGAGCCCAAATTTGAATCCTCTTGAGGCCTATAAATACCCCTCAAATCTCAACTGAGATTACAACTTTTTGAGCAGCAATTGTTTGAGAGAAAGGCCTTAGAAAAGTCTTAGCTAGTCTTGTTTTCAATTTGCTAGTGTTCACCTCCTTCTTTCTTGCTGAAAATATGTAAGAGAGTGAACCGTTTGAAAAAAGTTGTAAGAGGGGTATTCACCCTTCCCTTTCAAGAGATTTGCTAGTGGAAGGTGGGAGCCTCATCGAAGAGGGGCCTCGCAAGTGGATGTAGGTCACTTGACCGAACCACTTTAAAAACGGCATAATCTCTGGTTTACATTTCATTACTGCTATTTACATTACTACAAACCTTCTTACTTGCTTTATTTCCTCATTACATTTGCTACACAACTTTGCGAATACGCTTTCAAGTTAAGCACTTCCGATTCCAATTTTTATCGTACGAAAGATTTGTCAAAACCAACGTTTTAAGCCACTACACTAATTCACCCCCCCCCCCTCTTAGTGCCGCTCCGATCCTAACAATTGGTATTAGAGCTTGGCTCACTCTCATATTTGGTTTAATACCCAAGATAGATGGCTTACTCCGGCTTGCATGAGGGTCATTCTATCACATGTCCACCCTTGTTTAATGGGTCGGATTATACTTATTGGAAGAGTCGGATGAGGATCTTCCTCATTTCTATGGATTTCGAGCTTTGGACTATTGTTGACAACGGATTTCAAAAATCTTCTCTTCCGATGAGCGAATGGAATGAATCGGAGAAGAAGGTTTTTGCTTTAAATGCAAAGGCTATGAATGCCTTGTTTTGTGCACTAGACAAAAATGAATTTAGTCGTGTTTCAATTTGTGATTCGGCTTTTGATATTTGGAGAACTCTTGAGGTCACTCATGAAGGCACTAGCCGAGTGAAAGAGTCCAAAATCAACATCCTTGTGCACTCTTACGAACTTTTCCGAATGAAACTAAATGAGTCCATCAGAGACATGTACACCCGGTTTACGGATGTCATTAATAGACTCAAAGCTCTTGGTAAAGATTTTACTAACTTTGAACTAGTAACTAAAATCTTAAGATCCCTCCCTAAAAGTTAGGATCCAAAAGTTATGGCCATTCAAGAGGCCAAAGACCTTAAAACATTCCCTCTTGAAGAACTCATTGGGTCTCTAATGACATACGAAATGACATGTCAAGCTCATGACGAGCTCGAGAACCCCCTTCCAAAGAACAAGAAGGATATGACACTCAAATAACAAGAAGACCACTTGAAAGGAACATTAAGTGATGAGGACAGTGACAATGACATTGCACTTTCGACTCAAAATTTTAAAAAATATTTAAGAAAGAACAAATTTAAAAATAATACAAAAAATAAATTTGAACAAAAGAAGGACCAAGTGATTTGCTATGAATGCAAAAAACCGGGACACTACAAGAACGATTGTCCTCAAGCCAAAAAGAGAATATCAAAGAAGAAGGGGCTCAAGGCAACATGGGATGATTCAAGCGCGTCCGAAGAAGAGGAGTCCAACACCGAGCAAGTTCCTCATTACGCCCTAATGGCCATCGGAGACGAGGTAACGGATTTAATTGATGCAGATTTACCTTATCATGAATTGTTAAATGCTTTTCATGAGTTATTTGATGTATGTAAGACAAGTAGTAGAAAATATAAATTGCTAAAAAAGGAGCATGATAGTCTCACTTGTGATATCGATAAATTAAAAACTGAATATCATGATAGTTTAGCTCCATGTATAAAATGTCATGATCTAGAATCTCTCCAAAAGGAGAACTTGCTACTTAAGGATACATTGAAGAAATTCGAGGTTGGTAGCAAATCTTTGAACATGATCCTTACAAATAAGGGTCACGTTCCTAAAAGAAGTGGAATCGGATTTGTGAGAAGTCCTCACCAAAATCCAACCACCTTCATTAAAGGCCCCGTCTTACATGTTCGGCACCAAAGCAATTGTAACTTTTGTTGCAAATATGGACATAAAACTTATAAATGTCCATTCAAGAAAATTAGTCCGAACAAACTAATTTGGGTTCCTAAAGGAACCATGATCAATTCTATGTAATATGATGAACAAGTTTTTAAGGCACCCGAAAGAAAATGGGTGCCTAAAAATAATCCCTTCTTGTAGAAACATACACCATCACAAGCTAGGAGCAAGAGATGGTATCTAGATAGTGGATGCTCAAGACATATGACTGGAGATCCATCTCATTTCTCTATGCTCACTAGCAAAGAAGAAGGGTACGTCACCTTCGGAGACAACAACCAAGGCAAAATCATTGGCAAGGGAACCATAGGTAACAAATTAAAATTATTCTATTGATGATGTCTTACTAGTTGATGGATTGAAACATAATATCTTGAGTGTTAGTCAATTATGCGATAAAGGTTATATCGTTAGATTTGAATCAAATGTGTGTATTATTGAAAAACCAAACCATAACATAACTATGATTGCATTAAAACAAAATAATGTCTACACCATCAACCTTGATGAACTAAGTAATGAAATGTGCTTCTCTGCTTTAAATGATGATGTTTGGCTTTGGCATAGGAGACTAGGCCATGCAAGCATGAAACTAATATCTAAGATCTCATCTAAAGATTTAGTGCGAGGAATTCCAAATATAAAGTTTATCAAGGACAAAGTATGCGATGCATGTCAACTAGGTAAACAAATAAAAACTAGTTTCAAACCAAAAACTCAAATTAGCACCACTAGACCAGTACAATTGATTCATTTAGATTTATTTAGACCAATTGACATGACAAGTCTAGGGGGAAGCAAATATGCGTTTGTAATTGTAGATGACTATACTAGATACACTTGGACCTATTTCTTAGCTCACAAAAGTGATTGCTTCAAGTGTTTCTCTAAATTTTGTAAACTCACTCAAAACGAAAAAAGTTTCATGATTTCATCAATTCGGAGTGATCACGGTGGCGAATTTCAAAACCGTGACTTTCAAAATTTTTGTGAGGTTAATGGATACAATCATAACTTCTCCACTCCGAGGAATCCCCAACAAAATGGAGTAGTTGAAAGAAAAAATAGAAACCTACAAGAAATGGCAAGAACTATATTAAATGAACATAGTTTACCTAAGTATTTTTGGGCCGAAGCTGTAAATATGGCTTGCTACATCATGAATAGAGTCCTAATAATATCATCCTTATCAAAAACTCACTATGAATTATGGAATAACAAAAAACCAAATATTTCCTATTTTAAAGTTTTCGGTTGTAAATGCTTTATTTTGAATGAAAGGGATGCCTTAGGAAAATTTGATGCTAAATCCGATGAAGGCATCTTTCTTGGTTACTCTTCCGTTTCTAAGGCTTCTCCAGTTTTTAACAAAAGAACGTTAGTAATAGAAGAGTCTATTCATGTAGTTTTTAATGAAATTTCTAATTAAAAAAAAAAATGATTTTGATGATGATCTTGGTTTTGATAATTTGAATTTAAATGAACCCCCTCCTCAAAATAGCAACTTGGATGCACCTTCTTCCAAAATTTCCTTACCCAAGGAATGGAAGTATATAGATGCTCATCCAAAGGAGCTAATTATAGGAGATACATCAAATGGGGTTCAAACTCGTTCGTCTTTCAAGAATTTTTGTACTAACGCCGCCTTCCTTTCTCAAATCGAACCTAAATCCATTGACGAGGCCATAAAAGATGATTTTTGGGTTATTGCAATGCAAGAGGAATTGAATCAATTTGAGAGGAATAAGGTATGGAAGCTTGTTCCTAGACCTAGTGACCATTTAGTCATTGGTACTAAATGGGTCTTTAGAAACAAGCAAGACGAAAATGGTATCGTGGTTAGAAACAAGGCTAGATTAGTGGCCAAAGGTTTCAACCAAGAAGAAGGTATCGATTACGAAGAAACCTTCGCTCCCGTGGCTCGATTAGAAGCCACAAGGATGCTCCTTGCCTATGCTAGTAGTAATAATTTTAAACTATTTCAAATGGATGTCAAAAGTGCTTTCTTGAATGGTTTTATTTCCGAAGAAGTATATGTCGAACAACCTCCCAGATTTGAAAATTCTCTTCTTCCTAACCATGTATTCAAATTGACTAAGGCCCTCTATGGCTTGAAACAAGCTCCTAGAGCTTGGTATGAAAGGCTTAGTTCCTTTCTTATTTTAAATAATTTTACTAAAGGCAAGGTTGATACTACATTGTTTATTAAACATTTTGAAAATAATTTTCTTATTGTGCAAATTTATGTTGACGATATTATTTTTGGCTCTTCGGATGAATCACTATGTGAATCATTTGCCAAATGTATGAGTCATGAATTTGAAATGAGTTTAATGGGTGAATTAACTTTCTTTTTGGGATTACAAATCAAACAACTTAGTGATGGTATATTTCTTAACCAATCTAAATATACATTAGAATTGTTAAAATGATTTAACATGGATAATTCAAAAGCAATAAACACCCCTATGAGTACTGCGACTAAGTTAGATATGGATGAAAATAGTGAAAATTTTGATCAAAAAACATATAGGGGAATGATAGGTAGTCTACTCTACCTCACCGCGACTAGACCGGATATTATGTTTAGTGTAGGACTTTGCGCTAGGTTTCAATCAAATCCTAAATTATCTCATCTTAAAAGTGTTAAAAGAATATTTAGGTATCTTAAAGGAACTCCAAATCTAGGACTATGGTATCCAAAATCTGAAAATTTTGATTTAATAGCTTATGCAGATGCCGATTTTGGCGGATGTAGGATAGATAGAAAAAGTACATCTAGAACATGCCAATTTTTAGGACATGTATTTGTTTTTTGGACTTCCAAGAAACAAAATTCAGTTGCACTATCTACGGCGGAAGCCGAATACATTGCTGCAAGTGCATGCTGTGCACAAGTTGTTTGGATGCAAAATACATTAGAAGACTATGGAATTCACTTTAAAAATATTCCCATAAAATGTGATAATACTAGTACCATATGTCTTACTAAAAATCCAATTCAGCACTCTAGAACTATGCACATCGACGTTAGGCATCATTTCATACGCGATCATGTCCTTAACAATAATGTTGTTCTAGAATTCATTGACACAAAGCATCAATTAGCAGATATATTTACAAAAGCTTTAAATGAAGACCAATTTGAATTCATTAGAAGGGAATTAGGTATGTTAAATTGTCCCTAAGAATAAACTTGTTTGAATGGATTTTCCGTAAAGTTTTTCATTCTCTCTCCGCTCCTCGATGAATCTGATCCTTCTCTTTCGATTCTAAATGACTTGTTAAATTATCTTATCCTATCTTGAGTCAAACACCTCTCCCATCTGATCAAGATTAATGATTTTATGATATTTTGAATCTCGAAATTGATTTTGATGGCTTGATTATGAGTTTCAAGTTGACGAATTGAATTTGAATAGATTTGTATTCGAATTATGATATTGACTTATTTGAGTTACTACATGAAACTTTTTTCTTATCCCAATCTCTTCTTTGTACATCTACAATTTTTGTTATTTATAGAAAGAAGAGATTTGATAATATGGATGAATGCTGAATTTTCCTTTAAGATGAACTCTGCGTAAATATTTTAGCATACTTATTTTTGAATGATAAAATCTTTTTATGATCAATGATAATATAGATGAATGATGTATAATCAATGATAAAATCTTTGTATGACAAATTATGTGCTTCAAGTCTCATTCCCTTTTTGTTGATGACAAAGGGGGAGAAAAGTGATGACTTGTATCATTTTAATAGCATGACTTATATGAATTGCAAAAGTTTGTGTGATATGAATGTCTTATATGCCTTGCAAAATCCATGAGAATAACGCAAGATCGATTGATCATATTGAAAGCATGCCTTACATTTATATCATGAAATTCATGTTGAAAATCTTTATCTCCTGCCGTAGTAAAAATTGTCTCTTATCATTCGACTTGAAAATAATTTTCATCGAAGTTTTGTATTTACTATTGCTTAATGAGAATAATGATAAGTTCTACGGTTAGAACTTATCGGTTTATGCTTGAATTCAATGGATGAAATTCAAGTGTTTTCATCTTCTCATAATATGGCATATAGATAGGGGGAGTTATGTTTAACTCCGTCATCAATTGATTGTCATCATCAAAAAGGGGGAGATTGTTGAATCTTAGATTTTGATGATAAAATCAATTGATGGGTTAATTGATCTAATCCATATTATTTAGTTAAGTGTACAGGAGTAACTACGATAACCAGAAAACACAAAGCAAGAATACCAAAGTCAAGTTCGATGGACGTTTAAGAGTCCGAAGAATCGTCAGAGATGCTGTCGGAACCAACCGAGAAGAAATCAGGAACCTGTCAGAATTTTTGAAAGTTCACCGAAGAGATCGTCGGAGGTTCACGGAGATCACCGAGAAGGCTCGGCTACTCGTTAAAGTCATCACAAGTTCGGGAGCTTGCTGGGAGTCCGTCGGAAGAAGTTCGTCGGAAAGCTCGCCGGAACAAGACTCGACGTTCGCGGTTGAAAACTTGCTTAGGATGTGTTTTGTTATGTAGTTCACTTGTAATTAGGATTAGGATTAAGAGATAATCATATATCCTGGTTAGGGGCCAATTGGGCCCAAAATTAGACTTGGTTTGGGCTAAATTTGAAGCTCAACAAGTGAACCGAAGGGTCTGGCGGTGGCACCGCCCAACACCCGAGAGCTGGGCGGTGGCACCGCCAGCATCGGGAACCAAAAGAGAATTCAAATTTTGGAGCCCAAATTTGAATCCTCTTGAGGCCTATAAATACCCCTCAAATCTCAACTGAGATTACAACTTTTTGAGCAGCAATTGTTTGAGAGAAAGGCCTTAGAAAAGTCTTAGCTAGTCTTGTTTTCAATTTGCTAGTATTCACCTCCTTTTTTCTTGCTGAAAATCTATAAGAGAGTGAACCGCTTGTAAAAAGTTGTAAGAGGGGTATTCACCCTTCTCTTTCAAGAGATTTGCTAGGGGAAGGTGGGAGCCTCATCGAAGAGGGGCCTCGCAAGTGGATGTAGGTCACTTGACCGAACCACTTTAAAAATGGTGTAATCTCTGGTTTGCATTTCATTACTACTATTTACATTACTGCAAACCTTCTTACTTGCTTTATTTCCTCATTACATTTGCTGCATAATTTTGCGAATACGCTTTCAAGTTAAGCACTTCCGATTCCGATTTTTATCGTACGAAAGATTTTTCGAAACCAACGTTTTAAGCCACTGCACTAATTCACCCCCCCCCTCTTAGTGCCGCTCCGATCCTAACACCATCAACCCTCCATAGCCTCCTAAAGCAATTCCCACAATTGCTTAAAAGGTCGTCGCTAAATTTCATCGTCATCTCCACCACTACGGATCATCTTTTGATCTCCCCGTGAATTGCAATAGGTTTTGGTTTCCTACCTTACTGCTGCTACAATTTAGTTATTCTTATTCAAAAATCCTAAAAAAATTGTTCCTATATTGCTGCATAAACTTTTCATCACAAAGTCTTCATCTCTACAACGAAAGATACATTGCAGAATTCCAACCGCATAGCACTTTCTATTTGATCTTGCTATTGTGTTTTTTTTATCTAATTTTTTATGAAATTTTTATGAAATCTTTGACACTTCCTAACATCATATTTCCCTTTAGTTTTTTCAAAAAAAATTCAATATAAACCATTGATCTTTTACGTCTAATCTGCTATACTTGAAAATCTGCATTGTAAAATTTCAGCCGCATAGCACTATTTGTTTGATCTTGATACTATGTTATTTCTGTCCAAATCTCTACGAAATTTTTATTATAGCTTTGACACTTCCTTACAGTTGATTTCCTTTTAGTTTCGTCAAAAAAATCTCAATATAACCTACTGATCTTTTACGTCCAATCTGATACACTTGAAAATCTATGCTACAGAAAATTTCAACTGCATATTGTTGCCTTAACCCATCTAATTGCAATATTTTCTTAACGAAATTTCTTAGATACTTCATAGATCATCTTGGCTTCTATTTAAGATTGATCTATTGAAGAATTTATCTCTAAAAACGATTTTGTGTTGCTACAAATTTTCGTCCCAAGTTGCTAAAATTTTTCGACGAGAATTCTACTATCACAGCTTGCACTAATTTCCTTGCTGTTATATTGCCAAAATTTTCTTGATTAAATTAGACATCCTTGCTGTCATATAAACTATAATTTTTCTGTTAATTCCCTCCTCAATTATCCTAAGTTTTTGCTGAAAATTTCGTCAAAAAATCGCTATTTCTTCGACGACAATTCTGCTCTTACAAGATAGCATATACTTGCTGCAACTTCCACTGATTTCTATCAAACCTTTGCTGCCATCTACCATAGATCCAAAACTTTCATCCGTAGCCCTAAAACTCCACTAAATCACACTCTCAAACTGCACCCAAAATAGCCACAAAAAAAGCCTAAACCATAGCCTACATCCACCAATCCACCAACCCTTTCGACCATCACCTCTCTCAACCAATACATGCCTTTAACCCGACAACAAAAGAGAGATCTTAACATCACAGATTTGCAGCATATACTATGGTATCTGATGATGTAATCAATACTAAATTTGAAGTCTTCGAGGCATAAATGGAGGATAAGATTCGGACGCTCTTTACGGAACTCAGATTGGGCCGACCACTAAGCCTGAAGAAATCACATCAAGGAGAGAGCTTTGCCCAATCGCACCAAGCCCAAAGATATGACTTCCAAGAGAGGGGAAGCTCTATGACTGACCCCAACTATCCATGCATGAGAGTGGACTTCCCTAGATGGGAAGAAGGAGACCCGATTGGTTGGATCTCATGCGCGGAGCGATATTTTCGGTACCAAAAAACCGTGGATGCATCTATGGTGAAAATTACAGCTATACATCTTGAAGGGGATGCTATATAGTGGTTTGAATAGTTTGAATATACTTATAAAGTCCTTTCATAGTGACAATTCAAAGAAGGACTACTGATCCGCTTTGGACCAACCGATTATCAGAACATTGACGGACAACTAGCAAAGATCCGACAAACATCCACCATTCGAGATTACCAAACCAGGTTTGAAAGGTTAACTAATTAAACTCATGATTGGTCTCAAAAACAGCTATTGGGGATCTTTATTGAGGGCTTGAAGCCGGAGATCCAAGGAGAAGTTAAAGCGCGACAATCGTACACGCTTATGGCAGCCATCTCTTTCGCACGATGGAACCATGAAGCTCGGAGGACTAGGGTCACTCCTTAACTAGCAATACTGAAGCATTCAACCCCCGCTACTATTGACCGAGTCCCTACACCAAAATGGTTGACAAGAGAAGAGATTCGGGAGCGATATGTAAAGGGGTTATGTTGGCATTGCGACGAACCGTGGAGCCGTGAGCATCGCTATACTAAAGGGAGACTTCTTATGATTGAACCAATAGAAGAAGAGATCATTGAATATCCAGAAGAGAGCCTTGAACATGAAGAAGAAGATGCAGAAGAAGAGCCACAACCGATTGAAATTATGGTACATGCATTAGCCGGCTACTCAAACTCGCAAACGATGAAAGTTGGAGGCCTTCTCAAACAACAACCGATCACTGTTCTCATCGACACGGGCAGTACTAATAACTTCCTAAACAGTAAGGTTGCTGTCCAGATGGCCTTACCTATCAAGAATTGTAGCAGGTTTGACATTAAGGTCACCGACGGACGGATTTTGAAGTATGATCGTAGGCGCCCGCGAGTGAAACTATTGCTACAGGACCAAGAGATAATTGCATATTTCTTCCTCCTCTCTCTTGATGAGTATGAGGCCATGCTCAAAATTAAATGATTGACAACATTAGGTGATGTTTCTTGGAATTTTATGCAACTAATTATGAAATTTTACAATAAGGAGAAACATGTGATACTGCACGGGAAACGTGGGGGCGACGTAATGACGATTTGCACACAACAAATGGAGAAGGTTTTGCATAAAACATGCAGCGGCTTTTTGGTACAACTTGAGCAGCAAACTAAGGGAGAGCCAATAGAATTTGAAGATCCAAACCTACTTCCTTTGTTTGCTGAATTTTTAGATATATTTGACGAACCGCACAACTTACCTCTTACCCATTGGCATGATCATTATATACCGATTCTTCCAAGAAAACCTCCAAAAAATACTCGGCCATATTAGTATCTACATCTCCAGAAGGATGAAATAGAAAGGATTGTAAAAGAGATGCTCGAAACAGGAGTTATTCGGCCAAGTTACAATCTCTACTCTTCATCGGTGTTACTTGTACGCAAGAAGGACGGAATATGGTGAATATGCGTTGATTACCGAGCTCTCAATGGTAAAACCATCAAGGATAAATACCCTATTCCAGTAGTAGATGAATTGCTAGATGAAAGGGAGCACAAATCTTCAGAAAGTTGGACCTTCGATCCAGGTATCGTCAAATACGAGTGTGCGAAAAAGGCATACCGAAAATCGCCTTTCGAACACACAACGAACACTATGAATTTTTGCTTTCTGCAACAAACGATGGAATATCTTGGGCATATCATATCAGAGGAAGGTGTGATGGTGGACCCCTCCAAAATAGAAGTAATGCAGAACTAGCTAACCCCGAGGAACATAAATTACTACATAGATTTCTAAGTTTAATAGGCTACTACCGTAAGTTCGTGAAAAAATATGGAAAGATCAGTGCACCACTTACTTCCTTACTGAAAAAAGATGTCTTCCAATGGTCGGACAAAGCCTTCGTTACCTTCGACAAACATAAGGCAGCCATGATGACGACATTGGTGCTAGCACTACCAGATTTCAACCGACCCTTCATTATTGAGGTGAACGCATTTGGAGTCGGAATTGGAGTCATTCTCATACAAGAGGGTCGACCACTCGCATACACTACCAAGGCATTATCTCCCTCCCATCAAAATATGTCAACATATGATAAGGAGATGCTCGCCATTGTGCACGTAGCAACAAGGTGGAGACCCTACTTGATCGATCAACGATTTCAAATTAAAACCGACCATAAAAGCCTCAAGTACTTTTTGGAGCAAAAGATATCATCCCTTGAGCAGCAAAAATGGGTAACAAAACTTCTTGGATTTGATTATGAAATAACTTACAAAAAGTGGAAAGAGAATATTATTGCAGATGCGCTTTTGCAACTATCCGAGCAAGCTGAATTTTTGTTCGTTTCACTTCCGACCAGCAACTTCCTTGAGGATATTAAGATGGAATGGCAAGAAGATTCGGAGACTAGTAAGATCATAAAAAAATTGGAGGAAGCATCAAGCTCCATGGCTTATCACAATTGGGACTTAAAAGAATTACACTATAAGGGATGCATTGTGCTTATGATAAATTCTACTTGCATCTTCACGAGTAGATTTTGGAAAAAGTTATTCCATATGTAAGGTACTAAATTAAAAAGGCGTACGGCACATCACCCACAAATCGACAGCCAGACAGAAGTTGTAAATAGGTGCTTGGAGATAGCCCAAATCCACCCACCAAATATGACTACCCAAGGAGAACTCTAGATCCAGCCAAGTGCCATTATTGATTGACGGATTGTGACTCGACGACGACGACCCACTACTAAAGTGCTAATATAGTGGGTGAACCTACCAACAGAAGATCCCACTTGGGAGAACTATGATGACTTGAAGATTAAATTCTCAAAATTCATGAATCGTTAGCCTCGAGGACCAGGCTGATTTGAAGAGGACGGGTCTGTGAGGACTCTAGCTAGGAGAGTCCTAATTAAGAGGGACATTCATGTAAAACCTACCTAAGTTGACCCCTATTAAAGAGGTGAAGAGGCCGGCTAGGGTTAGGAGGTTGTTTCTTAGAGAAGAATTAGGAGTTGTAAAGGAACATGAGTCTTGAGTAGAAGTCCTATTAGGAGTTGGTTAGAAGTAGGAGTCTTGAGTAGAAGTCCTATTAGGAGTTAGGGTTTAGAAGCCCTATAAATAACCATGTATTCCTCCTCTTTTCATAAGCAATAGATGAATTTTTTCTGTAGCCTTTGAGCAGCAACTTGGAGGGAGGAACCCCTATAGAGTTCCAAGGAGGCTGATCCCCTAAAGAGATCGACCTCAAGTTTAGAATCTATAAGGGTTCTATCATGGTTCTATCAATATGGTATATTAATAGGGGAGTTTAGTGAAACTCCATCATTAATTTGTTGTCATCATAAAAAAGGAGGAGATTATTGAATCTCATATTTTGATGATGAAACTAATTCATAAAGTTTGTGATCTAATGTGTATTTAAGTGATGTAGGACTAGCTTTGATCAACGAGAGGAAAATTAATTAAAGTATGAAGAATAAGAAGTTGGGCTGAAATTAAACATGTCAGAAGATTGGACGTTAGACCAGAGGAATGATCGACGTGTCGGCAGAAGGCTTCGTACCATGATTTCGAGCATGAGGCCAAGAAGATCAGACAATATGCTAAGGAGATCTGATGTTGCGAGAAGGCAACATGCTAGGTAATACATTGAAGGAGAGGACAATACGCTAAAGGGTCAAATGAAGTATCGGATGAACAATGACATACCAGTCAACTTAGTATTCTTGCTTATAATAATTTGCCAATATCAAAGTAGTTTTAGTTGTAATTGGGTTGGATTAGAATGTAATTAGGTCAACTCAATTACAGGCCAACTAGGCCAGAATTGGGGTTGTTTTAGGCCAAGAGAAATGCTCACTTATTGACCCGAAGCCACATCAGGCGGTGGCACCGCCGGAGCTAGCAGTAGCATCGCTAGTGGCTTAGTCTCTAAGACACAATCTCCAAGACTATGTCAGGTGGTAGTACTACCAGACTAGGTGATGGTACAACCCAGTATCAGTGCTGCAGGCGGTGGTACCACCAGTACCCCGAAAATCGAGGATGAGACACTTTTAGGCTCTAAGTTTGAATCTAATTGGTGCTTATAAATACCCCTCTCATCCTTGCTCAAATAACAAAAGAACTGAGAGAAAAAAGATATATAAACATCTATATAATCCAATAATATAGAGGCTTAATAAATATTTAATTAGATAGGGGCTCCGGTGGATATCTCAAATCCAAACCTCTACTCATCGCAATACCTACTATATATGTGTGACCCTCTAGGCCCAATATCGAGCTGGCCATGAGTCATACCTGTCAGAACTCCTAGCTCAGTGAACTATTATCTCCATAATAATTCACTTGACTCATCAATTGCGGATGTACTAGGCCACTACGCTGTAATCCCCAAACGATATAGGGAAATCCAATCGTTTGTATATATATGTCCTCAATTACCATATGCCCAAAGTCCCTCATCTATCTAATATCCTAGAGACCGCATACCATGCATGGTGCTATCAGGCCCGTACAGTTTCTCCTTAAGTATCGCTCTAATCAGATTCTCCTATAGAACTTTCTCTTTCTCAATCCGAATGTCCTTGGCTAAGGATTTGCCTTAGCAAGAATACATAGGATATTTCTCTCATGATACTGAGAACAGATGATCCTTTATCGACACTTAATAGCCCTCATAAGGATGGTTGCCACTCCCGATGATCGGTTGTACTAGATCTCGAACTTCCAAACCTATAAGTCTGGTATCAAAGAGTGGAGTACTCATAAAGGACATTCTTGGTGTCTCAAGTTTAAGGGCTAGGTACACCACTAGGATGATGGAATCACTATCTGATAATGAGATATCATCAACCATCCAATATTCTATGAGCATATCAATTAGTGAACTCATTTTTCAATTAGCACCTATACTATAGCCCTAGTGTTCCCACATAAGCAGCTATAAGACCAACTACCTCAATCATATGGATGGGTATATAGCATACTAGTTTGTTCGGTTATCTCGATATCTTTATCGAGTAACCTATAACCAGGAATATTTAGGGTCTGTGTTTAAAGGTGAATCAATCTCTTTATCGTGATCTCATCACGATCCGATTCTCATTGTACAAATCCATGGACATCACAATATATATATGCAACAAGTAAAATAAAGTAAGAAAATACCAAAATAATAATAAGTAAAAAGACTACGTGTCATGTCATTTGTGCCATCACTCACGTGATTGGCTTGTAAGGCACCCGTGACTAGCAGATCTATGGAAGAGGATGAAGAATGTCAACTGCCCTCCTCTCTAGCGGTGATCCACATGATAGGGGCTATGAAGATTCTCCTTAAATCGGTACTCAAATCTCCTCGTTGTGCGCACCACGTAATCAAGAAGGGGATAGCCCTTCTTATTGTCCACACACCCCAACCATAGGGTGCTGGTGAAGAGGACAAAGGGAGAGGAGAAAAGTAGGTGGTAGTAAAAAATGGTCTAGCTTATGACTCTTTAGTTCTCTCATATTTATAGAGGCCCCCATCAACTTAACCCTAATGGATCCTACCCTATTGGATACTAAAACTCTATCCAACTACCCAAGCCTCTTAAATTTATGAATTTATACCCAATAATCTCTCATTGGCTCTTATTAGATCTTATCCATAAGATCCAATAATTCAAGGGCTTACTGGATATCTAATAAGATAGGGGCTCCAAAGGATATCTTATATCCGAACCTCTACTAGTCACAACACCTACCATATGTGTTTGACTCTCTAGGCCCAATATCGAGTTGACCATGAGTCATACTTGTCAAAACTCCTTCTAGCTCAAAGAATTCGTAACTCTATAATAATTCACTGGACTCATCAACTATGGATATACTAGGCCACTACGCCGCAATCCTTAAACGATACAGGGGAATTTACTCCATTGGACCTATTTATCCTCAGTTTCCAAATATCTATAGTCCCTCATCCATCTAATATCCAAAAGACCATATATTGGGCATGGTGTTGTCATGCCCATACGGTTTCTACTCGGGTCTCACTTTAATTGGGTTCTCCCGGAGAACTCTTTCTCTCTCAATTTGAATGACCCTGATTAGGGATTTTCCTAAGTAGGAACACATGGGATATTCCTCTTATGATACCAAGAGTGTATGATCCTCTATTGACATTTAATAGTTCTTGTAAGGTTGGCTAACACTATCGATGACCGAGTATGCTAAATCTAAAACTTCCAGGTCTATAAATCTAGTATCAAAGAGTGGAGTACTCATACAGGACTGTTAGTCATAGGTCCCCTACAAGCTAATCACGTGAGTGATGACACGTATGACATGACACGCACTCTTTTTACTTATTATATTATTTAGTATTTTATCACTTTATATTGCTTATTGCATGAATATATATATTGTGATGTCTATGGATTTGTGCAATGGGAATATGATCATGATGAGATCATGATAATAAGACCAATTCACCTTTAAATATAGATCCTAAATAATCATAGTCATAGATTACTCGAGAGAAACATCGAGATAACCAAACAAATTAGTGTACTATATATCCATTGATATGATGGAGGTAGCTAGTCTCATAGCTGCTTATGTGAGGATACTAGGGATATAGTGCAAGTGCTAATTTGAGAATGAGTTCATTGATTGATCCACTTACTGAATGCTGGATGGTTGATGATGCCTTATTGTCAGACAATAATTCTATAGTCCTAGTGGTATATCTGGTCCTTAGACTTGAGACACCAAGGATGTCCTATATGAGTACACCACTCTTTGATACTAGACTTATAAGCTTGGAAGTTCAAGATCTAGCATAGCTAGTCATCAGAAGTGGTAGCCAACCTTACAAGCGCTATTGAGTGTTGATAGAGGATCATCTACTCTCGGTGTCATGAGAGAAATTTTTTGTATTCTTGCTCAAACAAATCCCTGGCTAGGGTCATTCAGATTGAGAGAGAAAGAGTTCTCCGAGAGAATCCGATTAGAGCGAGACACGAGTAGAAACTGTATGGACATGATAGTACCATACCTGGTAATGGTCTCTGGGGTATTAGATGGATGAAGGACTATAGATACATAGTAACTGAGGACACACAGGTCTAGTAGATTGGATTCCCCTTTATCATTTAGGGATTACGGCGTAGTGGCCTAATACGTCTGCAATCGATGAGTCGAGTGAATTATTTTGGAGATAATAATTTACTAAGCCAGAAAGAGTTTTGACAAGTATGACTCATGACCAGCTCGTTATTGGCCCTAGAGGGTCATACACATATGATAGGCATTGCGATGAGTAGAGGTTCGAATATGAGATATCTGTCGGAGCTCCTATCTTATTGGATATCTAATAAGCCCATGAATTATTGGATCCTATGGATGAGATCCAATAAGAGCCATTGAGTGATTATTGGATAGAGATCCACTAATCTAAGAGGGTTGGGTTATTGGTTAGAGATCCAATACCTAATAGGGCAAGATCCATTAGGGTTAAGTTAATAGGGGGGTCTCTATAAATATGAGAGAACAAAAGACCTATAGGCAAGAGGCTTCTTGGTTGTCACCTCCTATTCTCCTCTCCCCTTCTCCTCCTCAGATACTAGGTGTAGAGATTTAGGCAGTGATTTGAGGAGCACCATTGAAGCCCTACTATGTGAATCACCGCTAGAGAGGAGGACGCTTGACCTCCATCCTCTCCTATAGATCTGCATGGATTCAAGGATATATGATCTCCCTATGTAACACAACTATCTCATGCGTGGTTTTTAGTTTCGCAGATTTTGCACACCAATCTTCGCACGATGATGAACATCTTTTTGGGAAATTTGGGGTTTTTATTTTATGTTCTTTCGTTGCGCATGTGATGTCACCCCTAGATTTCCCTACAAGAACATCCTTTGTGTCTTAAGTCTAAAGACTAGATACACCACTAGGATGATGAAATCATTATCTGAAAATGAGGTATCATTAACCATCCAGCATTTCGTGAGCCGATCAATCAATGAACTCATTCTCCAATAAGTACCGACGCGGTATCTCTAGTGTCCTCACATGAGCAGCTATAAGATCAACCACCTCCATCATATGGATAGGTGTACAACACACTAGTCTATCCGATCATCTTAATATCTCTCTCGAGTGACCTTTGATCGAGATTATTTAGGGCTTATGTTTAAAGGCAAATCGACCTCATTATCATAATCTCATCATGATCTAATTTCCATTGCACTGATCCATAGACATCACAATATATGCAATAGGCAATATAAAGTAAGAAAAATATCAAATAAATAATAAGCAAAGAGAGTGCATATCATGTCACATGTGCTATCACTCACGTGATTGGCTTGTAGGGCACCTATGACTAGCATGATCGCCCTAAGTCTCCTTCAGCTCTACCTCCTTTGACCTGATGCAGTTGGGTCCTAGTGACCCTTTTTTGTTTGTTTTATTAGCTCTTGCTTTATGGCCTCACCCTTAGTATGGCATCTATTTTTATAAATTGTTTTGTCCATTTTAATGAAACCCTCTTTAGAATGTATTAATTATTGGGAAATCTTGGAGGCGACATCACATGCGCAGCGAAAGAACAAGAAAACAAAAATCCCCAATTTCCCAAAAGATGTTCGTCGTCGTGCGAAGATTGGTGCATAAAAATCCGCAAAACAAACTGCATATAGAATAGATTGAGTTACCTAGGGAGATCGTATATCCGTGTTTCCTTGTAGATCTCTAGGAAAGGGTGAAGGAGGTCAAGCGTCCTCCTCTCTAGCGGTGATCCACATAACAGGGCTGTGACTAGACTGCTCAAAACTCCAGACCTGCTTTGAGGTGGAGAGGGGGAGGAGAATAGGAGAGGCAAGTGTTAGGACCCTTTTTCTGAGCTTTTGAATAATGTTTATTGAGTCTGTTTAGTCCAGTTGTTTATTGAGTCGGTTTAGTTCAGTTAAAGTCAAGTAGAGGTTTATTTAATATTTATTTATTATTAGAGTTCAAGTCCTGATGGACTTTGGGTGGAACTCTATAAATAGGGATGTAACTGTTTCTTTTCAGTAATCTATGAAAAATACTATTCTGTCTTTTGACAAACCCTAGGAGGTCGATCCCCTCGAAGCGATCAAGGAGGGCCGATCCCCTCGAAGCGATCAAGGAGGGCCGATCCCCTTGAAGCGATCAAGGAGGCTGATCCCCTCGAAGTGATTATTATCATCCCCATTTCTCCCCTTTCATCGACGATAATGCTTTAGGGTCTTATCATTTGGTATCAGAGCCTACGATAAGACCTTTAGGGTCTTACCATTTGGTATCAAAGCATTCTCATTTCTTCAATTTCTTCTACGATAAGACTTTAGGATATTATCATTTGGTATCAGAGCGATGATAAGACTATAGGGTCTTATCATTTGGTATTAGAGCAACTCACGGATTGCCCTTGTTCCTAGCCGCGTCACCACCACTTTTCCCAGTCGCATCGCAGCCGCTCGATCACCTAGCCAGCGACCTCTTATCCTCGCATCCCCATCTTGCTTGAGCGAGAAGGACCGCCGGCACCGCAACTGCGGTTGCAGAAACAGAGCTTCCTCTATTGCCGCAGCCCCTCGTCGATCGCAGCCATGCCTCGAGCACCGTCGCCTTCCAGCCGACCCACCACCACTGCCAGCCACCGTGCGGCGACCGCTGCTCACCTCCCAACCGCCGCTCCCCCTAGCTCGGGCGAGAACGACCACCGCCACTCCCCCTTGCTCTGCCCCCTTGGTGACCGAAACAGGGCAACCCTCTTGCTGCTGCGAATGGTTGCCACCACCGTCGCCACTGCTGCCCAGCCAGCGACGACGCCGCTAGCTGCCCAACCTACCACCATCGATTCCATTTTCCACTACAGCCTCAACCTCGGCAACACCACCGCAGCCGCCCTCCAACAGCACACGCAGCAAGCTCTTGTGCGGCCGCTTCAACCTCGGCAACGCACGCACTGACTCCTCTTCTCAACCTCGGCCGCTTCAACGGCACCATTTTGTCCTCAACCGAATGTGATCCCTTGACGTCACCAACGCCTCCTTCCATAGTGTGGTAAAGACAGAGCAACGCTGCCTTCCATCTGCACCATCGCAACCATCGCAGCGACAGGCTCTTGGCGACGCTTCCCCCAGCTGCAGCCACATCAACGCAGTCGCCTTCCAACCCCGGTGCTCTCGCTCCACGCAGCGATAGAAACAGGGCAGCTACTCTTCCTCCAATGCAGCGACCACAGCACTGCCCTTGCCGTCCACCTCCTCGGTAACTTCGCATTGACAGTGTTGATGCCCTTGACCGACACCAAAAATAGGAGTTGAGATTACAGATTTGCAGTCTTACGCAATGGCCACTGATAACTCGGTGAAAGCACAAATGGAAGCATTAGAAATCATAATTGAGAACCGACTGCAAGAAACACTTAATGATTTCAAAAAGAGCCTACTGGAGAGCCTCAGCAAATTTCAACAAAATGGGAGCTCAAGTTCTACGTTGCATAGATCTAAAAATACAGGAAAAGTGCCCCAAGATTGTGACACAAATTACTCACACATGAAGATGGAATTTTCGAGATGGAAAGATGGAGATCCGACCAATTGGATCTCTAATGTAGAAATTTTTTTCCGTTTTTACAGAACCCCAGAAGAATCCAAGGTAGAAGTAGCCTCAATCCAGCTCGAGGGAGATGCACTCCAGTGGTACGATTGGTATGAAACTTTCCAGGGAGTTCCTTCGTGGGAGCAGTTCAAAAGAGGGCTTCTTGTTCGCTTTGGCCCATCCGAATATGAGAATATTAATTGCTAGCTTGCCAAAATTCGTCAGACTTCTACAGTGTTAGAATATCAGAGTAGGTTTGAAAGATTGTCAAATCAAGTTAGAGATTGGTCAGACCGACAACTTCTGTATACATTTATTGAAGGGCTTATTCGAAAGATCCGGTGTGAAGTTAAGGCTCGTCAACCCCGCACTATGATGCTGCGATCTCATTTGCAAATCTATATGAGAAAAAAATTAGCAATGAAAGATCAGCAAGGGGTTTGTACTATGATGAAAAATGGAGTATGGAGCACCGATGTAAACAAGGGCAACTTCTGATGATTGAATCAATTGGAGAGGAGCCGAAAGCTAAGAATGTGGACTTCGATCATGAAGGTATAAATTCTAATGAAGACATTGAACCTACCGTACATACAATGCATACATTAGCCGACTACTCTACCCCGCAAACTATGGAAGTTGCCGAAACTCTAGAGCATCAGCCTATTATAGTTTTGATTGATACTGGTAGCACTAACAATTTTATGGACAGTGAGATTGTTGACCGATTGGCCCACCACATTGAAGACTATGACATATTCAAAGTAAAGATCACTGATGGACATATTTTAACTTGTGATAGCAAAGGTTCAAAGATAAAATTGATTATATAGGGCCAGAAGTTTCATGCAACGAATACTACACTGAAAGACCGACCTGTTGCTTACACTATCAAAAAGTGGAGACTATACTTACTTGATCAACGGGTTGTGATGCGTTGCAGATAGTCAATAGCTAAAGTGCCGAAAGAGAAGCTCCCCGAGATTTATGCTGCTCAGCCTTGAGGACAAGGCTGATTTGAAGAGGGAGGAACTGTTAGGACCCTTTTTCTAAGCTTTTGAATAATGTTTATTGAGTCTATTTAGTCCAGTTGTTTATTGAGTCGGTTTGGTTCAATTAGAGTCAAATAGAGGTTTATTTAATATTTATTTAGTATTAGAGTTCAAGTCCTAATGGACATTGGGTGGAACTCTATAAATAGGGATTTAACTATTTCTTTTCAGTAATCTATGAAAAATACTATTCTGTCTTTTGACAAACCTTAGGAGGTCGATCCTCTCGAAGCGATCAAGGAGGGTCGATCCCCTCGAAGCAATCAAGGAGGCCGATCCCCTCGAAGTGATCATTATCATCCCCATTTCTCCCCTTTCTTCGACGATAAGGCTTTAGGGTCTTATCATTTGGTATCAGAGCCTACGATAAGACTTTAGGGTCTTATTAGCAAGCAAAGGCTCTAGCCTATGAACCACTGAATCCCTCCTATTTATAGAGGTCCCTTGTCAAACCCTAATGGATCCTCCCCTAGTGGGTATTAGATATGCATCTAATTATACAAGCCTTTTAGTTTAGTAAATCTCTATCCAATAATCTCTCATGGGCTCTTATTCGTGTTGAATCTCGTATTTTGATGATGAAACTACTTGATATATGTTTATGATTTAATCTACGTTTTGAGTGATGCAGGATGCTTCGATCAGGATGAGACAATTAAAGCAGGAAAATCATGTTGTGCCGGAGGAACATGTCAGAAGATTGGACGTCGGGCCGGTGGATCGGTCGATGTATCGACAGAAGGCTTCGAGCCGTGGACTCGGGCATCGGGCCAAGAAGAGCGGGTATTGTGCCAAGGATATCGGAGTTACGGAGTCAATTGGCCGATTGGGCAATAGGCTGCATGAAAGGACGATGCGCCGAAGAATCGGACGAAGCGTCGAGGGACCAATGACATGCCGGACAACTTGGTTAATTGCTTAGGATTAATTGTCTCGATCGAAGTTTTTGTTTTGAGTGTGCAGGATTAACTACGATGGAAGTAAGACATGCAGCAGGAGTTATGCCGGAGTCATGACAATGATCATGTTGGGAGTTCGAGAGCTCAACGAAAGTTCGGATAGTCGTCGGAGGTTCTGCGGGAACAAATCCGAGAAGTCCAGAAGCTTGCCAAAGAAGCTCGTCGGAACTCGCCAAGTGGATCGTCGTAAGTCCAGGAGTTTGCCGGAAGTCCGCAGGAGCATCACCGAGGGTTCATCGGATGATCGACGGAAGTTCGTCGGAAACTCGCCGGAAGAAGCGATTGACGCACCGGAGCAAGCTGCAGAAATTGTCTTAGGATTTATCATAGTTAGCACTAATGATTAAGTTGAAAATGGGAGGTGATCCCATTAGCTTAATCTTGGGGCAATTGGGCCCCTGAAAAACCCAAATTGGGCCGAATGGATCAACCCATTCAGACCCTGGTTGCTGTGGGAGGTGCAACCGCCCAAGCCAGGAGGTAGCACCGCCTGGGCTAAGTCTCCCAGGGAGACTAGGCGGTGCAACCGCCCCAGCCAGGAGGTGTAACCGCCTGGGCTCAGTCTCCGAGCGAGATGGGCGGTGCAACCTCTCCTGACAAGAGGTGGCACCACCTGAGCTCAAGTTTCGAGCTCTGCTAGGCGGTGCGACCGCCCTAGTCAGGAGGTGCAACCGCCGGAGCTCGGTCTTCGAGCTCTGGCAGAGAGGTGCAACCGCCCCTGACAGAGGTGGCACCGCCCAGAGGCTCAGTCTTCGAGCTCTGCTAAGCGGTGCAACCGCTCCAGTCAAGAGGTGCAACTGCCTGATCCCGGAATTCTGGGAATTGATAGTTTTGAGCTCCAAATTTGAACTGGGTTGGGGCCTATAAATACCCCACCCATTCAGCACATAAAGCACACAGACATACACCGAAATCTTGATCCTTTCTATGATTCTTAGAGCTCAAAAGTGTTGTAAAGGCCAAAAGTTCTTCTCCCTCTGTTCTTCCAAGTTCTGAGTTTTAAAGAGAGGAGAGAAAATTTCTGTAAGGGTTGTCTCCTAAGCCCGTCAAAAGGAATGAAACTGTAAAAGGGTGGTTGGCCTTCGCCTATTGAAGGAAGGCCTCTAGTTGACGTCGGTGACCTCGTCGGTGGAGGAAGCCAAAAGTGGAGTAGGTCAAGATTGACCGAACCACTCTAAATCTCGGTTTGCATTTACTTTGAGCATTTTATCTTTACTGCAAACCTCCTAAATAGCTACTGCCTTCTGCGCTTTTACGAACGAGTTTCTAAGTTCAGAACTTTCCGAATCTGCGTTTAGACGTAAATCAGCTTTTCTCGTACGATCATCATATTTCAATTTATGTTTACGTTTTGATTTCAATCATAACTGTTTACTGCCTTCTGCGATCTTATGAATAAGTTTCTATGTTCAGAACTTTCTAAATCTGCGTTTAGACGTAAATCGGCTTTTATCATTTGAATGTCGCATTTCAGTTTGCGCTTGTATTCTGCATTCCATCATAAACTGCAAACTGCCTTCGTAGATCTACTTTAACGTCATCTTGCTTAATCTCAAGTTAAAGTAATCTTAGAATCGGCTTTCACATCGAAATCATTTTTATCGAACGAACGCAGCTTTCGTTTTAATCACTGAAAAATTTTCGCTGCACTAATTCACCCCCCCCCCCCCCCCCTCTTAGTGCTCTTGATCCTAACAATTCAATCTCGTCCATGGGATCCAATAATTCATGGGCTTATTGGATATCCAATAAGATAGGGGCTCTAGCGAATATCTTATATCGAAACCTCTACTCATCACAATGCCTACCATATGTATGTGACCCTCTAAGCCCAATAACGAGCTGGCCATGAGTCATACCTATCATAACTCCTTCTAACTTAGTGAATTATTATCTCTATAATAATTCACTCGACTCATCGACTACGGATGTACTAGGCCACTATGCCTAGTCCCCAAACGATATAGGGGAATCTAATCCATTGGACCTGCCTGTCCTCAGTTACCGTATACTTATAGTCCCTCATCCATCTAATATCCTAGAGATTGTATATCAGGTATGGTGTTGTCAGTCCCATACGGTTTCTTCTCGAGTCTCGCTCTAATCGTATTCTCCCGGAGAACTCTTTCTCTCTCAATTCGAATGACCCTGGCTAGGGATTTGTCTGAGCAAGAACATATGGGATATTCCTCTTATGATGCCGATAGTACATAATCCTCTATCGACACTCAATAGCCCTCGTAAGGTCGACTGCCACTCCCAATAAATAGTTGTACTAGATTTGGGATATCCAAACCTATAAGTCTAGTATCAAAGAGTGGAGCACTTATACAGGACATCCTTGGTATCTCAAGTCTAAGGACCAGATACACCACTAGGACTATAAAATCGCTATATGACAATAAGGCATCTTTAACCATCCAATATTCCGTAAGCGGATCAATCAGTGAACTTATTCTCTAGTGAGTACCTGTATTGTATCCCTAGTGTCCCCACACGAGCAGCTATGAGACCAGCTGTATCCATCATATGGATGGGTATACAGTACACTAGTCTTTCCGGTTACCACGATGTCCCTCTCGAGTAACCTATGATCGGGATTATTTAGGATTTGTGTTTAAATGTGAATTGATCTCATTATCGTGATCTCATCATGATCCGATTCACATTGCTCAAATCCAAGGACATCACAATATATATATGCATATATGTAATAGTTAATATAAAGTGATAAATGCCAAAATATAATAAGCAAAAAGATTCCGTGTCAAGTCACATGTGCCATCATTCACGTGATTGGCTTGTTAGGCACTTGTGACAAGCAATCTCCCACTCGACCTAAAGCCAATCACTTATGTTTCTGATCCCCATCAGACCTCTGTGACACTCAAAGACAATCTAAGACAATGACTTTGTCACTGGATCTACAATATTATCTTCGGATGGAACTCGTTTCATTACTACATCTCCTCAAGTCATGATCTCTCCAATAAGTTGGAACCTCCTTAGAACACTTGTATTGAGACATGGGTTCCCTTATTTAAGTAATCTCCCTGTAGTTGACGCAAAATAAGGAATCAGCTCTTCGCTACTTAGCCCGACTCACAGATCTGTGATGAACTTCTTCATCCAGACTCCCTCCTTTGCTGCCTCTACTGCAGCAATATACTCCGCCTCTATGGTCGAGTCAGTAGTAGTATCTTGCTTGGAACTCTTCCAGCACACTGCTCCTCCATTCAATGTGTACACATACCTCGAATTTGACTTGCTATAATCGACATCAGACTGAATACTTGAGTCCGTGTAGCCTTCAACCCTGAGGCTACTACCTCAATATACTAGTAAAATATCCTTAGTCCTTCTCAAGTACTTAAAGGATACACTTTACTGCTTTCCAGTGCTCTAAGCCTGGATCCGCTTGATACTTGCTCATGACATTTAGAGCATGCACTATATCAGGCCTAGTACATAGCATGACATACATGATAGACCTTATCGTTGAGACATAAGGTATCATATCCATGTTCGCCCTTTCTTTTGGAGTCTTTGGGGACATACTCCTAGAAAGCAATATCCCATGTCTCATCGGTATGAGACATCTCTTAGAATTTTTATGCCAAATCTTTTGACAATAGTTTCTATGTACCTGGACTGGGACAAGCCAAGCATCCTCTTCGATTTGTCTCTATAGATCCGAATCCCCAAGATATAGGATGCTTCCCCTAAGTCCTTCATGGAGAAGTGTCTAGATAACCAAGTCTTTACTATGGATAACATTCTTATGTCATTCCCAATGATCAGGATGTCATCCACATATAACACCAAAAAGGTGATAGCGCTCCCACTTACCTTCTTGTATACATAAAGCTCATCTTCATTCTTAATGAAGTCATAAAATCTGATTGCCTCATCAAATCTTATGTTCCAACTTTGAGAAGCTTGCTTTAGTCCATAAATGGATCTAAGCAACCTCCACACCTTATCTGGGTAGTTCTTGGACACGAATCCCTCAAGTTGTATCATATACACCTCCTCCTCAAGGTTCCCATTAAGGAATGTAGTTTTCACATTCATCTGCCATATCTCATAATTATAGTATGCAGCAATAGCCAATAGAATTCGGATGGATTTTAGCATTGCTACGGGTGAGAAGGTTTCATCATAGTCAACACCTTGCCTTTGACGATACCCCTTAGCTACTAGCCTTGCTTTATAGTTCTCTATCTTTCCATCTACTACGATCTTTTTCTTAAAGATCCACTTGCAACTGATGGGTAAAATACCTTCAGGTGCATCAACTATGTTCCAAACCTTATTGGAGTATATAGAATCCATCTCAGAATTCATGGCTTCTTGCCACTTCCCAGAGTCTATACTCATAATAGTCTCTTCGTAGGTTTGAGGATCATTATCTTCAACATCCTCTCCTTTAATATGTCCCACATATCTCTCAGGAAGATAAGATACTCTATTAGACCTACGTAATGTTGAAACTTGTGTGTTGGTACCTGAACAGACTCGAATTGTAGAGTGGTGCTTGAGCTTGGTTCTCCAACCTCGCTTAACTCTATCATGCTCCCACTATCTCTGCCAAGAATGTGTTCCTTCTCAAAGAACACTACTCTCTTTGCTATAAAGACCTTTTAGTCCTCGAGATGATAGAAATAATACCCATAAGTTTCCTTGGGGTATCCGACGAACTTGTACCGCTTTATCCTCGATTCTAACTTATCGAGGTTATGTCTTTTAACGTGGGCGAGACAGCCCCAAATCTTAACAACCGTAAGATTGGGCTTCTTCCCTTTCTATATCTCATATGGTGTAGACACTACCGACTTAGTTGGAACTCTGTTCAGAAGGTAAGCTGTGGTCTCTAGGGTATATCCCTAGAATGAGATGGGTAGGTTAGCGAAACTCATCTTGGATTGTACCATGTCTAGTAGCATACGATTTCTCCTTTTAGAGATACCATTGAGCTGAGGTGTATAAGGAGGTATCCATTGGGATAATATCCCATGGTCCTTGAGGAACTGAGTAAACTCTATACTTAAGTACTCACCTCCTCGATCTGATCGAAGAGTCTTGATACTCTTTCCAATCTAGTTCTCCACTTCATTCTTATACTCTTTGAATTTCTCAAAGACCTCTGACTTGTACTTCATTAAGTACACATATACATACCTTGAGAAATCATCAATAAAGGTAATAAAGTAGGAGTAACCACCAATGGCATGAGTTGACATGGGTCCACATACATCACTATGTATGAGTTCCAGCAACTCAGTGGTTGTCTCTCTAGTTCCACTAAATGGAGAGTTGGTCAGTTTTTTACGAAGGCAAAACTCACAAGTTGTATATGACTCATAATCAAATGGATCTAAATATCCATCTTTTAGCAACTTTTGAATCTTTGCTTCATGAATGTGACCTAGCCTACAATGCCACAGGTATGCATTGTTCACCTCATCTCGTTTCTATTAGGATCGGAGCGGCATTAAGAGGGGGGGTGAATTAGTGCAGCAGATTAAAACTTATAAGTTTGAAAATGATTTCATAAATACGAAGAGATTTCGATTCGACAAAGAATGACTTAGTAAAAGTAGCTCGAGTAAAGTAAGGAGATGAAACCAAAAGCATGCTACTATGTAAATAATGGTTTCAAAAAGGTAAACACTCACACATTCAAGGAACACACCAATTTAAAGTGGTTCCGTCAAATGACCTACATCCACTTGCCAAGCCTTCTTCGATGAGGCTCCCAACTTCCACTAGCAAATCACTTTGAACGGGAAAGACAAATACCCCTCTTACAACCTTTTACATGTGGTTCACACTCTTATAGATTTTCAAAGAGAGAGGGAGGTGAACACTTAAGCTATTGAAAACAAGACTTGCTAAGGCTTTATCTCAATCTCTAACTTCTCAAAGGTTGTATTCTCTGCTAAGAATTGAGGGGTATTTATAGGCCCCAAGAGGATTCAAATTTGGGATCTAAATTTGAATTGCTTTTGGGTTTTTCGGTGCTGGCGGTGTTAGGATCAAGAGCACTAAGAGGGGGGGGGGGGGGTGAATTAGTGCAGTAGAAATCTTTCGACGATTAAAACCGAAAGCTGTGTTTGTTCGATAAAAACGATTTCGATGTAAAAGCCGATTCTAAGATTACTTTAACTTAAGATTAAGCGAGATGATGTTAAAGTAGATCTATAAAGGCAGTTTGCAGTATATGATGGAAATCTGAATGCAAGCGCAAATTGAAAAGCGACGTTCGTACGATAAAACCAGTTTACGTCTAAATGCCAATTCTGAAGATACTGAACTTTGAGATATGTTTTAGAAATGCGCAGAAGGCAGTTTGCAGTTATGATTGAAGTCTAAACGTAAACGTAAACTAAAATATGATGATCATACGAAAAAGCTGATTTACGTCTAAACGCAGATTCGGAAAGCTCTGAACTTAGAAACTCGTTCGTTAAAGCGCAGAGGGCAGTAAGCTATTAAGGAGGTTTGTAGTAAAGATAAAATGCTCAAAGTAAATACAAACCGAGATTTAGAGTGGTTCGGTCAATCTTGACCTACTCCACTTTTGGCTTCCTCCACCGACGAGGTCACCGACGTCAACTAGAGGCCTTCCTTCAATAGGCGAAAGCCAACCACCCTTTTACAGTTTCACTCCTTTTGATGGGCTTAGGAGACAACCCTTACAGAAATTTTCTCTCCTCTCTTTACAACTCAGAACTTGGAAGAACAGAGGGAGAAGAACTTTTGGCCTTTACAACAATTTTGAGCTCTAAGAATCACAGAAAGGATCAAGATTTCGGTGTATGTTCTTACCCTTTCAGTGCTGAATGGGTGGGGTATTTATAGGTCCCAACCCAGTTCAAATTTGGAGCTCAAAACTGTCAATTCCAGGAATTCCGGGATCAGGCGGTTGCACCTCCTGACTAGAGCGGTTGCACCGCCTGGCAGAGCTCGAAGACTGAGCCTCTAGGCGGTGCCACCTCCTGTCAGGGGCGGTTGCACCTCCTGCTAGAGCTCAAAGACTAAGCTCGGGCGGTTGCACCTCCTGACTGGGGCGATTGCACCACCTGCCAAAACTCGAAGACCGAGCTCAAGCGGTGCTTACCTCTTGTCAGGAGAGGTTGCACCGCCCAGTCTCACTTGGAGATTGAGCCCAAGCGGTGCCACCTCCTGACTGGGGCGGTTGCACCGCCCAGCCTCGCTGGGAGACTTAGCCCAGGCGGTGCTACCACCTGGCCTGGGCGGTTGCACCTCTTGGCACTATTTCAGATCACTGGTTGGGCTCCAAACTTGGCCCAAACCAGTCCGAATTCGGGCCCAATTGGACCCTAACCGGGTTATAAGATTAACACCTAATCCTAACCCTAATTAACGTGCTAACTATGAATTTAAAGACATATCTTAAGCTATTACAAAGTCCGCAAGTCAAGACTTCTTCCGGCGAGCTTCCGGTGAACTTCCGGCGGTCTTCCGATAAACTCTCGGAAACCATTCTACGGACTCCCGGCAAGCTCCTAGACTTCACGATTTGATCTTGGTGAGTTCCGATGAGCTTCTTTGGCAAGCTTTTGGACTTCTCGGATTTGTTCCCGCAAAACCTCCGACGATCGTCCGAACTTCCGTCAAACTCTCGAACTCCCAACGTGATCATAGTCTTGACTCCGGCGCAACTCCTACTGCATGTCTTTCTTTCATCGTAGTTAATCCTGCACACTAAAAACAAACACTTCGATCGAGACAATTAATCCTAAGCAATTAACCAAGTTGTCCGGCATGTCATTGGTCCCTCGACGCTTCGTCCGATTCTTCCGCGCATCGTCCTCTCATGCAGCCTATTGCCCAATCGGCTAGTTGACTCCGCAACTCCGATATCCTTGGCACAATACCCGCTTTCTTGGTACGATGCCTGAGTCCACGGCCCGAAGCCTTCTGTCGATACGTTGACCGATCCACCGGACCGACGTCCAATCTTCTGACATGTTCCTCCAGCACAACATGATTTTCCTGCTTTTATTGTCTCATCCTGATCGAAGTATCCTGCGTTACTCAAAACGTAGATTAAATCATAAACATATATCAAGTGGTTTCATCATCAAAATACGAGATTCAATAGGCGATGCCACCGCTTGTTAGTGTCTGACACTGATAGTGTACTGGTAGTGCCACAGTCGGAATTCTCGGGTTCTGGGCTGTGCCACTGCTTAGTCTAGCAGTACCACCGCCCGACCTTTTGGGTTCTGGATGGTGCCACTGCCCGACCTTACAGGTCATTGGTTGGGCTCTTAATTTGGCCCAAACCATCTATATTAGGGCCCAATTGGCCCCTAACTAGGTTATAGGATTAACCCTTAATCCTAACCCTAATTACATACAAACTATGAAATTAAAATATAATCCTAAGCAAGTTTTTAACCGGCAATGTCGAGTTTCCTTTTGGCTAGCTTTTCGGTGAACTTCTGGTGGACTTCTGGTGGACTTCCGATACACCCTTGAATTTCTTCTAGTGGACTCCCAACAGGCTCCCAGTCTTGTGGCGAGTTCAATGAGTCTTTGGCAAGTAGCCGAACCTTCTCAGTGATCTCCGCGAACCTCCTATGATCTCTCTGGCGGACTTCCTAAAACTTCGGTAAGTCCCCGATTTCTTCTCGGTTGGTTCCGGTAGTACTTCCGACAAATCTTCGGACTCTCGGCAAACTCTCGAACACCCATCAAACTTGACTCCGGTAGACTTGTTTTATGTCTTCAAGCTATTGTAGTTAATCCTACACACTTAACTCAATCATATGGATTAGATCAATTAACACATCAATTGATTTCATCATCAAAATCCAAGATTCCACAATCTCCCCCTTTTTTATGATGACAATCAATTGATGATGGAGTTAAACATAACTCCCCCTATCTACATGCCATATAATGAGAAGATAAAAACTCTTGAATTCAATCTCTTTGAATTCAAGCCTAAACCGATAAGTTATATCCGTTGAACTTATCGTTATTTTCTCTTAGCATGAGCAAATACGAAACTTCGTATTTCTCATAATTTCGAGCTATGAAAATTATTTTTAAGTCGAATGATAAAAGACAATTTTCATTTCGACAAGAGATATGAACTATCTGTTGAATCTTTGATTTTGATGATGAAACCAATCAATATGTGTTTATGTTTTAATCTCCGTTTTGAGTGACGTAGGATGCTTTGATCAGGATAAGATAATTAAAGCAAGAAGAATCAAGTTGGGCCGGAGGAACATGTCAAAAGATTGGACGTCAGGCCGGTGGATCGGTCGACGTATCGACAGAAAGCTTCGGGCCGTGGATTCGGGCATCGGGCCAAAAAGAGCAGAGATTGTGCCAAGGATATCAGAGTTGTAGAGTCAATTGGCCAATTGGGCAATAGGCCACAAGAGACGACGATGCGCCGAAGAATCGGACAAAGCGTCGAGGGACCAATGACATGCCGGACAACTTGATTTGATGCTTAGGATTAATTGTCTAAATCGAAGCATATTTTACATGTGCAGGATTAACTATGATAGCAAGACATGAAGTAAACTAAAGTCCTAGAGTCAAGGATGCGACATCGTTGGGAGTTCGAGAGTTCATCGGAAGTCTGGACGTTCGTCGGAGGTTTTGGTGGAACCAGCCGAGAAGTCGCGGAGCTTGCCAAGAGGCTCGTCGGAACTCACCAAGTGGATCGTTGCAAGTCCAGGAGCTTGCTGGGAGTCCGCCGAAACATTGCCGAGAGTTTGTTGGAGGTTCGCCGGAAGATCGTCGGAAGCTCTCTAGAATAATAGACTTATAGAGTTAGTTTAGCTTAGAATATGTCTTAGGAATCGTAGTTAGCACGTAATTGGGCTTAGATTGGGACAACCCAATTATGGGCTAGCTGGGCCCATGTAAGAACTGTGTTGGGCTCAATAAGAAGCCCAAACAGTGCTCCAAGAAGACTCACCATTGTGGCACAGTCTTCGAGACTATGTCAAGCTGTGGTACCGCCAGTCTGGGCGATTGTACTACCCCTAGAAGGGTGCTAGGCAGTAGTACCACCCAACACTGCACCCCAGGCAGTGGTACTGCTAGACCTGGGTGGTGGTACTGCCCAAGATAGTGTCAGTCAAACTGACACTTGGCGGTGGTACTGCCCATGCCCGGGGAACCCGGGATGAGATGTTTTTAGGCTCCAAGTTTGAATCAACTTGAAACCTATAAATACCCCTCTCATCCCTGGTTAAAGCACATAAGCACAGAGAGATTAAAAGAGAGAAAACGTTACTGCAATCTCTAGAATTTCCCTCCTCTAAATTCTAAGTGTTAGAATTCTGTTTAGAGAGGAGAGTGAGTGCTTGTAAGGGTTGTCTCCTAAACCCAGTAAAAGAAGAAGAGGGGTGAAAGAAGGAGGTTGATCTTCGCCTAGTAAAAGAAGATCGTTAGTGGATGCCGGTGGCATCGACGTAAGAGGAATCGGAGGAGTGGATGTAGGTCACGATTGACCGAACCACTATAAACTATCGTCTTCTCTAGTTTGCATTTTATTCTTGCCATTTACATACTGCAAACTACTTAGATAGTCACTACGCTTCCATGTTATTAACTTTCTAAAATCGATTTACAACGTAAACAACTTTTATTGTACGAAGGTTTTTTGAACCAACATAGTTTTTACCGCTGCACTAAGTCACCCCCCCCCCTCTTAGTGCTCATGGTCCTAACAATTGGTATCAGAGCCTCGTTTTTCATATTTGGTTTAACACCCAAATTGAAATTGCTCTTTTCGGCTACCAAGAGGGTTACTCTCTCATTCGTCCTCCCTTTTTCAATGGGATGGACTACACTTGTTGGAAAACTCGAATGAGTCTTCTTGCTTTCATTGAACCTTGATTTATGGCATATAGTTGAAAACATATTTGAAATGTCTTCTCTTCCAATGAACTATTGGAATGATTTGGAGAAGAATAAGTTTTCTCTAAATTCAAATGCTATGAATGCCTTGTTTTGCACCTTAGATAAAAATGAATTCAATCGGGTTTCTTTCTGCGAAATGGCTTTCGACATATGGCACACTCTTGAAATCACACACGAAGGCACTTCTAGAGTTAAAGATTCGAAAATCAACTTTTTAATGCATGATTTCGAGCTTTTTCAAATGAAGCCAAGCGAAACCATTGTTGACATGTACACTTGTTTTACGGATGTCGTCAATGATTTAAAAGCTCTTTGCAAATATTTCTCAAATTTTGAACTTGTTAGTAAAGTTTTACGATCACTTTCTAAAGCTTGGGAATTAAAAATAACGAAAATACAAGAAACAAAAGATTTAAATAATTTTTCACTTGAAGAATTTATCAGTTCATTGATGACATATGAAATGGTGCACAATGCACATGATGAACATGATGAACAAAATCACCTTCCAAAGAATAGGAAGGATTTGGGACATAAAGCATAAGCTCAAGTGATGGTGAACAAGAACTACTCACTAATAATTTAAAAAATTAAAGAAACAAAAATTTAAGAACAAAAAAAACATAACTATTTGCTTTGAATGCAAGAAGAAGAACATAAAGTGGGATGAATCAAGCTCCTCTAAAAATGAGGAGAAAATCAAGAAAGGCGAGGTGACAAATTACGCCTTAACGACATTCAACGATGAGGTAATCAAAATGCCTTTAATTTATTTCGAAATTACATAATATTTTTCATGATGCATTTTCATTTTTTCTTTAGTTTAGAATTAATTTTCTTGAAAATTACATATTTAAAAATAAAAAAGCAAAAATTATAATCATTCTAGTAATTTTAAAAATGATAATGAAAATTTCATGTTTAATGAAAATGCAAAAATAAAATTGGATCATGCTTACCTTTCTAATGATTTTAAAAATAATCATGAAAATTGCATGTCTTATGAAAATACAACAAAATGTAAGATTTAAATGTAATAATAATCCTATGTATGTTTTTGAAAAATTTCTTCTTAATGATTTTCAATTTTTATTGAAAAATGATTAAAAATACCTTATGAAATCATGCTATATGTAGTTAAGTAATAATGCGTATCATTGTTATTTCTTGGTTTTGATTAAATAAAATCATGTTTGATTTGAAGAAATACATAATAATGTAATATTAAATATTTTGATACCATGATTGACAATTTTATGCATGATATTTTAAGTTATACATGATGATAAGCATATGTTATTTTAATGAGTGTATTTGAAATGCATGAACTTATTAAAATCATTTTTTGGATATTTTTAATTCCTTCAATTAATTGCTATAATGAGAACTTTACACTATTATATGCCTTAATAATATCATGGAAATTATGTATTTTGGATACAAAAATTTCCATGATCATGAACATGTTTTATCTTCATGATTGTGTTTGAAAATCTATAGCAAAATCATGTCCGAATGCATGAAAGTGTTAAATTTCATTTTCGGATTTTCTTGATCCTAACAATTCATTTTGGAAAATCTATTGATCTTGATGGTTTTATGATGAAATTCATTTTTCGATCTTAAATGTTGATGCATGTTTTTATTTAACATAAATGAAAAAGCATGCTAACATGAAATCAATCACTTAAAATGAAATACTTAAAAAAGGAAAAATATATTATCAATGATATCATGAATCTACTTATGTTATGAATTTTATGAACCATAAAAATGATTTTGATGATTTGAATTTGAGATGAGTTTTATCAAAATCATGATCTTGATTTCTTGGAATAATATGAGATTTCCTTTGAGAATCATTTCGATTATTTAAAAGGAGATTTGTCGATTCATGGAATTTTGGATTCATGACTTGATCCTTCATTTGTTTATGAGATGGTTGAAATTTTTGTACCTTTGAATTCTTTCCTTCTCCTTTCGATTATTGAATTTATGTATGTTATATGGTGAAGATTTAAAACCATGTTTGGATATTATGCATACCCAAGAAATGTTGATTTGACAAATTGAATGAATTGAAAATGAATGATGATTTTTCTCTTGAATATAACTTGTGTTTTTTTGTATGAATCGTCATTTTGATTTCTCGACATTCGATACATGAGATTTTATTATGAATCAAAATTTCTCATTAATCGATCTCCTACGATTCTATTTAAAATTTTCTTAAGAGGAGATTTTCTACATGAATCATGATTTTTTCTTGTGAGTTCTTAGATTTATTACTTGATTTTCTTTTAAAACAATATCTCTTCTTTGTACTCCTATAATTTTTCTTGATATTTTATTTAAAGAAGATATTTACTATATAAATCATATCTTTTGGTATTCAAATGATTTTACATGATTTCTTTGTATTTATGGCTTGCATGGCTTGAAATGTGTTGGAATGATGCATGCAACACTATGATTTTTCCCTTAGATAAAAATACATGCAACACTTTGATTTTTTTTGAAATAATGTGAAAATCAATAATTATCATTTTCTGATAGAATGATGATTTGGAATCATGCATGTAATGATGATGTTATATTTTATATATATGATGATTTGGCATTATGCATGTAATACTTTAACTTATGATAATGATGCATGCAATGATGAAATATTCATGATAAAATAATTGTTTTAACATTCACGACTTGAATTTTCATCAATGCTATTTACCTTTGTCATGATTTAGATATTGACGTAAAGGGTCTTCCCTTCTTTTTGCCAATGACAAAAGAGGAGAAAGAGTTGCTAATATGCACATCTCAAAATAAAAGATGCTAGCTTGCACAATTCAAGAATGAAGCAAAATTTTGCTAGCTTGCGCTTGGCAAAGGAAGCAAAAAATAGCACTTCTCAAAAGAGAAGAAAGAACTTACTATCTTGAACATCACAAAAATTTGCTACCTTGCATGATGTAAAATTTGCTAGAATTGCTTGTGATCTAAAGAGAAGCAAAGAGTTGCTATCTCAAAAGAAGCAAAAGTGCTATCTTGCCTATCTCAAGAAAAGCAAATATGCCAACTTGCACATCCTTAAATTTGCTAGCTAGTATGTTGCTATCTTACTACCTTGCATATTGATGATGATAGCAAAATTGAATGATGATAGAACTTGAAGATTTATTACGCAACGATTTGAACTCCTATCTTTTAAACACATGATAGTGGAACTTCTCCTTTTTATTGATGATAAAGAGGGAGAAGTATGATCATGTTATGCTTGATGACGTATTGTAAATATTCATGATGAATATTTGTGATGACTTGAATTTGGCTTGAATTCAAGGTTCTATCAATATGGCATATTGATAGGGGGAGTTTGTTTAAACACCGAGTGTTAAGGTTAACTCCGTCGTCGGTTGGTTGTCATCATCAAAAAAGGGGGAGATTGTTGAATCTTGGATTTTGATGATGAAACCAATCAATATGTGTTTCTGTTTTAATCAGCGTTTTGAGTGACACAGGATGCTTCGATTAGGATAAGACAATTAAAGCAGGAAGAATCAAGTTGGGCCGGAGGAACATGTCAGAAGATTGGACGTCAGGCCGGTGGATCGGTCAACGTATTGACAGAAGGCTTCGGGCCATGGATTCGGGCATCGGGCCAAGTAGAGCGGAGATTGTGCCAAGGATATTGGAGTTACGGAGTTAACAGGCCGATTGGGCAATAGGCCGCAAGAGAGGACGATGCACCAAAGAATCGGACGAAGCGTCGAGGGACCAATGACATGCCGGACAACTTGATTAGATGCTTAGGATTAATTGTCAAGATCAAAGTGTGTTTTACATGTGTATGATTAACTATGATAGCAAGACATGAAGCAAACTGAAGTCCCGGAGTCAAAGACGCGACATCGTTGGGAGTTCGAGAGTTTGTCGGAAGTCTGGACGTTCGTCGAAGGTTTTAGTGGAACTAGTTGAGAAGTCACGGAGCTTGCCAAGAGGCTCGTCAGAACTCGCCAAGTGGATCGTCGCAAGTCCAAGAGCTTATCGAGAGTCCGCCGAAACATTGCCGAGATTTCGTCGGAGGTTCGCTAGAAGATCGCCGAAAGCTCGCCGAAAGAATAGACTTACGAACTTAGTTTAGCTTATAATATGTCTTAGGAATCGTAGTTAGAACGTAATTGGGCTTGGATTGGGCCAACCCAATTACGGGCTAGTTAGGCCCATGTAAGAACTGTGTTGGGCCCAATAAGAAGCCCAAATAGTGCCCCAAGAAGACTCACCGTCGTGGCACAGTCTTCGAGATTGTCAAGCGGTGGTACCGCTAGTCTGGGTGGTTGTACCACCCCTAGCAAGGTGCCAGGCGATGGTACCGCCAGTCTGGGCAATGGTATTGCCCAGCACTGCACCCCAGGTGGTGGTACCGCTAGACCTGGGCAGTGGTACTGCCCAAGACAGTGTCAGTCAAACTGACACTGTGTGGTGGTACCGCCCAACGTAGGCGGTGGTACCGCCCGTGCCCGGGGAATCCAGGATGAGATGTTTTTAGGCTCCAAGTTTGAATCAAATTGAAGCCTATAAATACCCCTCTCATCCCTGGTTAAACCACATAAGCATAGAGAGATTAAAAGAGAGAAAACGCTACTGCAATCTCTAGAATTTCCCTCCTCTAAATTCTAAGTGTTAGAATTCTGTTTAGAGAGGAGAATAAGTGCTTGCAAGGGTTGCCTCCTAAACCCAGTAAAAAGAGAAGAGGGGTGTAAGAACGAGGTTAATCTTTACCTAGTAAAGGAAGATCGTTAGTGGATGCCGGTGGCCTCAACGAAAGAGGAATCGGAGGAGTAGATGTAGGTCACGATTGACCGAACCACTATAAACTACCATCTTCTATGGTTTGCATTTTATTCTTGACATTTGCATACTGCAAACTACTTAGATAGTCACTATGCTTCCTTATGCTTCCATGCTATTAACTTTCCGAAATTGATTTTTAACGTAAACGACTTTTATCGTACAAAGGTTTTTTGAACCAACGTAGTTTTTACCGCTGCACTAATTCACCCCCCCCCCCCGCCCTCTTAGTGCTCCTGATCCTAATATTATCTACATAAATCTCATGATATAAATGTAAGGCATGATTTTATATGATCATGAGATGAAACGACAACCAATCTAAAAACTTTCATATTGTGATATTCTCAAAAAGTTTTACGATGCATATAAGACATTTGCATTACACAACATATTAGCTTTTGCAATTCATATAAGTCATGCTATCACATTTGCGATGCCTATAAGACATTTGCATTACATAAGCTTTTGCAATTCATATAAGTCATACCATCGATGCATATAAGACATTTGCATTACACAAGCTTTTACAATTCATATAAGTCATGCTATCGATGCATATAAGACATTTGCATTATACAACATATTAGCTTTTGTAATTCATATAAGTCATGCTATCACATTAGCACAAGTCATCAATCTTTTGCTCATTCTTCTTCCCCTTTGTTATCAACAAAAAGGAGATGAGACTTTAAGCGTATAATTTGTGATCATAAAATCATTAGAAAAGAAGTTCAGCATAAAGATCGATCATACAAAATTCATGTCATTAGAAAAATTCAGCATTCATACAAAAAAGAGATGGCAAAATGACAAAGCTTTAACTTTGCATTATAATTAACCATACAAGGATCGCATGTCAAGGTAGCAGAATAAGAAGGCATATCGATTATTCCTTACGTGGAAATCCATTGTTCTTATACATGACATCTATCTTTTGATTCATTTGTCATAGTTCCCTCAAAATTTAAGCTTGCTGTAATTGAATTTGGTCTTGTTGTGATTTGAGTTGCTCTTGTTGTGATTTGATCTAATGTAATTCTGCCATAATGAGATCTTCAGAAGATGAAGCAGGAGCTGATTCTGAAGGTGCTACACCAAAGCGACTAGGAGGAGGAGGTTCATTTCCCCTAAAAATTAGTGTTTCAGAGTGTTCTATTGGTGGGGGAACTGAATCAGTCCTTATAGGTTGCCTAACCCAAATACCATTGCTAAAAGTGCACCTAAGTCTTTTGAGCAGGTTTCTATTGATAGTGGTAAATCAATCAACTTGAATTATCTTCATCGGGTGAGACACAAATATTATGGGCAAGTATTAATCGAGTGACTAACCCCCCATAAGGTAACATTGTGTCTTTAGCTATTATGTCATGCATATGTTGCCAGATTAGGTATCTAAAACAATTATGTTGGTCGGTCATTATCTAATACATAGTGCTTAGCTCTATTTGACTAATTTCATCATGATGAAATTGTTTGGGAAGTAGTATGCTAGTCATGATGTGATGAAGAAATTTAGAGTTAAAGAGTAATAAGTGCTCGTAATTTTTGGGAATCATGCCTAGGTTTGGATTTGCAAAAATAGTTTCTAAGGCTTCGGAGTAGGTTGCTCCTATTGCATTAATATCCCATTTATTTATAAAATAATAGCCCCTGTCCTTTTCGGCAATTCTAATTAATTCACATATAGTGCTATCACATAACGCAACATCACATGCGCAGCGGAAGAACAAGAAAACAAAATCCCCGATTCCCAAAGAGATGTTCGTCATCGTGCGAAGATTGGTGCGCAAAATCCGCGAAACTAAAAAACTGCATATATAATAGATTGTGTTACCTAGGGAGATCGTATATCCCTGTTTCCTTACAGATCCTTATGAGAGGGTGAAGAAGGTCAAGCGTCCTCCTCTCTAGTGGTGATCCACATAGCAGGGCTATGATGACGCTCCTCAAAACTCCAGGCCTACTCTAAGGTGGAGAGGGGAAGGAGAATAGGAGAGGCAAGCAAAGGCTCTAGCCTAAGAGGCTCTGAATCCCTCCTATTTATAGAGGTCCCCTATCAAACCCTCATGGATCCTCGCCTAGTGGGTATTGGATATGCATCCAATAACCCAAGCCTTTTAGATTAGTGGATCTCTATCCAATAATCTCTCATGGGTTCTTATTGGATCTCGTCTATCAGATCCAATAATTCAGGGGCTTATCGGATATCCAATAAGACAAGGGCTCCATCGGATATCTGATATCCGAACCTCTACTCATCGCAATGCCTACCATATGTGTGTGACCCTCTAGGCCCAATATCGAGCTGGCCGTGAGTCATACCTGTCAGAACTCCTTCTAACTCAATGAATTATTATCTCTGTAATAATTCACTTGACTCATCGACTACGGACGTACTAGGCCACTACGTCGTAGTCTCCATATGATACAGGGGAATCCAATCCGTTGGACCTGTCTGTCCTCAGTTACCGTATACCTATAGTCCCTTATCCATCTAATATCCTAGAGACCGTATATCGAGAATTGTGCTGTCAAACCCATATGGTTTCTACTCGAGTCTCGCTCTAATCGGATTCTCCCGGAGAACTCTTTCTCTCTAAACCTAAATGACCCTGGCTAGAGATTTGTCTGAGCAAGAACACATGGGATATTCCTCTCATGACGCCGAGAGTGGATGATCCTCTATCGACACTCAATAGCCCTCGTAAGGTCGACTACCACTCCCAACGACCAGTTGTACTAGATCTGGGACAACCAAACCTATAAGTCTGGTATGAAAAAGTGGAGCACTCATACAGAACATCATTGGTGTCTCAAGTCTAAGGACCAGATATACCACTAGGACTATGGAATCGCTGTTTGACAATAAGACATCATCAACCATCCAGCATTCCATAAGCGGATCAATCAGTGAATTCATTCTCTAATGAGCACCTGTACTATATCCCTAGTGTCCCTACATAAGTAGCTATGAGACCCGCTGCATCCATCATATGGACGAGTATACAGCACACTAGTCTGTCCGGTTATCACGATGTCCCTCTCGAGTAACCTATGACCGGGATTATTTAGGATATGCGTTTAAAGGTGAATCGATCTCATTTTCGTGATCTCATCACGATCCAATTCCCATTGCCCAAATCCAAGGACATCACAATATATATATGCATATATGCAATAGTTATAAAGTGATATATGCCAAAATATAATAAGCAAAAAATATTCTGTATCAAGTCATACGTGCCATCACTCACGTGATTGGTTTGCTGGGCACCTATGACGAGCAATCTCCCACTTGACCTAAAGTCAATCACCTATCTGTCTGATCCCCATCAGACCCCTATGACGCTCAAAGACAATCTGAGACAACAGCTTTATCAATGGATCTGCAATGTTATCTTCAGATGGAACTCTTTCCACTGCTACTGTAATATCCCTCACTTTTGAAAATTATTAATAAGGATTTATATATAAATTTAACGACCTATACGTAAATATAAAAAATTCAAGGACTAAACTGCTAAGTTGCAAAATGAAAAGAAAATAAAGAAAATCGAAAATTTTGGTTTTATCCCACCGCCTCCCACGCACTCTCTATTTCTTCGAGAAATAGAGAGGAGCAGTGGGGCGTGAGGAGAGAAGAAAGAAGAAGAAGAGGGAAAAGAAGAGGGGAGGAAGAGGGAGAAGAGAATAAAAGAAGAAGAAGAAGAAGAGAGGGAAGATGGAGAGGAGAGGGAGAAGCAGCAGCAGCAGCTAGGGCTGCTGCACCTCTGTTTCCCGTAGGTGGAAACAGAGGAGAGGATGTGTGGGGCGTTGGGGAGGAGAAGGGAAGAAGAAGAAGAGAGGAGGATAGCTGCGGCAAGGCTGCAGCGAGGAGGTGTGTGGCATTAGGGAGGAAAAGGGAAGAGGAGAAGAAGAGAAGGAGAAGAAGAGGGAAAAGAGAGGGACGAGGGAGAGGAGCGAGAGGTGGCAGCAGCTAGGGCTGCAGCACCTCTGTTTCCTGCAGGTGGAAACAGAGGAGAGGTGTGGGGCGTTCGAAGAGGAGAAGAAGAAGAAGAGGAAGCAGGAGAAGAGGTTGTGATACCTCTGTTTCCTGCAGAGGAAACAGAGGAGAGGGTGTGTGTGACACTGGGGAGGAGGAGGGAAGAAGAAGAGGAGAAGAAGAAGAGAAGGGAAAGGAGGAGCTGCGGCTGCGGCGGTGGAATCTACAGCTGGAAGAGAAGGAGAGGAAGAGATGGTGAGGAAGAAGAGAAGAAGTAGAAGCGGGTGAAGAGGCAGCACCTCTATTACCTGCAGGAGGAAACAGAGGAAAGGAGGTGCTGTTCGTCGGGGACATGCACTTGTTTCTTGGACTTCCAAGAAACAAAATTCAGTAGCACTATCTACGGCAGAAGCCGAATACATTGCTGCGAGTGCATGCTGTGCACAAGTTGTTTGGATGAAAAACACATTAGAAGACTATGGAATTCACTTTAAAAATATTCCCATAAAATGTGATAATACTAGTGCCATATGTCTTACTAAAAATCCAATTCAACATTCTAGAACTAAGCACATCCATGTTAGGCATCAATTCATACGCGATCATGTCCTTAACAATGATGTTGTTCTAGAATTCATTGACACAAAGCATCAATTAGCAGATATATTCACAAAAGCCTTGAATGAAGACCAATTTGAATTCATTAGAAGGGAATTAGGTATGTTAAATTATCCCTAAACAATAAACTTGTTTGATTGGATTTTCCGTAAAGTTTTTCATCTTCTTTCCATCTCTCGGTGAATCTAATCCTTCTCCTTCAAATTGCATATGACATGTTGTGAAATCTCGAAATTGATTTTGATAACTTGATTATGAATTTCAAGTTATTAATTTGATTTAAATAAGTTTTATCTAAATCATAACCTTGATCTTGCAAAATTGGAATCACAAATAATATCTTTTGGCATTCATGAATTGATAAATATGAAAGTATTGGCATTCATGACTTGAATTTGATTGAAACATTGTATGCTTAAATTAATCATTCTCCTATGTTTCAAAATCCTTTAAATGCCTTATATGATAATTGAAAAGCAATATTGAGATTCTAATGTATTTAACGATTTAAATGAGTTTGTATTCGAATTATGATCTTGACTTCGTGAGATTACTACTTGAATTTTTATCCCAATCTCTCTCTTGTACATCTACAATTTCTGTTATTTATAGAAAGAAGAGATTAGATAATATGAATGCATGCTGAATTTTCCTCTAAAATGATCTCTGCATAAATATTTTTGCATACTTAATTTTTCAATGATAAAATCGTTGTATGACAAAATATGTGCTTCAAGTCTCATTTCCCTTTTTGTTGATGACAAAGGGGGAGAAAAGTGATGACTTATATCATTCTTAATAGCATGCCAAAATATGAATTGCAAAATCCTTGAAAATATCGTAAGATTGATTGATCATATTGAATGCATGTCTAAAATGTATAATCATGCAATTCAAGTTGAAAATCTTTATCTCTTGTCATAGTAAAATTTGTCTCTTATCTTTCGACTTGAAAAAGATTTTCATCAAAGTTTCGCATTTACATTATGCTTAATAAGAATAAACGATAAGTTCTACGGTTAGAGCTTATCGATTTATACTTGAATTCAATGGATGAAATTCAAGTGTTTTATCTTCTCATAATATGGCATATAGATAGGGGCAGTTACGTTTAACTCCGTCATCAATTGATTATCATCATCAAAAAGGGGGAGATTGTTGAATCTCGGATTTTGATGATAAAATCAATTGATGAGTTATTTGATCTAATCCATATTATTGAGTTAAGTATGCAGGATTAACTACGATAACCAGAAAACACAAAGCAAGAATATCGGAGTCAAGTTCGATGAACGTTTAAGAGTTCGAAGAATTGTCGGAGATGCTGATGGAACCAACCGAGAAGAAATCGGGAACCTGTTGGAAGTTCGCCGAAGAGATCGTCGGAGGTTCGCAGAGATCACCGAGAAGTCTCGGCTACTCATTAAAGTCATCACAAGTTCAGGAGCGTGCTTGGACCCCGTCGGAAGAAGTTCGTCGGAAAGCTCGTCGGAACAAGACTTGACGTTCGCGGTTGATAAAATTGCTTAGGATGTGTTTTGTTATGTAGTTCACTTGTAATTAGGATTAGGATTAAGAAGATAATCCTATATCCTGGTTAGGGGCCAATTGGGCCCGAGTTCGAACTAGTTTAGGCCAAGATTAAAGCCCAACTAGTGGCTGAAAACACTGTAGTCGGGCTGAAAACACTGTAGGCGGTGGCACCGCCTGGCTTGGCGGTGGCACCGCTTGGCTGGGCGGTGGCACCGCCAGCATCGGGAAACCAAAGAGAATTCAAATTTGGAGCCCAAATTTTGGAGCCCAAATTTGAATCCTCTTGAGGCCTATAAATACCCCTCAAAACTCAGCTGAGAATACAACTTTTTGTGTAGCAAAAGTTTGAGAGAAAGGTCTTAGAAAAGTGTTAGCTTGTCTTCTTTTCAATTTGCTACTGTTCACCTCATCTCTTCTCGAAAATCTGTAAGAGTGTGAACCGCTTGTAAAGAGTTGTAAGAGGGGTATTTACCCTTCCATTTCAAGAGACTTGCTAGTGGAAGGTGGGAGCCTCATCGAAGAGGGGCCTCGCAAGTGGAGTAGGTCATTTGACCGAACCACTCTAAAATTGGCGTGATTCTTGGTTTGCATTTCATTATTGCTATTTACATTATTGCAAACCTTCTTATATGCTTTAAGTTCCTTATTACTTTTGCTGCACATATTTAAGAATACGCTTTCAAGATTAAGCTTCTCAAGTTCCGTTCTTATCGTACGAAAGATTTTCTAAAACCGAAGTTTTAATCCGCTGCACTAATTCACCCCCCCCTCTTAGTGCTGCTCCGATCCTAACACTATAGTGATCAGTGGAAATTTTCTTTGATGCATTTTAGGAGTCAAGGATGACGAGGACATTTAGTCCTCCTACTTCATATGGTTTTGATTAATTAAGGGGAATGAAAGGATTGATCAGGGATATTGAATCAGAGTGGCGCAGCAGAAGCATGATGAACCTAATTTCATTGGTGGTAGAAAAATGGATGATGCAAACAGAGAAGATATTTGGTGTACAAAATTGTTCTAATGATCAAAAGATTTCTTTTGCCACCTTATATTGGAAGTAGAGGTTGATCATTAATGGCAACAATGAAAAGAATTTTTGGAGATCAGTGGCAAGAATGATAAGGACAAGCTTACCAATAAAAATATGGTTGGAAATGAATCAGAAAGTGATAACAAAAGGGTCAAGACATTTCGATTTGAAAAGGAAAGTCACCACAAAAGACTCAATCATGTGTGAATTGCAAGTTAAATTATGAAACAAGTTTGTGTGGTGGGTGACTAGAGTCTATTTTGCTTGTATAAAGTTGGATCATAAAATAAAAGACTGTTCTTTGAACAAGAAGGAAGTGTCACTACCTCATAAATCATTAGCCCATGTCAGAGTGTATGCTATCACTGAATATGATTCTAAGACTTCTGAATTAGTGGTCGAAGGTATTATGCATGTTTATGAAAGAATGCAAATATTTGTTTGAACATGGGTTCTATCTACGATTTGATTCGTAACATGTTGCCTATCACTTGGGTATTCAACCTAGACCACTGTATTATGTGATATATGTAAAATACGATCATTGGATATTCTTTGATAACGAACTTGAATCTGGTCCTCTTGTCTGATTTTTATTGGAGAACTTGAACTTTTTCGTTGATTTAGGTCTCCTAGAGATTTGGAGTTTTGATATTATACTTGGTATGGATTGACTATCTTCCTATCATACCAGTATGGATTGGTATATAACAAATGATCACTTTTTGTACATTTGATCAGCCGATCTTTTATTTTGAAAGTATTGGACATGATTTATCTCCTTACCTAATGTATCCCATAATGACTTGCTTGGATTACCTCCAAACGTGACTTTGCTTTTGATTTGGTCTTTGGGACAATCCCGATATCTAAGCCTCTCTACAGAATGATATCATTTGAGTAAGTGGAATTAGAAAAACAACTATAAGGATTATTAAATGAGGATTTTATTTGGCTTAATATTTTATCATGGGGTGCTCCGGGGTTTGTTAAAAAGATGGATGGAACATTGAGACTTTGTATTGATTATGGACAATTGAATCAGGTGACCAAAAAAAAAAAAAAACGAGTATTTTCTGAAGTAACGACTTGCTTGATTAACTATAGGGTGCGCAAGTATTTTTAGAAATTGATTGAAGGTCGGGTTACCGTCTATTGAGGATCAAGGAGGAGGATATTTCGGTCACTCTGGGATAATTGTGTCATTATATTGTATTGATGAAATTGTTTGAGAGCAGGAGGAGGAAATAAAGAAATCATAATCCTCATCTTTTCATCGATTGAGCTATGATCAATTTAGAGGACTAAATTTTTTTTAAGGAGGGGAGAGTGTAATATCCCTCACTTTTGAAATTTATTAATAAGGATTTATATATAAATTTGAGGACCTATATGTAAATATAAAAATTTCAAGGACTAAACCGCTAAGTTGCAAAATGAAAAGAAAATAAAGAAAATCGAAAATTTCGGTTTTATCCCACTGCCTCCCACGCACTCTCTGTTTCTTCGAGAATCAGAGAGGAGCGGTGGGGTGTGAGGAGAGAAGAAAGAAGAAGAAGAGGGAAAAGAAGAGAGGAGGAAGAGGGAGAAGAGAAGAAAAGAAGAAGAAGAAGAAGAGAGGGAAGATGGAGAGGAGAGGGAGAGGCAGCAGTAGCAGCTAGGGCTGCTGCACCTTTGTTTCCCGCAGGTGGAAACAGAGGAGAGGATGTGTGGGGCGTTGGGGAGGATAAGGGAAGAAGAAGAAGAAGAAGAAGAAGAAGAAGAAGAATAGAGGAGGATAGCTGCGGCAAGGCTGCAGCGAGGAGGTGTGTGGCGTTGGGGAGGAAAAGGGAAGAGGAGAAGAAGAGAAGGAGAAGAAGAGGAAAAAGAGAGGGACGAGGGAGAGGAGCGAGAGGTGGCAGCAGCTAGGGCTGCAGCACCTCTGTTTCCTGCAGGTGGAAATAGAGGAGAGGTGTGGGGCATTCAAAGAGGAGAAGAAGAAGAAGAGGAAGAGAAGAAGAAGAGGAAGCAGGAGAAGAGGTTGTGATACCTCTGTTTCCTGCAGAGGAAACAGAGGAGAGGGTGTGTGTGACGCTGGGGAGGAGGAGGGAAGAAGAAGAGGAGAAGAAGAAGAGAAGAGAAGGGAAAGGAGGAGCTGTGGCTGCGGCGGTGGAATCTGCAGCTGGAAGAGAAGGAAATGAAGAGATGGTGAGGAAGAAGAGAAGAAGTAGAAGCGGGTGAAGAGGCAGCAGCTCTGTTACCTGCAGGAGGAAACAAAGGAAAGGAGGTGCTGTTCGTCGGGGAGAAGAAGGGGAGGAAGGAGAAGAAGAGAAGAAGAAGAAAGGAAGGAGAAGGAAGAGGAGAAGGGAAAGAAGTAGCTGTGGCTGCGGCTCTGGCAGCTGCAGCTATGGCAGGGAAAGAGGAAGAGAAAGGAAGAAGGGAAGGAGAGGAAGAAGAGAAGGGAAAGAAGGGGCTGCGGCTGCGGTGATGGCAGCTGCAGTTGGAAGAGAAGTAGGAGAGGAAGATGAGCAGGGGAGGAAGAAGAGGCTGTGGCCGTGGCTGAGGCTGCGACTGCAGCAGTGCAGCTAGGAAAGAAGAGAAGGAAAGGAAGAAGAAGAGAAAGGAAAAGGGAAGAAGAGAGGAAGAGGAGAAGGGGAGGCAGCTGTGGCAGTGGCAGCTGCAGCTGGAAGAGAAGGAGAGGAAATAGAGCAGGGCAGGAAGAAGAGGCTGCGGCTGTGGTGGCTGCGACCATGGCTGCGACTGCGACTGCGGTAGTTGCAGCTGGGAAAGAAAAGAAAGGAAAAGGGAAAAAGAAGCTGCGGATGGGATTGCGGCCGCAGTGCCAGCGACTGCGTATGCAGTAGTTATGTCTACGAGAGAAGGGAGCAAGGAAGTAGTACAGTGGAAGGGGCTGCGGTCGTGGCTACGACTGTGGTAGTGGCAGCGGCGATGGCTGCGACAACTGTGTTTGAAAAAGAAAACGAAGGAATGAGAGTAAGAGAGAGCAGGTGGCTATGTCTCTATGTTCTACATGAGCTGCAATTGTGGAGGAAAAAGAAAAGATGTGTAGAAAACGAAACAGAGAGAGAGGACATGGAGGAAAAGTAGAAGGATTTGGGCTGGCCCATTCTTTGGATCTTCGAATCAAAATCTTTGAAAGGCAAGTTCCCTGATCGTTACTCCTATAATTGCTCTGATATTTCTTATTGCAAGTTTCCTGATCGTTTCTTCTGTAATTGTTCTAATCTTTCCTATTGCAAGTATCCTGATCTTTCCTCACTGTTATTTTATCTCTATATTTGCTTTAAATACGAGGAACTTTGAATTGTTCTAGCCTTGCATTTGATATATCTCCTGTTTAGACGTAACGATTCGAATCTATGCAACTTCTGATATTCTGACCCTTCTACTTTGTTATGGCTATAACTTCATGTATTGACCTCTGATTTGGACAAAACTTATTTGATCAGAATATAGACTCATAAACCTTTGTTTTGATAGCTTATTTTAAGAATTCGGAGTAAGTTTGTCTGCCCAAACTTTTGTTTCAAATGAGCCTATAGATTCTGCAAAACAAGGATCGTAATTTCTGACCTTTTGATACTGAACTGCTTATAAGTCCCTGTTGCAAACATTGATTTATTCAAAGCTTATTTCATTAGAAACTAGACTCATAGTTCTTTCTTTTGATATATGGATTGAAAGATTTGGAATACAAACACCTGCCCAGTTATCTGTTGAATCTTACACTATGAATTCTGCCAAACAGAGATTTTGTTGTACGACCCTTGTTTACCAAATTATTTGTAACTCTCTCTATTGGACAGTTCAATTCATATGAAGCCTGTCTTATCTGAAAGTATAATCTAATGATATATTTCTAAGTAAATTAGAGCACGATTGATAGTTTGAATCATTTGTTCAATGTGTCTCTTGAATTCTGCCAGAAATCGAGCTTTGGTTAATTTCGCATATTCTGGTTTCATTTCTTTGGAAATTGATATTCTTTAGCTTTCTTATTCAATTGAGCTAATATGATTGCTTGGAATCCCTGTATACCCTTGCTTTCATTTCATTCCAAATCTGAATACAATTGTGAGAGATTTGTTCCTTGCATCGTATTATGTACGTTTTGTTGTTCCGCGTGTGCTTCCGATATATGCTAATTATTGTTAAAACTGCCCTCTTGTACTCTGATGTTTGTGGGATTGTCTGGACCTTTGCCAGAAATGGTAAAGGGTATGTGCTTAGAGCCAGCGATGCTCTAGATTATGTCTGGTGGTCATTCAGAAATGGATGAATCACGTTCTGTTTAGGATCCCACTACACCTTCTGTATGTTTGATATGATATCCAGAGCTTTGGTTATGTGTTTCTGTACATGCTTTGGATATAAATGATATGAATGCAACGTCAAAGACGACGTTTGAGCTTCTGTTTGGTATTTGTTATTGATATGCTCCGAAATGTTCCATATGCCATTGATATGATCCGGAACATTTCATACGCCATTGATAAGCTCTGAAATGTTTCATTTGTTATTGATATGCTCCGAAACATTTTATATACCTTTATTATGCTCCGAAATGTTTCATTTGTTATTGATAAGCTCCGAAACATTTCATATGCCTTTGTTATGCTCCGAAATGTTTCATTTGCTATTGTTATGCTCTAAATGTTCCATTTGTCATTGATATGCTCCGGAACATTTCATACGCTATTGGTATGCTCCAATTACTCTATCCTCCATTTGTTATGAATCAAATATGTTTTGAATGACATGATACATATGATTTTGTATCTAATGAAATGGTATCCTTGAGAATTCTTGTATTCTGCCTTGCATTATGATACCTTACTTGTTTGAAACCATTCCTTTTATTCTGAATATGCTTTGTCACTTGTTGAGCTGTTTTTAGCTCATTCCGTTGTTATATAAATCTTTCAGGTCAGCTTGTCACCATTTGAGATGTTTGATTTGGGCTGAGGGAGTGGATAGCTATTCAGAATTATGGGCAAGTCTTGTTGGTTATTATGTTATTGTTGTATAAGCATGTTTTGTATGTAATGAAATGTTGTCGATGAATCGAAATGGATATACTGTATAAAAGTGTTAGAAGATCTCTCTTGTTTGGAATTTCGGAATGTTAAGTCTAATTTATGACGATATGAACTTGTGGTGAATAGTTGGAGTTATGATTGTATAATTTATTTAGCTTGTGGATTTATAAATGTTGTTCATGTTGTCAAGTTGGCTTGGGTTGCCATAAATGTGAATTATCGAGTGATGCGATATATGATTATAAACTGCACAGGTTTTATAGATGTGAATTTGATAGAATGTTTTCAGTGTCCTCAAATGTTAGTTTGGATCCTAGATTGATTTGTGTGATAAAAATTTCAATATCATGGATAATTTTTTTTTAGGGGCGTGACAACTACATCTTCTCGGGTTAGGATCTCTCTGATAAGGTGGAACCTCCTTAGAACATGCTTAGATTTCTGATAAGACCTAGGTTCCTTCGCTTGAGCAATCACCCCGTTGTTGTCGCAATATAAGGAGATCGGCTCCTCGCTTCCCAACACGACTCCCAAATCTGTGATGAACTTCTTCAACTAGACTCCCTCTTTTGCTACATCTGATGGAGCAATCTACTCTGCCTCTGTGGTCGAGTCAATAGTAGTATCTTGCTTGGAACTCTTCTAGCCCACTGCTCCTCCATTCAAGGTGTACACGTACCCCGAATTTGACTTGCTATCATCGACATCAGACTGAAAACTTGAGTCTATGCAGCCTTCAACCTTAAGGCTACTACCTCCATATACTAGTAAAAGATCCTTAGTCCTTCTCAAGTACTTAAGGATACACTTTACTCCTTTCCAGTGCTCCAAGCTTGGATCCGCCTGATACCTACTCGTGACACTCAGAGCATGCGCTATATCAGGCCTAGTACATAGCATGGCATACATGATAGACCCTATTGCCGAGGCATAAGGTATCATATCAATGTTTGCCCTTTCTTCTAGAGTCTTTGGGGACATACTCGTAGAAAGCGATATCCCATGTCTCATCGGTATGAGACCTCTCTTGGAATTTTCCATGCCAAACCTTTTGACAATGGTTTCTATGTACCTGGACTAGGACAAGCTAAGCATCCTCTTGGATCTATCTCTATAGATTCTAATCCCCAAGATATAAGATGCTTCCCCTAAATCCTTCATGGAGAAGTGTCTAGAAAACCAAGCCTTTACTGTGGATAGCATTCCTACGTCAATCCCAATGATCAAGATGTCATCCACATATAATACCAAAAAGGTGATAGCACTTCCACTTACCTTCCTATACACATAAGGCTCATCTTCATTCTTAACGAAGTCATAAGATATGATTGTCTCATCAAATCTTATGTTCCAACTTCGGGAAGCTTACTTTAGTCCATAAATGGATCTAAGCAACCTACACACCTTATCTGGGCAGTTCTTGGACACGAATCCCTTAAGTTGCATCATATACTCCTCCTACTCGAGGTTCCCATTAAGGAATGCGGTTTTCACATCCATCTGCCAGATCATATAATCATAGTGTGCTGCAATAGCCCATAGAATTATAAAGGATTTTAGCATTGCTACGGGTGAGAAGGTTTCATCGTAGTCAACACCTTGCCTTTGACGATACCTTTCCAACTACTCCGATCTTTTTCTTAAAGATCCACTTGCAACCGATGGGTACAATACCTTTGGGCGCATCAACTAGGTTTCAAACCTTGTTGGAGTATATAGAATCCATCTTAAAATTCATGGCTTCTAGCTACTTCCTAGAGTCTATACTCATAATAGCCTCCTCGTAGGTCTGAGGATCAATATTCTCAACATCTTCTCATCTAATATGTCCCACATATCTCTCAGGAGGATGGGATACTCTATCAGACGTACGTAAAGTTGAAACTTGTGTATTAGGTACATGAACAGACTCGAGTTGTAGAGTGGTGCTTGAGCTAGGTTCTCCAACCTCGTTCAACTCTATCATTCTCCCACTATCTCCGCCAAGAATGTGTTCCTTCTCAAGGAAAACTATTCTCTTAGCTACAAAGACCTTTTGGTCCTCGAGATGATAGAAATAATACCCACAAGTTTCATTTGGGTATCCCACAAATTTACATCGATCTGTCCTTGATTCTAACTTATTAGGGTTATGTATTTTAACGTGGGCAGGGCAGCCCCAAATCTTAACAACCTTAAGATCAGGCTTCTTCCCTTTTCATATCTCATATGGTGTAGACACTACCGACTTAATTGGAACTCTGTTCAGAAGGTAAGCTACGGTTTCTAGGGCATATCCCCAGAATGAGATGGGTAGGTCAGCGAAACTCATCATGGGTCGTACCATGTCTAATAGCGTACAATTTCTCCTTTTACAAACATCATTGAGCTGAGGTGTATAAGAAGGTGTTCATTGGGATAATATCCTATGGTCCTTAAGGAACTGAGTAAACTCTGTACTTAAGTACTCACCTCCTCGATCTGATCGAAGAGTTTTGATACTCTTTCTAGTCTGGTTCTCCACCTCATTCTTATACTCTCTGAATTTCTCAAAGGCCTCGGACTTGTATTTCATTAAGTACACATATCCATACCTTGAGAAATCATCAGTAAAGGTAATGAATAAGGAGTAACCACCAATTGCATGAGTTGACATGGGTCCACATACATCACTATGTATGAGTTCCAATAGCTCAGTGGCTCTCTCTCCAGTTCCACTAAATTGAGAGTTGGTCTGTTTTCCACAAAGGCAAGTTTCGCAAGTTGCATATGACACATAGTCGAATGTATCTAGATATCCATCATTTAGCAACTTTTGAATCCTTCTTTCATGGATGTGACCTAGCTTACAATGCCACAGGTATGCACTGTTCATCTCATCTCGTTTCCTCTTGGAAACATTTACATTCATGATATGTACCTGAAGCTTCATCAAGCTTTTGTTTCGCCCTTTCTGCAAGGAACTCTTTGCAGTTCCTCTTCTAGTGCCCATCTTTACCATAGTGGAAGCACTAGCCTTTGTCCTTTGTTGGGTCTTTCTTAGCAACCTTTGCTTTACCTGGTCTGCACTTGCCCTTTCCCTTCTTAAGGGACCTTTCTGCTTTCCTTTCCTTTCTGGTCTCACCAGTGTAGAGAATTGACTTCTCTTTCTTAATAGTACTATCTACCTTCCTCAACATATTGAGGAGCTCTCAGAGAGTCACATCAAGCTTGTTCATATTAAAATTCATTATAAACTGTGAAAAGGAATCTGGTAGGGACTGAAGCATAATGTCCACACACAAGTTATCCTCTAGGACATGGTTCTGTACCGGTGTCCGCTCAGTCATCCTAGCGCGGAAGAGGCTCTTGGATATCTCATATCGCTGAGTCCTTCCCTGTTCCTCAAACAATTTGCGGACATGTAGGAGAATGGATCTAGCATTCATATTTTCATGTTATCTCTGTAACTCAGGAGTCATAGAGCCCAACATATAGCACTGAGCAAGAGTGGAGTCATCAATATACTTCACGTAGTGAGCGATCTCATCCTCGCTTGCCCCTTCTTCTGGCGCAGGCATCACTGTATCAAAGATGTACATGATTTTCTCCGCCGTGAGAACAATTCTCAAGTTACAAAGCCAATCCATATAACTTGGACCAGTGAGGCGGTTGACATCAAGTATGCCACGTAAGGGATTTGAAAGCGACATTTTATGAAAATAAAGATGCAGCAGAAATGAATAACATGCAGATTTTGCAAGAAATAAACTATAAAGATATGGACTCCTATATTAATATGCTCCCACTATTCTACTAACGAGTCACGCAACACCCTCAGCATGTAAAATGGAAGTCTCCAGCAAACTTCTAGTGGGGATCAGGATCCAATCAGCATCTTAGTGTAACCTCGAGGGACTCGACCAATCACACTAAGTCTAAAAGGTAGGCAACTCTTGCCGATCACAACTCCTTGTGATTCCCATCCTGTTCGGCCTCCGAATCACCATGGTCTTGATAAGACCCTAAGATCTTACCGTGGAAGAAATGGAAAAAATGGGGATGCTCTAATACCAAATGATAAGACCCTAAAGTCTTATCGTAGGCTTTGATACCAAATGATAAGACCCTAAAGTCTTATCGTAGGCTTTGATACCAAATGATAAGACCCTAAAGTCTTATCATGGAAGAAAAGGGAGAAATGGGGATGATAATGATCGCTTCGAGGGGATCGGCCTCCTTGATCGCTTCGAGGGGATCGGCCCTCCTTGATCACTTCAAGGGGATCGACCCTCCTTGATCACTTCGAGGGGATCGGCCTTCTAGGGTTTGTCCAAAGACGGAATAGTATTTTTCGTAGATTACTGAAAAGAAGCAGTTACATCCCTATTTATAGAGTTTCACCCAGAGTCCATCAGAACTTGAACTCTAATAATAAATAAATATTAAATAAACCTCTACTTGACTCTAATTGAACCAAACTGACTCAATAAACAACTGGACTAAACAGACTCAATAAACATTATTCAAAAGCTCAGAAAAAGCGTCCTAACAGGTCTATAGGGACTCGACCAACCGTGATGCTCGGTTAAGTCAACACATTCGTTACAAGATGAGTCTGATTTGATGATATACTCTCGAGGGACTCGACCAAGCATACCATGTCCTCAAGTCACCGATGACATCTCTATGTTGAAAGCAAGATAGCGAATCGTGATATAGGTGAGTCTCGAGAAACTCGACTAACTCAACCTATACCGGGAATCGATTCCTACTTATAACGATGGAAGGCCACGTGGATCAATCTAATTGCCTCATGTTTACTGACTTAATATTATCGAGAGAGATGTTTCTATAATTTGGTCTCCAAATATGACATTTCACACATATATATATTTAATATATATCTACATCGCATGCAAATATATATACATATCTAGTATGTGTATAAGCAATCACACCAAATGATCATGGACCACAACCTAATGTGATTAGGCCTGAGTCAGTAGGCCTAATCACTCACATCAAGATCTATGTGTGCAACGGTGCATCTCCATGCCCTGTGACCGTCCATCTCGTCGTCGTCGGTTCCGTCGACATCTCGATGCATCTTCATGCATCGCGATCGTCCGTCTCGTGGGTCCTGCTATCGCATCCACGCTCCAGCTGCACCTCCTAATGTGATTACAACTTAATCATAGGCACGCAGACCCAACAATAAACGAGAAATATAATGGAGGCTCGCAGACCCCAATAATAATAATCACAAGTACACACATCACACGGTCCATAATCATCCGTCCACACATCATACATCACATGTATAAATAATCATCATCATGTAGGACTACTAGATAATAATAAAAATAATAATCAACTAAACTTTTTAATTAATTAGTATTTTATGAAATCAGGGACATATAGGAAATTTCTTAATTCCTAAGTGTATTTTCATAATTTAGACAAAAGACAGAAACTGAAATTTCTCAAATTTCGAGGGGTAAAACTATCTTTTGCCTAGAAAACCCTAATGCCCTCATCATCCCCTGCTACTACCGCCGCCTCCGCCACCCTATTGGCGACGGGCTATGCGGTAGAGGGCGGGGTCACTGCCCCTGTAGTTGGGCGCCCCCGCGGGCGTCGCTGCCTCCGCTGGCGGGTGCCCCTGTGGGCACTGTCCCCTCCGCGAGCAGTTCTGCCTCACCGGGCGACCACTCTTGCTGGGTTTTTGCCCACGGGAGCAACAACCACAAGCACCGCTGCCCTACGATGCGTCACCACACAAGAGCAGCGGCCGCAAGCGTCGTTGCCCTTGCGGCTGCTATTACAGGCTGCCTGCCTACACGCAGATGGCAGTGCTGCCATCTACGATGGCAGTGAGGGCAGCAATAGTTGCTGCCCTTACGATTTTGCGTCAATGATTTTGACGTCAAAAGCTTCTCCAAATCACAACACATGCATTTTAAAACCAATCTATCGCACGAGCAACCTGGCTCTGATACCACTGTTGGGAAAATCATTGGGGCGCGACATCACATGCGCAGCGCAAGAACAAGATAACAAAATCCTTGATTCCCAAAGAGATGTTCATCATCATGCGAAAATTGGTGCGCAAAATCCGCGAAACTGAAAAACTGTGTATATAATAGATTGTGTTACCTAGGGAGATCATATAGCCCTGTTTCTTTGCAGATCCTTAGGAGAGAGTGAAGGAGGTCAAGCATCCTCCTATCTAGCAGTGATCCACATAGCAGGGCTGTGACGACGCTCCTCAAAACTCTAGTCCTGCTCTGAGGTGGAGAGGGGAAGGAGAATAGGAGAGGCTATTAGGATCAAAAGCACTAAGAGAGGGGAGGGCGGTGAATTAGTGCAGCAGAAAACTTTCGACGATTAAAACTGCGTTCGTACGTTGAAATCTGATTCCGACGTAAAAGTCATTTCGTGCAGATAATAACTTTGAAAGCTTACGGAAACGTATTTGAAGTAATGAAAGGAAGACAGTTTGTAGTTAACATAGAAATCTGAATGTAAGCGCAAATTGAAATATGATGTTCGTACAATAAAACTGAATTCCATCTTAACATCGATTCGGAAAATACTTAACTAAGAAACATGTTCGTAAATGAGCAGAAGGCAATAAGCTACTGAGGAGGTTTGCAGTAAAGATAAGATGCTCAAAGTAAATGCAAATTGAGATTTAGAGTGGTTCGGTCAGTCTTGACCTACATCCCCTTTTGGCTTCCTCCACCAACGAGGTCACCGACATCCACTAGAGGCCTTCCTTCAATAGGCGAAGGCCAACCACCCTTTTATAGTTTCACTCATTTTGACGAGCTTAGGAGACAACCCTTACAAACTTTTCTCTCCTCTCTTGAAAGATCAAAACTTGGAAGAAAAGAGGGAGGAGAACTTCTAGACTTTACAACACTTTTTGAACTCTAAAATCACAAAGTAAGATTAAGCTTTCGGTCCCTTTCATGCAAGAAAGGGTAGGGTATATATAGGCCTCAAACTAGTTTGAATTTGGAGCTCAAAAATGTCTTTTCCTAGATTTTCGGGGTCCTAGCGGTACCACCTCCTGATTGGGGCGGTACAACCGCTTGGCAGCTTGGAGACTGAGCCTCTGGGCAGTGCCATCGCCTAACAGGGATGGTTGCACTGCCTAGTCTCGCTCGGGGACTAAGCCCTAGCGGTGCCACCGCCTGACTGGGGCGGTGGCACCGCCTAGTAGAGCTCAAAGACCAAGCTCAAGCGGTTCCACCGCCTGTTAGGGGTGGTTGCACCGCCTAGTCTCGCTCGGAGACTGAGCCCAAGCGGTGCCACCGCCTGCCTGGGGCGGTTGCACCGCCCAGCTTTCCTGGGAGACCCTCTTCTAGGCGGTACCACCGCCGACCCTAGCGGTGCCATTGCCTAGCAGGAATTCTGGTCTGAATGGGTTGATCCATTCGACCCAATTTGGGTTTGTCAAGGGCCCAATTTCCCCCAGATTAAGTTAATGGGATCACCTCCCATTCCTAACTTAATCTACATGCTAACTACGACATTTCTTAAGACATTTACTATAACTTGCTCCGGTGTGTCAATCGCTTCTTCCGACGAGCTTCCGGCGAACTTCCGGCGAACATCCGACGAACCTTCAGCGATGCTCCGACGGACTTTCGGCAAACTCCTGGACTTGCGACGATCCACTTGGCGAGTTCCGATGAGCTTCTTTTGGCAAGCTAATGGACTTCTCGGATTTGTTCCCACAGAACCTCCGATGACTATCCGGACTTCCGTTGAACTCTCGAACTCCCAATGTGATCATAGTCTTGACTCTAGTGCAACTCATGCTATATGTCTTACATCAATCATAATTAATCCTGCACATGTAAAACAAAACTTCGATCGAGACAATTAATCCTAAGAAATTAACCAAGTTGTCCGGCATGTCATTGGTCCCTCGACGCTTCGTCCAATTCTTCGGCGCATTGTCGTCTCCTACGGCCTATTGCCCAATCAGCCAGTTGGCTCCGCAACTCCGATATCCTTGGCACAATACCCGCTCTTCTTGGCCCGATGCTTGAGTCCACGGCCTGAAGCCTTCTATCGATATGTCGACCGATCCACCGACCCGACGTCAAATCTTCTGACATGTTCCTCCAGTACAACATGATTTTTCCTGCTTTAATTGTCTCATCCTAATCGAAGCATCCCGCGTCAGTCAAAACGCAGATTAAAACATAAACATATATCAAGTGGTTACATCATCAAAATATAAGATTCAACAATCTCCCCCTTTTTGATGATGACAATCACTTGATGACGGAGTTAACCTTAACTCCCGGAGTTTAAACAAACTCGCCCTATCAATATGCCATATTGATAGAAACTCTTGGATTCAAAAATCCAAGCAATATGTCATCATATACTTATGCATAACATGTCATTTCATCAACATACTTCTCCCCCTTTATCATCAACAAAAAGGAGAAGTACAACTATTCTTGTGTTTGTGATATTAATTCAACTTATTGCATGAAAAACATAATATCAAGTTTTATTATTATCCAGTTTTGAAGCTAGAAAATTTAGTAAGTGTTACATCATGCTTAGAACATTTAAGTTATTAAGTTGTAGATATACAAGTTTTACAGCATACAAGATAGCACATTCAAAGATATGTAAGTTGGCATATTTGCTTTTCTTGAGATAGGCACGATAGCACATTTTTACATTTTCTTGAGATTTCAAGCTAGCAATTCTCGGTGATGTTCAAGATAGCAATTTCTTCTCTTTTGAGAAGTGAAATTTTTTATTTCTTCTTGAATTGTGCAATTTGCTTCTTTTGAGATAGCAACTTTTTGCTTCTCTTTAGATCACAAGCTAGCAATTCTAGCAAATTTGACATCATGCAAGATAGCAAATTTTTGTGATGTTCAAGATGTCAAGTTCTTTTCCTTGCAATATGTAAGCTAACAAATTTTTGCTTCCTTTGCAATGTTTGAGGTCACAATTTTACTTCCGTTGCAAAGTGCAAGTTTAGCATATTTAGCTTTTATTGAGATAGAGACTGTTTGCTTCTCTTTAGACTACAAGCTAGCAATTTTTATGATATGCAAGTTTTACTACATATAAGCTAGCTTTTCATCACAACATATAATCATAAAAGCATAGCAAGATTCTTAAGTTCAATCATGGCAATTCAACACTTGCTTCTTGTGCAAGATTGCACTTTGCTTTTCTTTGCATGTTATAACTAGCAAAAGCTTTCTCTCCTTTGTTTTTGTCAAAAAGAAGGGAAGAGTACAAGCTAGGCAGCATTTGCCTTGAGTTAGCAATCTTTCTCCCCCTATGTCATTGCCGAAAAGAAGGAGAGGAACCAATGATTTAGACTTTTACATAAACTATGAATTTGCATCAATCAATATTTCAATCATCACATGATACATAAAAGACAACAATGCAAAGAAATCATGTTATGAAAGACATCAATTGTTAAACATGACATGATAATAGTCTCAAAAATTTCAATTTGCGATACATGTGATACATTGCGATACACTAAAAAATTTAATACGATGCTTTTAAGGATATCAACCTATTTTTGATACAAAGCATGGCAAGAGCAATTATATTACAAGTTTTCTAAGTTTTGCATTTTTTGCTTCTTTCGAGATAGCAATTCTTTGCTTCTCTTTATATTGCAAGATTTGCAATTCATTGGTAGTGTTCATGATAGCAAGTTCTTTCAATGAAATGATCGAGCTAGCAAATTTTCCTTCCATTAAAATATGCAGGCTAGTAAACTAACACCCCCTTTATCATTATCGAAAAGAAGGAAAAAATCAATGGCTAAAAAAATTAATCATTATATAAGCCATATTACAAAATCATGTCATGATATCAAGAAAATTCAAGAAGGACGTGATTCATTTGACAAATCTTTTTAATAGAGCAAAAGAATTATACAACCAAGGATCATGATTAAAATATATCAATATCATAGATCAAATCATGATTCGTGATTCATCATAAAGAAAATTAATTTTCAATCATCACATAAGGCATTTAAAGAATTTTTGAAACATAGGAGAGTGATTAATTTAAGCATGCAATGTTTCAATCAAATTCAAGTCATGAATACCAATACTTTCATATTGTGAGTATCAATTTATGAATACCAAAAGATATTATTTGTGATTCCAATTTTGCAAGATCAAGATTATGATTTAGATAAAACTCATTCAAATCAAATCGTTAGATTCATGATTTCATTGATAATATATTTTCCCTTTTTTAAGTATTTCATTTCAAGTGATTGATTTCATGTTAGCATGCTTTTTCATTCATGTTAAATAAAAACATGCATCAATGTTTAGGATCGAAAAATGAATTTCATCATAAAACCATCAAGATCAATAGATTTTCAAAAATAAATTGTTAGGATCAAGAAAATCCGAAAATAAAATTTAACACTTTCATGCATTCGGACATGGTTTTGCTATAGATTTTCAAACACAATCATGAAGTTAAAACATGCTCATGATCATGAAATTTTTTGTATCCAAAACACATAATTTCCAACATGTTATTAAGGCATGTAATAGTATAAAGTTCTCATCATACCAATTAAGTGAATGAATTAAGAACGTCCGAAAAATGATTTTAATAAGTTCATGCATTCGGACACATTTTTGCCATATGTTTTTCAAATACACTCATGAAAATAACACATGCTTATCAACATGTATAACTTAAAATCTCATGCATAAAATTGTCAATCATGGTATCAAAATATTTAATATTATATGATTATGCATTTCTTCAAATCAAACATGATTTCAATAAAAATCAAGAAATAATAATGGAAATAAACATGATAAACATTATTACTTCTTAACCACGTTTTCATATTTTCAATCAAAATCATTTTGTTTGTTTATCATAAAATATGTAATATTATCATTTTCGAAATTACTAGCATGATCATAATTTTTGTATTTTTATTTTTAAACATGTAATTTTTCAGAAAATTAATTCTAAACTAAACAAAAAATACATCATGAAAGCATCAAGTAATTTCAAAATAAATTAGGAGGATTTCAATTACCTCATCATTGAAAACGGTTAAGGCTCAGTTTGCCACCTCATCTTTCTTGATTTTCTCCTCATCTTCGGAGGAGCTCGATTCATCCCACTTTGAGTTCTTCTTCTTTGGCCTCTTCCTCCATTCAAGTTCATTGTTTATTTTAAATTTTTGTTTAATAAACTTATTAAGATTTAGTGTTCGAAGTTCAAGTTCATCATTGTCTTAATCACTTGAGTCATTGCTCAAGTGGTATTCATTTGTCTGGAGTTCCAAATCCTTCCTGTTCTTTCAAAGGTTGTTTTGTTCATCATGTTCATCATGTGTATTGTGCACCATTTCATATGTCATCAATGAGCCAATAAGTTCTTCAAGTGGAAAAATATTTAAATATTTTATTTCTTGTATTGCCGTTACTTTTGATTCCTAAACTTTAGAAAGTGATCGTAAAACTTTACTAACAAGTTCAAAATTCGAGAAACATTTGCGAAGAACTTTTAAACCATTGACGACATCCGTGAAACGGGTGTACATATCACCATTGGTTTCACTCGGCTTCATTCGAAAAAGCTCGAAATCATGCATCAAAAAATTTACTTTAGATTCTTTAACACTACTTGTGCCTTTGTGTGTAATTTCAAGAGTGCGCCAAATATCAAAAGCCGTTTCACATGTAGAAATTCGATTGAACTCATTTTTGTCCAAAGCACAAAATAAGGCATTCATAGCCTTTGCGTTTAAAGAAAAATACTCCTTCTCTAACTCCGACCATTCGTTCATCGGTTTAGAGGGAAGTTGAAAACCATTTTCAACAATATTTCATAAATCCAAATTTATAGAAATAAAAAAACTCTCATTCGAGTTTTCCAATAAGTGTAGTACAATCCGTTAAACAGTAGTGGACGAACAACCGATAAGCCCTCTTAAAAGCCATGAAGAGCCATTTATCTTGGGTGTAAACCCGAAATGAGAAAAACCTTGCTCTGATACGAATTGTTAAAATCAAGAGCACTAAGAGGAGGGGGGGGGTGAAATAGTACAGCGGAAAACTTTCGACGATTAAAACTAGGTTCGTACGTTGAAATCCGATTTTGACATAAAAGTCGTTTCATGCATATAATAACTTTAAAAGCTTACGGAAATGTATTTGAAGTAAAGTAAAGAAGGCAGTTTGCAGTTAAGATAGAAATCATAATGTAAGCGCAAATTGAAATATGATGTTCGTACGATAAAATCGATTTCCATCGTAACGCCGATTCAGAAAATACTTAACTAAGAAACATGTTCGTAAATGAGCAGAAGGCAGTAAGCTACTGAGGAGGTTTGCAGTAAAGATAAGATGCTCAAAGTAAATGTAAACCGAGATTTAGAGTGGTTCGGTAAGTCTTGACCTACATCCACTTTTGGCTTCCTCCACCAACGAGGTCACCGACGTCCACTAGAGGCCTTCCTTCAATAGGCGAAAGACAACCACCCTTTTATAGTTTCACTCCTTTTGACGGGCTTAGGAGACAACCCTTACAAACTTTTATCTCCTCTCTTGAAAGATCAAAACTTGGAAGAAAAGAGGGAGGAGAACTTCTAGACTTTACAACACTTTTTGAGCTCTAAAATTACAGAGTAAGATCAAGCATTCGGTCTCTTTCACGCAGGAAAGGGTGGGGTATATATAGGCCCCAAACTAGTTTGAATTTGGAGCTCAAAAATGTCTTTTCCCGGATTTCCGGGGTCCTGGCGGTCCCACCTCCTAATTGGGGCGGTGCCACCACCTGACAGGGGCGGTTGCACCACCTAGTCTCGCTCGGAGACTGAGCCCTGGCGGTTCCACCGCTTGACTGGGGCGGTTGCACCGCCTGGCAGAGCTCGGAGACCGAGCTCAAGCGGTTCCACCGCATTTTAGGGGTGGTTGCACCGGCTAGTCTCGCTCGGAGACTGAGCCCAGGCAGTGCCACCGCCTGCCTGGGGCGGTTGCACTGCCCAGCTTTCCTAGGAGACCCTCTCCTGAGCGGTGCCACCGCCTAGCAGGAATTCTGGTTCGAATGGGTTGATCCATTCGGCCCAATTTGGGTATGTCAAGGGCCCAATTGCCCCCATATTAAGTTAATGGGATCACCTCCCATTCCTAACTTAATCTACATGCTAACTATGACATTTCTTAAGACATTTACTACAACTTGCTCCGGTGCGTCAATTGCTTCTTCGGCGAGCTTTCGGCGAACTTCCGGCAAACATCCGACGAACCTTCGGCGATGCTACGATGAACTTCCGGCAAACTCCTGGACTTGTGACGATCCACTTGGCGAGTTCTGATGAGCTTCTTTTGGCAAGCTCTTGGACTTCTAGGATTTGTTCCCGCAGAACCTCCGACGACCGTCCGGACTTCCGTCGAACTCTCGAACTCTCAACGTGATCATAGTCTTGACTCCGGTGCAACTCTTGTTGCATGTCTTACATCCATCGTAGTTAATCCTGCACATGTAAAATAAAACTTTGATCGAGACAATTAATCCTAAGTAATTAACCAAGTTGTCCGGTATGTCATTGGTCCCTCGACGCTTCATCCGATTCTTCGGCGCATCGTCCTCTCCTGCAGCCTATTACCCAATTGGCCAGTTGACTCCGCAACTCCAATATCCTTGGCACAATACCCGCTCTTCTTGGCCCAATGCCCGAGTCCATGGCCCGAAGCCTTCTGTCGATACGTCGACCATTCCACCGGCCCGACGTCCAATCTTCTGACATGTTCCTCCGGCACAACTTGATTTTTCCTACTTTAATTGTCTTATCCTTATCGAAGCATCCTGCGTCACTCAAAAGACATATTGAAACATAAACATATATCAAGTGGTTTCATCATCAAAATACGAGATTCAACAGAGGCAAGCAAATGCTCTAGCCTATGAGGCTCTGAATCCCTCCTATTTATAGAGGTCCCCTGTCAAACCCTAATGGATCCTCGCTTAGTGGGGTATTGAATCTACATCCAATAACCCAAGCCTTTTAGATTAGTAGATCTTTATCCAATAATCTCTCATGGGCTCTTATTGGATCTCGTCCATGGGATCCAATAATTCAGGGGCTTATTGGATATCTAATAAGACAATAGCTCCGTTTGATATCTCATATCCGAACCTCTACTCATCGCAATTCCTACCATATGTGTGTGACCCTCTAGGCTCAATATCGAGCTGGCCGTAAGTCATACATGTCAGAACTCCTTCTAACTCAGTGAATTATTATCTCTGTAATAATCACTTGACTCATCGACTACGGACGTACTAGGTCACTACGCCGTAGTCCCCAGACGATACAGTGGAATCTAATCCATTGAACTTGTTTGTCCTCAGTTATCATGTACCTATAGTCCCTCATCCATCTAATATCCCAAAGACCGTATATCAAGCATGGTGCTCTCAGACCCATACGTTTCTACTCGAGTCTCGCTCTAATCGGATTCTCCCAAAGAACTCTTTCTCTCTCAACCTGAAAGACCCTGGCCAGGGATTTGTCTGAGCCAAAACACATGGGATATTCCTATCATGACGTCGAGAGTGGATGATCCTCTATTGACACTCAATAGCCCTCGTAAGGTCGACTACCACTCCCAATGACCAACTGTACTATATCTGGGACAACCAAACCTATAAGTATGGTATCAAAGAGTGGAGCACTCATACAAAACATCCTTGGTGTCTCAAGTCTAAGGACCAGATATACCACTATGACTACGGAATCGCTGTCTGACAATAATGTTAGGATCGGAGCGGCACGAAGAGGGGGGGTGAATTAGTGCAGCGGATTAAAACGACGGTTTTGACAAATCTTTCGTACGATAAAAATCGAACTCGGAAGTTCTAAACTTGAAAGCGTATTCGTAAAGTTGTGCAGCAAAGGTAATGAGGAAATAAAGCACGTAAGAAGGTTTGTGTTAGGACTCTAGCTTGGAGAGTCCTAATTGAGAGGGACATTCCTATAAAACTGTTAGGACTCTAGCTAGGAGAGTCCTAATTGAGAGGAACATTCTGTTAAGACTCTAGCTAGGAGAGTCCTAATTAAGAGGGGCATTCATGTAGGAGGTTTTTTCTTATAGAAGAATTAGGAGTTGTAAGGGAATAGGAGTCTTGAGTAGGAGTCCTATTAGGAGTTGGTTAGAAGTAAGAGTCTTAAGTAGGAGTCCTATTAGGAGTTAGGGTTTAGAAGCCCTATAAATAGCCATGTATTCCTTCTCTTTTCTTGAGCAATAGACGAATCTTTTCTGCAGCCTTTGAGCAGCAACTTGGAGGGAGGAACCCCTATAGAGTTCCAAGGAGGCCGATCCCCTAAAGAGATCAACCCCAAGTTTAGAATCTGCAAGGGTTCTAACACCTGGTATCAGAGCAGTGTTCTTGACATCTCACTGCCCTTCCACTGCCATTCATCAGCCCTCCATAACTGCCCAAAGCAATTCCCATAATTGCTTAAAAGATCGTCGCCGAATTCCGCCATCATCTCCACCACCGCGGATCATCCTTTGATCTCCCCGTGAATTGCTACAGGTTCTGGTTTCCTACCTTACTGCTGCTGCAATTTAGTTATCCTTATTAAAAAATCCAAAAAAAAAATTGTTCCTATATTGCTGCATAAACCTTTCGTCACAAAGTTTTCATCTCTACGACGAAAGATACATTGCAGAATTCCAGCCGCATAATACCATCTATTTGATCTTGCTACTATGCTTTTTCTATCCAAATTTCTATGAAATTTTTATGACATCTTTGACACTTCCTAACAACAGATTTCCTTTTGGTTTTTTCAAAAAATTTTCAATATAAACCATTGATCTTTTACGTCAAATCTGCTATACTTGAAAATCTACACTGTAAAATTTCAGCCGCATAGCACTGTTTGTTTGATCTTGATACTATATTGTTTCTATCCAAATCTCTACGAAATTTTTATGATAGCTTTGAAACTTCCTAACAGTAGATTTTCCATTGGTTTCATCAAAAAATTCTCAATATAAACCACTGATATTTTACGTCCAATCTTCTATACCTAAAAATCTGTGCTGCAGAAAATTTCAACCGCATATTGTTGCCTTAACCCATCTATTTGCAATCATTTTTTAATGAAATTTCTTATACACTTCATAGATCATCTTGGCTTCCATCTAAAATTGATCTATTAAGAAATTCGTCTCTAAAAACGATTTTATGTTGCTGCAAATTTTCGTCGTAACCCGCTGAAATTTTTCGATGAGAATTCTGCAATCGCAACTTGCACCAATTTCCTTGCTGTTATACTGCCAAAATTTTCTTGATTAAATTAGATATCCTTGCTGTCATATAAACTGTGATTTTGCTATCAATTTTCTCAAGTTTTTGGTGGAAATTACATCGAGAAACCGTTGTTGCTTCGATGACAATTCTACTCTTACAAGACAGCACATACTTGCTACAACTTCCACTGATTTCTATCAAACCTTTGCTACCATCTACCACAAATCCAAAACATTCATCCATAGCCCTAAAACTCCACTAAACCACACCCTCAAAATGCACCCAAAACTGTTGAATCTCAGATTTTGATGATGAAACTAATTGATTGTGTTTAGATGATTAATTGCATTTTGAGTGATGCAGGTCTACTCGATCATGATTAGACAATTGACGCAGGAGGAATTGACATTGTGCCGGAGGAGATCACGTCAGGATATTGCATGGCAGAACGCTTCGGACGTCGGGCATCGGGCCAAGGAGAGCGGAATTGTGCCAAGGATATCAAGGTTGCAGAGGTCAACCGCCGATTGGGCAACAAGCCAAAAGAGAGGACGCCGCACTGAAAAATCGGACAAAACGCCAACCAACGACGTGCCGGGCAATAGAATGTCAATTCGCGTTGTAATAATTGTCTAGATCGGAGTAGAGTTTTAGCTTGTGTGTGCAGGATTAACTACGATAACGATGAAGACATAAAGCAAAACAAAGTGTCAGAGTCAAGCACGAAGGATTCATTGCGAGTTCGAGAGTTCGACGGAAGTTCGAAGGTTCATCGGGAATGCTGTCGGAACTACCCGAGAATGAGTAGGGAGCTTGCCGAAAGGTTTTTCGGAAGCTCGCCGGAAGGTTCGTTGGAAGTTCGCGGAGCTCGCCGAGAAAGATTGGAGCTTGCCGAAGAAGCTCGTTGGAACTCGTCAAGATCAAATCGTGAAGTCTAGGAGCTTGCCGGGAGTTCGCAGAATGGTTTTCGAGAGTTTATCGGAAAACCGTTGGAAGTTCGCCGGAAGCTCGCCAGAAGAAGTCTTAACTTACGGACTTTGTAATAGCTTAGAAAATGTCTTTAAATTTGTAGTTAGCATGTTACTTAGGGTTAGGATTAGGTGTTAATCCTATAAACCAAGTAGGGGCCAATTGGGCTCTAGTTCGGACTGGTTTGGGCCAATTTTGGAGTCCAACCAGTGAGCTGAAATAGTGTAGGCGGTGGCACCGCCTAGCACTCGAGAGCTAGGCGGTGGCACCGCTTGGCTAGGCGGTGGCACCGCCAGCATCGGGAACCAAAGAGAATTCAAATTTTGGAGCCAATATTTGAATCCTCTTGAGGCCTATAAATACCCCTCAAATCTCAACTGAGAAGACAACCTTTTGAAAAGTAATAGTTTGAGTTAAGAGCCTTAGAATAGTCTTTGCAAGCCTTGTTTTTCATATTGCTTAAGTGTTCACCTCCTCCAATCTTGTTGAAAAGAATTGTAAGAGTGTGAACCACTTGTAAAGGTTGTAAGAGGGGTATTAGTCCTTCCCCTACAAGAAATTTGCTAGTGGAAGTTGGAAGCCTCTTCGAAGAAGGCTTCGCAAGTGGATGTAGGTTATTTTGACCGAACCACTTTAAAAACTGCTGCGTTATCTGGTTTGCATCCTACTCTTGCCATTTACATACTGCAAACTTCTCTACTTAGTTACTATGCTTCCATACATTTCTAAGTTATCAAGCTTCTAAAATCGGTTTCCATTGATATTGTTGTTCATCGTACGAAAGATTTATCAAAACCGAAGTTTTAATCCGCTGCACTAATTCACCCCTCTTAGTGCCGCACCGATCCTAACAATTGGTATCAGAGCCCGGTATTTCTCATTTCGGATTTACACCCGAGAGAAATGGCTCTTCATGGCTTTCAAGAGGGCTTATCGGTTTTTCGTCCACCATTGTTTAACGGATTGGACTACACTTATTGGAAAACTCAAATGAGAGTTTTCTTGATTTCTATGAATTTGGATTTATGGAATATCGTTGAAAGCAGTTTTCAACTTCCCTCTAAATCGATGAACGATTGGTCGGATTTGGAGAAGAAGTATTTTTCTTTAAACGCAAAGGCTATGAATGCCTTATTTTGCGCTTTGGACAAAACTGAGTTCAATCGGATTTCAACGTGCGAAATGGCTTTTGATATTTGCCGAACACTTGAAATCACGCACGAGGGAACTAGTAGAGTCAAAGACTCGAAAGTTAACATTTTATTGCATGATTTTGAGCTTTTTCGAATACAACCAAGCGAGACTATAGGCGACATGTACACCCGTTTCACGGATGTCATCAATAATCTAAGTGTTCTTGGTAAATCTTTTTCGAATTTTGATCTCGTGAGCAAGATCTTAAGATCCCTTCCAAAAAGGTGGGATCCTAAAATAACCGCAATACAAGAAACAAAAGATTTAAATATTTTTCCACTTGAAGAACTAATTGGTTCATTGATGACATATGAAATGGTTCACAATACACATGATGAACATGATGAACAAAATCACCTTCCAAAGAACAGGAAGGATTTGGAACTCCGGACAAATGAATACCACTTGAGCGATGACTCAAGTGATGAGGACAATGTTGAACTTGAACTTCGAACACTAAATCTTAATAAGTTTATTAAACAAAAATCTAAAATAAACAATGAACTTGAACGAAGGAAGAGGCCAAAGAAAGGAAGGCAACCAAGGATGAATCAAAAACTTCCAAAGGCGAAACGGCGAATTGAGCTTTGACGGGCTTCGACTACAAGGTGAGTAACTCAACTCTCTTGAATTATTTTAAAATTACTTAAAGCCCTTCATGAGTGCTTAATTTAGATAATAGGAATAGGAAATAAAAAATTATTTTTCAAAAATTATATCATGTTTTTCTTTTTAGCATCTTTGAAAAATTAAAAAAATTGATCATGAAAAGTATATTGCTATGATTTCATGCATGTTATGTTTTGAAATGTTGAATGATGTATGCAACATTATGGATGATAGTTATATGATATGTGATAATGCTTAGGATTAATCCATGCATGTGTATTTTGATGATTTTATATCATGCATGAGTTTATGAAGTAAATGTGATTTGAAACTCTCATTTTGGATTAACATGTTTTTGGTTGAATCATTTTTATTACAAATTAAGATGACATTCTCATGACATATTAAGATGACATAGTGCATGTACATCTATTTATGAATTTTTTGATAGTCTTATGATGATAGATGTGATATCATGATGTTTTATTTTTGATGTGTTTGGTCTTGACGGCTTTATGACGAAACTTATGTTTTGATTTTAGATGATGATACATGTTTTCATAAAAAGACTTGAACACCCTCACATGAAATCAATTGTATAAAATGGAAATAAATTTTATATCCTATTGAGATTAATGAATTTATTTTACCATTCTTGTGAATCTCATGAAAATAAACATGATGAATATTTTGAAAATAAATGAGTGTATCATGCATTTGGTCTTAATGATTTCTCTTGAACATACTTTTTGAAATCATACTTGATAATGAATATCAAGATATTAAAAGGATGTTATCATAGAATCATGCTTGATAATTTATTTTACCAAATTTACCTTTCTATCTTGAATGTTGACATTTTTTTTAAAAAGCAAAGGCATACTGATAATAACCAAATCACATGAATAGAAATTTATAAAAATGAAATGTAATCCACTATCTTATTAATTTTTCAATAAATTTATGCTTGTCATATATGAATTTATTGAATGTAATTTTGAGGATGATTTCAGATTTGACAAATGCTTAATTCGTATTTACGACATAAGATACATTTTAAATATGAATCATATGCTTCAATCATGTTAAATGCTTCAATCATTTTCTATCTCTAGAGTTCTCGATTTTGATGAAATACAAGTGATAAATTCATTTATGATATCTTGTAAATCACTTGAATTATGAATGTGTTTTTTTTTTTGATGTGTTAAAAGAATCATTTAAAAAGAAAATGCTTTTCCCATCTTATCGAGATTAATGATTTCATGATATTGTGTGAATCTCGAAATTGATTTTGATGAAATAATAATAACGTTATTCATGTTATGAATCTCAAAAATGATAATTTGATTATGATTTTTTATCAATTAACTTGAATGAAATTTTGTTTTAACCGAATCATGAACTTTCCCTTGACTTCTTGACTTAAGAATTTTAAACAAACATGATGATTACTTGATATTTGATACTTGAAATTTCTTGTAAAATGTGATCTTGATAAGAATGTTTCAATTTGCTCTTTGTGCTATATCTTTTCAAATGAATTATGAGCCTTGATATCATATATTTCATAATATAGAAATAATAAGATTTCTTTACCTTGTATGTCTTGTGTGATGATTGTACATCAATTTGCTTTATTATGAATTATATGAATCTTGATCGTGAACTTATTAAGAAGAATTTTAATGAACCATGAATCATATCTTTGGTATTCACGAATTGATCCTTATTGATATCTTTCATTGATATGATAAATTATCATCTCATGATATATTGCATAATTATATCATGCTTTGCGATTGATATTCTTCATGACATGATTTCTTGGCATTGTTGTCTTGTATGCTTTATGTGATAATATGAATACATGAAACACTTATGATATGATTTTTATACAATTCCGTGTATTCATAAAATGATTATCTCATCACCCAATAACTCTTCCTGATATTCCTTATGAGATGAAATGAAATAATGCATGAAATACAAATGAGAAGTTAATGATCATGCATGATAGGATGTAATGAATTTAGACATAGATACCATCATTTGAATAGCTATGATCATGTTGCCAAAATGATATATCATGAATGCTTGAATATCATGTTTGATATGCTCATAATGAAGATTGATTTTTCGGTATCATGCATAAAAAAAAAAAAAAATTGAAATATAATGTTAATGAATTTGTGCATTGAAACCATAATGATGCACAAATAAGAATGATTACTTACCTTTGTCATGATTTACAAATTGATGTAAAGGGTATTTCCCTTCTTTTTTACAATGACAACGGGGGAGATAGATTGCTAGCACAATTCAAGAAAAAGGTAAAAATTACACTTCTCAAAAGAGAAGAAATTGCTATCTTGAACATCACCGATAATTGCTAGCTTGAAATGTCAACAAAATGCAAAAATTTGTTTACTTTCTTACACATCTAAAGAGAATATGCAAATGTAACACTTACCAAATTGTTTGCTTGCCTCATGTAAAACATTGTCTCTTGGTAGTTTGGCATTTTGCTAAGAAAGCAAAAATGAAACTTCTCAAAAGAGAAGAAAAAGCTTGCTATCTTAAACATCACAAGCTTGCCTATCTTAAAAACAAAAATTTGCAAAAGTGCTATCTTGCCTATCACAAGAAGCAAAACTTGCAACTTATACATTGCATTTCCTTTCATGCAATGTATGGAACTTTTTATCTCTAAACACATAAGAGAATGAACTTCTCCTTTTTGTTGATGACATAGGGGGAGAAGTATATTGATGACTTCATGCATTGAATTGAATATTTTATATATATTTGCATGATGGTTTCAATGTTTTTCATAACATATGATGAATGTTACTTGGATGTGGGATAATCCAAGTGTTCTATCAATGGCATATTGATAGGGGGAGTTTGGTTAAACTCCGGGAAGTTAAGGTTAACTCCGTTATTCATCAATTAGTTGTCATCATAAAAAAGGGGGAGATTGTTGAATCTCAGATTTTGATGATGAAACTAATTGATTGTGTTTAGATGATTAATTGCATTTTGAGTAATGCAGGTCTACTCGATCAGGATTAGACAATTGACGCAGGAGGAATTGACGTTGCGCTGGAGGAGATCACGTCAGGATATTGGATGGCAGAACGCTTTGGACGTCGGGCATCGGGCCAAGGAGAGCTGAATTGTGCCAAGGATATCGGGGTTGTGGAAGTCAACCGCCGATTGGGCAACAAGCCGCAAGAGAGGATGATGCACTGAAGAATCGGACGAAACGCCAACCAATGACGTGCCGGGCAATAGAATGTCAATTCGCGTTGTAATAATTGTCTAGATCGGAGTAGAGTTTTAGCTTGTGTGTGCAGGATTAACTATGATAACGATGAAGACATAAAGCAAAACAAAGTGTCGGAGTCAAGCACGAAGGATTCATTGCGAGTTCGAGAGTTCGACGGAAGTCCGAAGGTTCGTCGGGAATGCTGTCGAAACTAGCCGAGAATGAGTAGGGAGCTTGCTGAAGGGTTTTTCGGAAGCTCGCCGGAAGGTTCGTTGGAAGTTCGCGGAGCTCGCCGAGAAAGATCGGAGCTTGCCGAAGAAGCTCGTTGGAACTCGTCAAGATCAAATCGTGAAGTCTAGGAGCTTGCCGGGAGTCCGCAGAATGGTTTCCGAGAGTTTATCGGAAAACCGTCGATAGTTTGCCGGAAGAAGTCTTGACTTACGGACTTTGTAATAGCTTAGAAAATGTCTTTAAATTCGTAGTTAGCACGTTACTTAGGGTTAGGATTAGGTGTTAATCCTATAAACCAAGTAGGGGCCAATTGGGCTCTAGTTCGGACTGGTTTGGGCCAATTTTGGAGTCCAACCAGTGAGTTGAAATAGTGTAGGTGGTGGCACCGCCTAGCACCCGAGAGCCAGGCGGTGGCACCGCCCAGCACCCGAGAGTTGGGCGGTGGCACCGCCAACATCGGGAACCAAAGAGAATTCAAATTTTGGAGCCCAAATTTGAATCCTCTTGAGGCCTATAAATACCCCTCAAATCTCAGCTGAGAAGACAACCTTTTGAAAAGCAATAGTTTGAGTTAAGAGCCTTAGAATAGTCTTTGCAAGCCTTGTTTTTCATATTGCTTAAGTGTTCACCTCCTCCCATCTTGTTGAAAAGAATTGTAATAGTGTGAACCACTTGTAAAGGTTGTAAGAGGGGTATTAGTCCTTCCCGTACAAGAAATTTGCTAGTGAAAGTTGGAAGCCTCTTCGAAGAAGACTTCGCAAGTGGATGTAGGTTATTTTGACCGAACCACTTTAAAAACTGCTGCGTTATCTAGTTTGCATCCTACTCTTGCCATTTACATACTACAAACTTCTCTACTTAGTTACTACGCTTCCATACGTTTCTAAGTTATCAAGCTTCTAAAATCGGTTTCCATTGATATTGTTGTTCATCGTACGAAAGATTTATCAAAACCGAAGTTTTAATCCGCTGCACTAATTCACCCCCCCCTCTTAGTGCCGCTCCGATCCTAACAAAAACAGCTACAAAACAAGCCTAAATCGTAGCCTACATCCATCGATCCACCAATCCTTTCGACCATCACTTCTCTCAACTATACATGCCTTTAACCTAACAACAAAAGAGAGATCTTAACATCATAGATTTGGAGGCATATACTATGGCATCTAAGGAGGCAATCAATGCTAAATTAGAAGCCTTGAAGGCGCAAATGGAGGATAAGATTCAGACGCTCTTTACCGAACTCAGATTGGGCCGACCACTAAGCCCGAAAAAATCATATCACGGAGAGTGCTTTGCCCAATCGCACCAGGCTCGAAGAGATGAGTTCCAAGGGAGGGGAAGCTCTATGACTGAACCCAACTATCCATTCATGAGAGTGGACTTCCCTAGATGGGAAGAAGGAGACCCGATTGGTTGGATGTCGCGCGCGGAGCGATATTTTCAGTACCACAAAACCGCGGATGCATCTATGGTGAAAATTACAGCTATACATATTAAAGGGGATGCTTTACAGTGGTTTGACTAGTTTGAACATACTTTTGGAGTCCTTTCATGGCAATAATTCAAAGAAGGAATGCTGATCCGCTTCAGACCAACCGATTACGAGAATATTGATGGACAACTAGCAAAGATCCGACAAACTTCCACCATTCAGGAGTACCAAACCAGGTTTGAAAGGTTATCTATTCAAACTCATGATTGGTCTCAAAAACAGCTATTGAGGACCTTCATTGTGGGCTTGAAGCCGGAGATCCGAGGAGAAGTTAAAGCGCGACAACCATATACGCTTATGGCAGCCATCTCTTTCGCACGACATCAAGAGGAGCAATTGAACCATGAAGCTTGGAGGACTAGGGTCACTCCTCAACCAGTAATATTGAAGCCCTCAGCCCCCCTACTATTGAACAAGTCCCTACACCAAAGAGGTTAACAAGAGAAGAGCTTCGGGAGCAATATGCGAAGGGGTTATGTTGGCATTGTGACGAGTCGTGGAGCCATGAGCATCGCTGTAGTAAAGGAGAACTTCTGATGATTGAACCGATAGAAGAAGAGGTCATTGAACATTCAGAAGAGAGCCTCGAACATGAAGAAAAAGATGCAGAAGAAGAGCCACAATCGACCGAAGTTACGGTACATACACTAGCTGGCTACTCAAACCCACAAACGATGAAAGTTGGAGGCATTCTCAAACAACAACCGATCACTGTTCTCATCGACACGGGCAGCACTAATAACTTCCTAAACAGTAAGGTTGCTGTCCATATGAACTTACCTATTGAGAATTGCAGCAGGTTTGTCGTTAAGGTCGCCAACGGACGGATTTTGAAGTGTGATCATAGGTGCCCGCAGGTGAAACTGTTGCTGCAGGACCAAGAGATAATTGCAGATTTCTTCCTCCTCCTTCTTGATGATCATGAGGCCATACAAAGAATTAAATGGTTGATGACATTAGGTGATATTTCTTGGAATTTTATGCAATTATTTATAGAATTTTATAGTAAGGAGAAACAGGTGATACTGCATGGGAAATGTGAGGGCGACGTAACGATGATTTGTGCACAACAAATGGAGAAGGTTTTGCATAAAGCATGCAGGGGCTTTTTGGTACAACTTGAGCAGCAAATTAAAGGAGAGCCAATAGAATTTGAAGTTCCAAACCTATTTCCTTTGCTTGCTGAATTTTCAGATATATTTGACGAGCCGCACAACCTACCTCTTACTCGTCGGCATGATCATTGTATAATGATTTTTTCAATCAAATCTCCAGAAAATACTTAGCCATATCAGTATCCACATCTCCAGAATGATGAAATAGAAAGGATTTTAAAAGAGATGCTTGAAACAGGAGTTATTCGGCCAAGTTGCAACCTCTACTTTTCACCGATGCTACTTGTACACAAGAAGGACGGAACATAGCGAATATGCATTGATTACCGAGCTCTCAATGGCATAACCATCAAGAACAAATACCTTATTCCAATAGCAGATGAATTGCTAGATGAAAGGGAGCACAAATCTTCACAAAGCTGGACCTTCGATCCGGGTATTATCAAATACGAGTGTATGAAGAAGTCATACCAAAAACCGCCTTTCGAACACACAACGGCCACTACGAATTTTTACTTTCTTCAACAAAAGGTGAAATATCTTGGGCATATCATATCAGAGGAAGGTATGATGGTGGACCCCTTTAAAATTGAAGCAATGCAAAACTGGCCTACCCCGAGGAACATAAAATTGCTACATGGCTTTTTGGGTTTAATAGGCTACTACTGTAAGTTCGTGAAAAAATATGGAAAGATCAATGCACCACTTACTTCCTTACTGGAAAACGGTGTCTTCCAATGGTCGGACAGAGCCTCCACTGCCTTCGACAAACTTAAAGCAGCCATAACGATGACGTTGGTGCTAGCGCTACCAGATTTCAACCGACCCTTCATCATTAAGGCCGATGCATCTGGAGACAGAATGGGAGACGTTCTCATGCAAGATGGTCGACCACTCACATACATTAGCAAGACATTGTCTCCCCCCTATCAAAACATGTTAACATATGATAAGGAGATGCTCGCCATTGTGCACGCAGCAACGAGGTGGAGATCGTACTTGATCAGACAATACTTTCAAATCAAGACCGACCATAAAAGCCTAAAATATCTCTTGGAGCAGAAGATATCTTCCCCCGAGCAGCAAAAATGGGTAACAAAACTTCTTGGATTTGATTATGAAATAACTTACAAAAGGTGGAAAGAGAATGTTGTTGCAGATGCGCTTTCGCAGCTACTTGAGCAAGTTGAATTTTCGATCGTTTTACTTCCAACCAGCGACTTCCTTGAGGATATTAAGATGGAATGGCAGGAAGATTCGGAGACCAATAAGATACAAAAAAAATTAGAGGAAGCTCCAAGCTCCGTGGCTTATTACAATCGGGACTCAAAAGAATTATGCTATAAGGGACGCATTGTGCTTGTAACAAATTCTACTTGCATCTTCAAGAGAAGATTTTGGACAAAGTTATTCCATATGTAGGGTGCTAAATTGAAAAGGAGTACGACATATCACCCACAAACCAATAGCCAGACGAAAGTTTTAAATAGGTGCTTGGAGACAGCCCAAAGCCACCCACCAAATATGACTACCCAAAGAGAACTCCAGACCCAGCCAAGTGCCATTATTGATCGACGGATCGTGACTCAACGACGATGACCCACTAATGAAGTGCTAATATAGTGGGCGAACCTACCAATAGAAGATGCCACTTGGGAGAACTATGACGACTTGAAGATCAAATTCCCAAAATTCAAGAATCATCAGCCTCGAGGACAAGGCTAATTTGAAGAGGGAGGGTCTGTTAGGACTCTAGTTTGGAGAGTCCTAATTGAGAGGGACATTCTTATAAAACTGTTAGGACTCTAGCTAGGAGAGTCCTAATTGAGAGGGACATTCTGTTAGGACTCTAGCTAGGAGAGTCCTAATTGAGAGGGGCATTCATGTAGGAGGTTTTTTCTTAGAGAAGAATTAGGAGTTGTAAAGGAATAGGAGTCTTGAGTAGGAGTCCTATTAGGAGTTGGTTAGAAGTAAGAGTCTTAAGTAGGAGTCCTATTAGGAGTTAGGGTTTAGAAGCCCTATAAATAGCCATGTATTCCTTCTCTTTTCTTGAGCAATAGATGAATCTTTTCTGCAGCCTTTGAGTAGCAACTTGGAGGGAGGAACCCCTATAGAGTTCCAAGGAGGTCGATCCCCTAAAGAGATCAACCCCAAGTTTAGAATCTGCAAGGGTTCTAACAGTTTGCAGTAATGTAAATCGCAATAATGAAATGCAAACCAGAGATCACGCCGATTTTAAAGTAGTTCGGTCAAATGACCTACATCCACTTGCGAGGCCCTCTTTGATGAGGCTCCCACCTTCCACTAGCAAATCTCTTGAAAGGGAAGGGCAAATACCCCTCTTACAACTTTTTACAAGCGGTTCACTCTCTTACAGATTTTCAGCAAGAAAGAAGGAGGTGAACACTAGCAAATTGAAAACAAGACTTGCTAAGACTTTTCTAAGACCTTTCTCTCAATCAATTGCTTCTCAAAAAGTTGTAATCTCAGTTGAGAATTGAGGGGTATTTATAGGCCTCAAGAGGATTCAAATTTGGGCTCCAAAATTTGAATTCTCTTTGGTTCTCGATGCTGGCAGTGCCACCACCTGTCAGTGTCTGACATTGACAGTGTACTAGCGGTGCCACCGCCCAGTCCGGCGGTGCCACCGCCGGACCTCTCGGGTGTTGGGCGGTGCCACCGCATGGCTCTCGGTGCTGGGCGATGCCACCACCAGACCCTTCGGTTCACTATTTGGGCTTTAAATTTAGTCCAAACTAAATCTAATTTTAGGCCAAGTTGGCCCCTAACCAGGATATAGGATTATCTTTTAATCCTAATCCTAATTACATGTGAACTACATAACTAAAAACATCCCAAGCAAGTTTTCAATTGCGAACTATTACAGACTTAGCTGGTTTTGCCTAAGTCGTGTGGCACCCTTGCGTGTCCGTCCGCAAAGGTCAGCCTCCCCGAAGTCTCCCATTGTCCCTTAGGACCACCAAAAGAGAGAACGGGTTAGAGAGAACGCCTCAATCGGGATCCACAAGCAAACATCTCCGAAAAACACTTTATAGACAATGCAAATTACAAACAAACTTTACAAGCTCTGAACAGTGGCACAACAAAGGGTAAAATGGTCCATTACAGACCGAGAATCTCTCGCACATATCCACATGACACAACCTTTATTTACAAGCCTAAAGAGACCACCAACCCAACTAAAATGGGAATATTAAGCCTTCGGTCGCCCCTCTACATGTTATACAAGGTATGAACATGCCAAAAGACATGGACATACATAAGCATTACATCAAACATCTTGTTTAGAAGTTTGTCCGTGACATTCTCCCCCACTTATTCCTTCGACGTCCTCGTTGAAGCCTTTATCGCCACTGCAACTCCTCGCCTTTGCTAAGTATTCAATCTTCTGCTCCAACTACAACGCGCCTCTTGGCTCCCAGCTACTCTCCGCTGCTGTTTTTGAGTAGTCGAACCTTTGATCCGCCATGCTGCTTCAACTCACCAATGACTCTGACCCTGGTGTGGGGTTGGCTGAGTTGTGTTGATCATTGTTGATTCCTACGGATACCCCAGATGAAGGAAAAGACCATCCTTACTGCGCCTGTCTCTCAAATTCCTCATGCTGCTTGAACTGGGTGGATGCTTGTTGGAGCTTTAACGAGCATCGTCTTGCAAACTTCTGAAGTTTTGGGTCCTTCCTCCACAAAATTTGCTCATTGACTCTTCTCTCATTTAGTTGTCACATCCAAGTAGGTTCGCATTGTTAGGATCGAGAGCACTAAGAGGGGGGGTGAATTATTGCAGCGGAAATCGTTCAGCGATTAAAAACGAAAGCAGCGTTTGTTCAATAAAAGCAATTTCGATGTAAAAGCCGATCTTAAGATTAAGCGCAGTTTACGCAGTTTGCGTCTAAACGCAGTTTGCGTCTAAACTCAGTTTGCGTCTAAACGCAGTTTGCGTCTAAACGCAGTTTTACGTCTAAACTCAGTTTACGTCTAAACTCAGTTTGCGTCTAAACACAGTTTGCGCCTAAACGCAGTTTATGTCTAAACTCAGTTTACGTCTAAACGTAGTTTGCATCTAAACACAGTTTGCGCAGTTTACGTCTAAACGCAGTTTTACGTCTAAACGCAGTTTTACGTGTAAACGTAGTTTTACGTCTAAACGTAATTTGCACAGTTTTAGAAAGATCTGAACTTAGAAACTCGTTCGTAAACTCGCAGAAGGCAGTATGCAGTTGAAATCAAGACGTAAACGTAAACTGAAATCTGATGATTGTGCGAGGAAAGCCGATTTACGTCTAAATGTTGAAACTCGTTCGTAAAATTGTAGAAGTCAGTTTGCAGTTATAAATATAATCAAAATGTAAATGTAAACTGCAAGGAAACTCGTTCGTAAAAGCGCAGAAGACAGTTCGCAGTTATAAACAGATTCAAGACGTAAATATAAGCTGTAATGTAAAGATCGTACGAAAACACCTATTGACCTCTGAATCCAGATTCGGAAAGATTAGAACTTAGAAACTTGTTCGTAAAAGCGCAGAGAGCAGTAGCTATGTAGGAGGTTTGCAGTAATGATAAAGTGCTCAAAATAAACGCAAACCAGAGATTTAGAGTGGTTCGGTCAGTCTTGACCTACTCCACTTTTGGCTTCCTCCACCGGCGAGGTCACCGACGTCAACTAGGGGCCTTCCTTCAATAGGCGAAGGCCAACTGCCCTTTTACAGTTTCTCTCCTTTTGACGAGCTCAGGAGACAACCCTTACAGATCCTTTCTCTCCTCTCTTTACAACTCAAGACTTGAAGAACAGAAAAGAGGAGAACTTTTGGACTTTACACAAATTTGAGCTCTTAGAATCACTGAAAAGATCAAGAATTCGGTGTGGATCTGTATCTTTTCAGTGCTGAATGGGTGGGGTATTTATAGGCCCCAACCCAGTTCAAATTTGGAGCTCAAAAAGATCAAATCCCGGAATTCCGAGATCAGGCGGTTGCACCTCCTGACTGGAGAGGTTGCACCGCCTGGCAGAGCTCGGAGACTGAGCCCTGGCGGTTGCACCTCTCTGTCAGGGAGGTTGCACCGCCTGAGTCTGGCTCGGTGACTGAGCCCCAGGCGGTGCCACCTCTTGACTGAGGCGGTTGCACCTCTCTGCCAAAGCTCGTAGACCGAGCTCAGGCGGTGCTACCTCTCTGTCAGGGAGGTTGCACCGCCCAGTCTAGCTCGAAGACTGAGCTCTGGGCGGTTGCACCTCTTGGCTGGGGCGGTTGCACTGCCCAGTCTCGCTGGGAGACTTAGCCTGGGCGGTGCTACCTCCCTGCCTGGGCGGTTGCACCTCTTTCACTATTTCAGCTCACTTGGTTTGGCTCCAAACTTGGTCCAAACCAGTCCGAACTTGGGCCTAATTGGCCCTACTTGGGTTATAAGATTAACACCTAATCCTAACCCTAATTAACGTGCTAACTTTGAATTTAAAGACATTTTCTAAGCTATTACAAAGTCCGCAAGTCAAGACTCCTTCTGGCGAGCTTCCGGCAAACTTCCGGCGGTCTTCCGATGAACTCTCGGAAACCATTCTGCGGACTCCCGGCAAGCCTCTAGACTTCACGATTTGATCTTAACGAGTTCCAACGAGCTTCTTCGGCAAGCTCCGATCTTTCTCGGCGAGCTCCGCGAACTTCCAATGAGCCTTCCAGCGAGCTTCCGAAAAACCCTTCGGCAAGCTCCCAACTCATTCTCGACTAGTTCCGGTAGCATTCCCGACGAACCTTCGGACTTCCGTCGAACTCTCGAACTCGCAACAAATCCTTCGCGCTTGACTCTGATACTTTGTTTCGCTTTATGTCTTCATCGTTATCATAGTTAATCCTGCACAACAAAACTTCGATTGAGACAATTAATCCTTAGCAATTAACCAAGTTGTCCGACATGTCATTGGTCCCTCGACGCTTCGTCCGATTCTTCGGCGCATCGTCCTCTCCTGCAGCCTATTGCCCAATCGGCCAGTTGACTCCGCAACTCCGATATCCTTGGCACAATATCCGCTCTTCTTGGCCCGATGCCCGAGTCCACGGCCCGAAGCCTTCTTTCGATACGTCGACCGATCCACCGGCCCGACGTCCAATCTTCTGACATGTTCCTTCAGCACAACATGATTTTCCTACTTTAATTGTCTCATCCTGATCGAAGCATCCTGCGTCACTCAAAACGCAGATTAAATCATAAACATATATCAAGTAGTTTCATCATCAAAATACGAGATTCAACAATCTCCCCCTTTTTGATGATGACAACCACTTGATGAAGGAGTTAAACTTAACTCCCAGAGTTTAAATAAACTCCCCCTATCAATATGCCATATTGATAGAACCTTGAATTCAAACTGAATTCAAGTCATTGCAATATTCATCATGAATACTTGCAACACGTAAACATGAACATATGCATAAACTTATGCATCACATGTCATGTCATCAACATACTTTCATCAACATACTTCTCCCCCTTTGTCATCAACAAAAAGGAGAAGTATCACTATCAATCGTTTGTGATATAGATTCAACTCATTGCATGAAAAACATAGTATCAAGTTTTATCATCATGCAATCTTGGAGCTAGAAGATTTAGCAAGTGATACATCATGCTTAGAACATTCATGCTATCAAGTTTTAGATATGCAAGTTTTATAGCATATAAGATAGCACTTTTGGTAATGTTCAAGATAGCAAGTTCTACATCATGCAAGCTAGCAAATTAGAGATGTTCAAGAAGGCAACTCTTGCTTCTTGAAAATTTTGCTCTCTTTAGACCAACAAGCTAGCAGTTTTTACGATATACAAGTTTCACAATATATAAGCTAGCAAAAATTTTGAAAGCAAATGCAAGATAGTTTTCTTGTGTAAATTTTGAAAGAAAATTTTGAAAGCTCATGATTCTTGCTTCCTATTGCAATGTGCAAATTGCAAGTTTTGCATCTTGAGATATTCAAGATAGTGATGTTCAAGAAGACAATTTTTCTTCTTGAAATAAGCAAGTTAGCAATCTTTGCTACTTAAGATAGGCAAGTTAGCAATCAAGTTTTTGCATCTTCTTGACTTGTACAAGCTAGCTATCTCCCCCTTTGTCATTGTAAAAAAAAAAGAGAGAATACAGTTTTGTAGTTCTTTTTTCCTTTTACAACGATTTCAAAATCATGACAAAGGATGAATAATCAAGTTATGAATGTCAAGACAATTTTTCATCATGAATATTTTATCATTGCATGCATCATCATCATAAGTTGAAGTATTACATGCATGATATCATATCACCATTCATAATTACATTAATGTTTCAATATAACAATTTCTTCTCAAAATGTGTAACTTGGCACTCATAACATTTTAAATCATGATTTACATCATATGCAATACATCACATCATAATTAGAAAGCACAAATATTGCATGCATAATTGCACATCATAAATGTTTCATATCATGATGGTATCAATTTTGTCAAATTATATCCTACCATGCATGATCAAAACTTCTCCCTATTTTATCATTGAAAACAAGAAGAAAGTAGGGGGAAGAGCATAAAAGTGTTAAATATTTCAATCATTTCAAGGCATTTACATCATAGATCAAGTCATGATTTGTGATTCATCATAAAGCAAGTTAGTTTTCAATCATCACATAAGGCATTTAAGGAATTTTTGAAACATAGGAGAATGATTAATTTAAGCATACAATGTTTCAATCCAATTCAAGTCATGAATATCAATGCTTTCATATTGTGAGTATCAATTCATGAATACCACAAGATATTATTTGTGACTTCAATTTTGCAAGATCAAGATTATGATTTAGATAAAACTTATTCAAATCAAATCATTAACTTGAAATTCATAATCAAGTCATTAAAATTAATTTTGAGATTCACAAAATATCATGAAATCATTAATCTCGATCAAATGAGAAAAGCATTTTTCTTTTAAGAGATTCTTTTTCATCTAAGCATGCCTTAGTCTTTATATGCCAAATTAAGATAAGCATGAAAGTTCAAGACATAAGGCAAAGAAATCTTGTATTATGAAATATATGATATCAAGGCTCATGATTCATTCGAAAAGATATAGTACAAAGAGTAACTTAAAACATTCTTATCAAGATCACATTTTAAAATATTCCAAGTTTCAAGATATCAATATGACACTTCATTGAATTGCATTTCATTTGAAGAACTCCTTTTTGATAAATGTAGGGAGCATAATGAACGATCTTGATTTATAAAGAGCTTCATGTTATAATTATCAAGATCATGATTATGATTATTCTCTTTAGCAAAGAATCACAAAAGCACTTTATTTTTGCATAAGAAATCTCATTGGATTATGATTTATAAATTCTTTTTCTGCACATGAATCATAGGAGATATGAATGTGAAACAAATCTTCGCAAGCAAAAACACTATCATTCATATTTCAAGATGGAATTTATAAGCAGGAATCATTTCATCAAATCCATTTTAGAAAAATATTTTTCAGAAGTGTATGAGAAAATCTGATTGTTAGGATACCAATTGTTAAGTGAATCCGAAAATGAAATTAACACTTTCGTATATTCAGACATGATTTTTGCTATAGATCTTGAAATTAAATCAGGAAGATCAAACAAGCTCATGATCATGGATAACTTAAAATCTCATGCATAAAATTGTTAATAACCATTTAATATTACATCTTTATGCATTACTTTAAATCAAACGTGATTTCATTCAACAATGTTAATCAAACATGATACACATTATTACTTCTTAACCATGATCAAAATCATTTTGTTTGTTTATCATGCAATATTATCATTTTCGAAATTATCAGCATGATCATAATTTTTGTATTCTTATTTTTAAACATGTAATTTTCAATAAAATTAATTCTAAACTAAAAAAGAAAATATATCATGAAAGCATCAAGTAATTTTAAAATAAACCAAAGGCATTTTAATTACCTCAATGTCGTAGGCTGGTAAGGCGTAGTTTGCCGCCTCGCTTTTGTTGACTTTCTCGTCTTCGGAGGAGCTCGATTCATCCCAATTTTCGTTCTTCTTCTTGCGTTTAAAGCAAGTAGTTCCATTTTTTTTTCCTTTTAATTTTCGTTTCATTTGTAGTTTAAGTTCACCATCACTTGAGCTTATGCTCGAGTGGTCTTCAAATGTTCTAAGTTCCAAATCCTTCCTGTTCTTTGGAAGGTTGTTTTGTTCATCATTGTCCTCATCACTTGAGTCATCGCTCAAGTGGCATTCATTTGTCCAGAGTTCCAAATCCTTCCTATTCTTTGGAAGGTGATTGTGTTCAACATGTTCATCATGTGCATTGTGCACCATTTCATATGTCATCAATGAACCAATTAGTTCTTCAAGTGGTAAGTTTTTAAGTTTTTAGCTTCTTGTATTGCAGTTACTTTTGAATCCCACTTTTTAGAAATAGAACGCAAAATCGTGTTTACGAGTTCAAAATCCGAAAAACATTTTCCAAGAGCTCTTAAACTATTGATGACATCCGTGAAACGGGTGTACATGTCGCCTATAGTCTCGCTTGGTTGCATTTGAAAAAGCTCAAAATTATGCAATAAAAAGTTAACTTTCGAGTCTTTGACTCTACTAGTTCCCTCGTGCGTGATTTCAAGAGTGCGCCAAATATCGAAAGCCGTTTCGCACAAAGAAACCCGATAGAACTCATTTTTGTCCAAAGCGCAAAATAAGGCATTCATAGCCTTTGCGTTTAAAGAAAAATACTTCTTCTCCAAGTCCGACCATTCGTTCATCGGTTTAGAGGGAAGTTGAAAACCGTTTTCAATGATATTCCATAAATCCAGATTTAGAGAAATCAAGAAAACTTTCATTCGAGTTTTCCAATAAGTGTAGTCCAATCCGTTAAAGAACGGTGGACGAAAGACCGACAAGCCCTCTTGAAGAGCCATTTCTCTCGGGTGTAAATCCGAAATGAGAAATACCCCGCTCTGATACCAATTGTTAGGATCGAGAGCACTAAGAGGGGGGGGGGGGTGAATTAGTGCAGCGGAAATCTTTCAGCGATTAAAAACGAAAGCTGTGTTTGTTCAATAAAAGCGATTTCGATGTAAAAGCCGATCTTAAGATTAAGCGCAGTTTACGCAGTTTGCATCTAAACGCAGTTTGCGTCTAAACTCAGTTTGCGTCTAAACGCAGTTTGTGTCTAAACGTAGTTTTACGTCTAAACTCAGTTTACGTCTAAACGCAGTTTGCGTCTAAACACAGTTTGCGCCTAAACGCAGTTTGTGTCTAAACTCAGTTTACGTCTAAACGCAGTTTGCGTCTAAACACAGTTTGCGCAGTTTACGTCTAAACGCAGTTTTACGTCTAAACGCAGTTTTACGTATAAACGTAGTTTTACGTCTATATGCAATTTGCACAGTTTTAGAAAGATCTGAACTTAGAAACTCGTTCGTAAACTCGCAGAAGGCAGTATGCAATTGAAATCAAGACGTAAACGTAAACTGAAATATGATCATTGTGCGAGGAAAGCCGATTTACGTCTAAAAGCAGTTTTACGTCTAAATGTTGAAATTCGTTTGTAAAATTACAGAAGACAGTTTGCAGTTATAAATATAATCAGATTGTAAATGTAAATTGCAAGGAAACTCGTTCGTAAAAGCGCAGAAGACAGTTCGCAGTTATAAACAGATTCAAGACGTAAATGTAAGCTGCAATGTAAAGATCGTACGAAAACACCTATTGACGTCTGAATCCAGATTCGGAAAGATTAGATCTTAGAAACTTGTTCGTAAAAGCGCAGAGAGCAGTAGCTATGTAGGAGGTTTGCAGTAATGATAAAGTGCTAAAAATAAACGCAAACCAAAGATTTAGAGTGGTTTGGTCAGTCTTGACCTACTCCACTTTTGGCTTCCTCCACCGGCGAGGTCACCGACGTCAACTAGGGGCCTTCCTTCAATAGGCGAAGGCCAACTGCCCTTTTACAGTTTCTCTCCTTTTGACGGGCTCAGGAGACAACCCTTACAGATCCTTTCTCTCCTCTCTTTACAACTCAAGACTTGAAGAACAGAAAAGAGGAGAACTTTTGGACTTTACACAAATTTGAGCTCTTAGAATCACTGAAAAGATCAAGAATTCGGTGTGGATCTGTATCTTTTCAGTGCTGAATGGGTGGGGTATTTATAGGCCCCAACCCAGTTCAAATTTGGAGCTCAAAAAGATCAAATCCCGGAATTCCGGGATCAGGCGGTTGCACCTCCTGACTGGAGAGGTTGCACCGCCTAGGAGAGCTCGGAGACTGAGCCCAGGCGGTTGCACCTCTCTGTCAGGGAGGTTGCACCGCCTGAGTCTGGCTTGTTGACTGAGCCTCAGGCGGTGCCACCTCTTGACTGAGGCGGTTGCACCTCTCTGCCAGAGCTCGAAGACCGAGCTCAGGCGGTGCTACCTCTCTGTCAGAGAGGTTGCACCGCCCAGTCTAGCTCGAAGACTGAGCTCTGGGCAGTTGCACCTCTTGGCTGGGGCGGTTGCACTGCCCAGTCTCGCTGGGAGACTTAGCCTGGGTGGTGCTACCTCCCTGCCTGGGCGGTTGCACCTCTTTCACTATATCAGCTCACTTGGTTTGGCTCCAAACTTGGTCCAAACCAGTCCGAACTTGGGCCTAATTGGCCCCTACTTGGGTTATAGGATTAACACCTAATCCTAACCCTAATTAACGTGCTAACTATGAATTCAAAGACATTTTCTAAGCTATTACAAAGTTTGCAAGTCAAGACTCCTTCTGGCGAGCTTCCGACAAACTTCCGGCGGTCTTCCGATGAACTCTCGGAAACCATTCTGCGGACTCCCGGCAAGCCTCTAGACTTCACGATTTGATCTTAACGAGTTCCAACGAGCTTCTTGTGCGAAGGGTTGTCCATTCCTCTTAATGCCAATCTCATATGCCCGCTCCTCTAAGCGACTCCTTTTCCCTACATCTCCATGCCCGTTTTCCCCTAAACGGTCGTGCGTGTGCTGACTGCCCTCAACGCAGCCCCGCTAGGTCCCCCACGTTTGCATGCTAAGTGTTTCTATGAGTGCTTGTCCCGCTCTGATACCATCTGTCACGTACTTAGCTGGTTTTGCCTAAGTCGTGCGGCACCCTTGCTTGTCCGTCCGCAAAGGTCAGCCTCCTCGAAGTCTCTTATTGTCCCTTAGGACCACCAAAAGAGAGAACGGGTTAGAGAGAACGCCTCAATCGGGATCCACAAGCAAACATCTCCGAAAAACACTACATAGACAATGCAAATTACAAACAAACTTTACAAGCTCTGAACAGTGGCACAACAAAGGGTAAAATGGTCCATTACAGACTGAGAATCTCTCGCACGTGTCCACATTACACAACCTTTATTTACAAGCCTAAAGAGGCCACCAACCCAACTAAAATGAGACTATTAAGCCTTCGGCCGCCCCTCTACATGTTGTACAAGGCATGAACTTGCCAAAAAACATGGGCATACATAAGCATTACATCAAACATCTTGTTTAGAAGTTTGTCCGTGATAGAACGTCGAGTCTTCTTCCGATGAGATTTCCGACGAACTTCCGACGAACTTCCGATATGCCCTCGTATTTCTTCCGACGGACTCCCAGCAAGCTCCCGATCTTATGACGACTTCAACGAGTAGCCAAGCCTTCTCGGTGATCTCCGCGAACCTCCAACGATCTCTTCGGCGAACTTCCGAAACTTCCGACAGGTTCCCGATTTCTTCTCGGTTGGTTCCGGCAACAACTCCGACGATTCTTCGGACTCTTAAACGTCCATCGAACTTGACTCCGGTATTCTTGCTTTATGTTTTCTGATTATCGTAGTTAATCCTACACACTTAACTCAATAATATGGATTAGATCAATTAACCCATCAATTGATTTTATCATCAAAATCCGAGATTCAACAATCTCCCCCTTTTTTATGATGACAATCAATTGATGACGGAGTTAAACGTAACTCCCCCTATCTATATGCCATATTATGAGAAGATAAAAACACTTGAATTACATCCCATTGAATTCAAGTATAAACCGATAAGTTCTAACCGTAGAAATTATCGTTATTCTCATTAAGCAATAGTAAATACGAAACTTCGATGAAAATCATTTTCAAGTCAAATGATAAGGGACGATTTTTACTATGACCGGAGATAAAGATTTTCAACATTAATTTCATGATATAGATGTAAGGCATGCTTTCAATATGATCAATCAATCTTGCGATATTCTCAAAGATTTTGCAAGGCATATGAGATATTTGTATTTTACAAGCTCTTGTAATTCATATAGGTCATGTTATCGATGCACATAAGACATTTTCATTAAGTCATGCTATCGAAATGGTATAAGTCATCACTTAGTTATCACTTCTCCCCCTTTGTCATCAACAAAAAGGGAATGAGACTTGAAGCACATAATTTGTGATTATAACATCAGGAATTCAGCATTGATCATACAAAAATTCATCATTCATCCTTTTTATCAAATCTCTTCATTCTATAAATAAAAAAATTATAGGTGTACAAAGAAGAGATTGTGATTAAAAAAAAAATTTCAAGTAGTAACTCCAATTAGTCAAGATCATAATTCAAATACAAACTCATTCAAATTCAAATCGTCAACTTGAAACTCATAATCAAGCCATCAAAATCAATTTCGAGATTCACAAAATATCATAAAATCATTAATCTTGATCAGATGGGAGCGGTGTTTGACTCAAGATAGGATAAGGTAATTTAACGTGTCATTTAGAATCGAAAGAGAATGATCAAATTTACCGAGGAACGGAGAGAGGATGAAAAACTTTACGAAAAATCCATTCAAACAAGTTTATTCTTAGGGACAATTTAACATACCTAATTCCCTTCTAATGAATTCAAATTGGTCTTCATTTAAAGCTTTTGTAAATATATCTACTAATTGATGCTTTGTGTCAATGAATTCTAGAACAATATTATTGTTAAGGACATGATCGCGTATGAAATGATGCCTAACGTCGATGTGCTTAGTTCTAAAGTGCTGAATTGGATTTTTAGTAAGACATATGGCACTAGTATTATCACATTTTATGGGAACGTTTTTGAAGTGAATTCCATAGTCTTTTAATGTATTTTTCATCCAAACAACTTGTGCATAGCATGCACTAGCAGCAATGTATTCGGCTTCCGCAGTAGATAGTGCAATTGAATTTTGTTTCTTGGAAGTCCAAGAAACAAGTGCATATCCTAAAAATTGGCATGTTCCAGATGTACTTTTTCTATCTATCCTGCATCCGCCAAAATCGGCATCTACATAAGCTATTAAATCGAATTTTTCAGATTTTGGATACCACAATCCTAGATTTGGAGTTCCTTTAAGATACATAAATATTCTTTTAACACTCTTAAGATGAGATAATTTAGGATTAGATTGAAACCTAGCGTAAAGTCCTACACTAAACATAATATTCGGTCTAGTCGCGGTGAGGTAGAGTAGACTACCAATCATTCCCCTATATGTTTTTTGATCGAATTTTTCACTATTTTCATCCATATCTAACTTAGTCCCAGTACTCATAGGGGTATTTATTGCTTTTGAATTATCCATGTTAAATCGTTTTAACAATTCTAATGTATATTTAGATTGGTTAAGAAATATACCATCACTAAGTTGTTTGATTTGTAATCTAAAAAGAAAGTTAATTCACCCATTAAACTAATTTCAAATTCATGACTCATACATTTGGCAAATGATTCACATAGTGATTCATCCGAAGAGCCAAAAATAATATCGTCAACATAAATTTGCACAATAAGAAAATTATTTTTAAAATGTTTGATAAACAATGTAGTATCAACCTTTCCTTTGGTAAAATTATTCAAAATAAGAAAGGAACTAAGCCTTTCATACCAAGCTCTAGGAGCTTATTTCAAGCTATAGAGAGCCTTAGTCAATTTGAATACATGATTAGGAAGAAGAGAATTTTCAAATCCGGGAGGTTGTTCGACATATACTTCTTCGGAAATAAAACCATTCAAGAAGGCACTTTTGACATCCATTTGAAACAGTTTAAAATTATTACTACGAGCATAGGCAAGGAGCATCCTAATGGCTTCTAATCTTGCCACAGGAGCGAAGGTTTCTTCGTAGTCGATACCTTCTTCTTGGTTGAAACCTTTGGCCACTAATCTAGCCTTGTTTCTAACCACGATACAGTTTTCGTCTTGCTTGTTTCTAAAGACCCATTTAGTACCAATGACTAAATGGTCACTAGGTCTAGAAACAAGCTTTCATACCTTATTCCTCTCAAATTGATTTAATTCCTCTTGCATTGCAATAACCCAAAAATCATCTTTTAAGGCCTCGTCAATGCATTTAGGTTCGATTTGAGAAAGGAAGGCGGTGTTAGCACAAAAATTCTTAAAAGATGAACGAGTTTGAACCCCTTTTGATGTTTCTCCTATAATTAGCTCCTTTGGATGAGCATCTATATACTTCCATTCCTTGGGTAAGGAAATTTCAGAAGAAGGTGCATCCAAGTTGCTATTTTGAGGAGGGGGTTCATTTAAGTTCAAATTATCAAAACCAAGATCATCATCAAAATCATTTTTCTTTAAATCAGAAACTTCATTAAAAACTACATGAATAGATTCTTTTATTACTAAGGTTCTTTTGTTAAAAACCCGAAAAGCCTTAGAAATGGAAGAGTAACCAAGAAAGATGCCTTCATCGGATTTAGCATCAAATTTTCCTAAGGCATCCCTTTCATTCAAAATAAAGCATTTACAACCGAAAACTTTAAAATAGGAAATATTTGGTTTTTTGTTGTTCCATAATTCATAGGGAGTTTTTGATAGGGATGGTCTTATTAGGACCCTATTCATGATGTAGCAAGCCGTATTTATGGCTTCGACCCAAAAATACTTGGGTAGACTATGTTCATTTAACATTGTTCTTGCCATTTCTTGTAGGTTTCTATTTTTTCTTTCAACTACTCCATTTTGTTGGGGATTCCTCGGAGTGGAGAAGTTGTGATTGTATCCATTAACTTCACAAAAATTTTGAAAGCCACAGTTTTGAAATTCGCCACCGTGATCACTCCGAATGGATGAAATCATGAAACCTTTTTCGTTTTGAGTGAGTTTACAAAATTTAGAGAAACACTTGAAACAATCACTTTTGTGAGCCAAGAAATAGGTCCAAGTGTATCTAGTATAGTCATCCACAATTACAAACGCATATTTACTTCCTCCTAGACTTGTCGTGTCAATTGGTCCAAATAAGTCCAAATGAATCAATTGTAATGGTCTAATGGTGCTAATTTGAGTTTTTGGTTTGAAACTAGTTTTTATTTGTTTACCTAGTTGACATGCATTGCATAGTTTGTCCTTAATAAACTTTATATTTGGAATTCCTCGTACTAATTCTCTAGATGAGATCTTAGATATTAGTTTCATGCTTGCATGGCCTAGTCTCCTATGCCAAAGCCAAACATCATCATTTAAAGCAGAGAAGCACATTTCATTACTTAGTTCATCAAGGTTGATGGTGTAGACATTATTTTGTTTTAATGCAATCATAGTTATGTTATGGTTTGGTTTTTCAATAATACACACATTTGATTCAAATCTAATGATATAACCTTTATCGCATAATTGACTAACACTCAGGAGATTATGTTTCAATCTATCAACTAGTAAGACATCATCAATAGAAAATTTTAATTTGTTACCTATAGTTCCCTTGCTAATGATTTTGCCTTGGTTGTTGTCTCTGAAGGTGACGTACCCTTCTTCTTTGCTAGTGAGCATAGAGAAATGAGATGGATCTCCAGTCATATGTCTTGAGCATCCACTATCTAGATACCATCTCTTGCTCCTAGCTTGTGATGGTGTATGTTTCTACAAGAAGGGATTATTTTTAGGTACCCATTTCCTTTTGGGTGCCGTAAAAACTGATTTAACTTGTTCATCATATTGCATAGAATTGATCATGGTTCCTTTAGGAACCCAAATTAGTTTGTTCGGACTAATTTTCCTGAATGGACATTTATAAGTTTTATGTCCATATTTGCAACAAAAGTTGCAATTGCTTTGGTGCCGAACATGTAAGACACGGCTTTTAATGAAGGTGGTTGGATTTTGGTGAGGACTTCTCACAAATCCGATTCCACTTCTTTTAGGAACGTGACCCTTATTTGTAAGGATCATGTTCAAAGACTTACTACCAACCTCGAATTTCTTCAAGGTGTCCTTAAGTAGCAAGTTCTCCTTTTGGAGAGTTTCTAGATCATGACATTTTATACAAGGAGCTAAACTATCATGATATTCAGTCTTTAATTTATCGACATCACAAGTGAGACTATCATGCTCCTTTTTTAGCAATTTGTATTTTCTACTATTTGTCTTGCATTCATCAAATAACTCATGGAAGGCATTTAATAATTCATGATAAGGTAAATCTGCATCAATTAAATCTGTTACCTCTTCTCCGATGGCCATTAGGGCGTAATGAGCAACTTGCTCGGTGTTGGACTCCTCATCTTCGGATGCGCTTGAATCATCCCACATTGCCTTGAGCTCCTTCTTCTTTGATGTTCTCTTTTTGGCTTGAGGATAATCATTCTTGTAGTGTCCCAGTTTTTTACACTCACAGCAAATCACTTGTCCTTCTTATGTTCGAATTTATTTTTTATATTATTTTTAAATTTATTCTTTCTTAAATATTTTTTAAATTTTTGAGTCAAAAGTGCAATGTCATTGTCACTGTCCTCATCACTTGATGTTCCTTTCAAGTGATCTTCTTGTGATGTGAGTGTCATATCCTTCCTGTTCTTTGGAAGGGGTTTCTCGAGCTCGTCATGAGCTTGACATGTCATTTCGTAAGTCATTAGAGACTCAATGAGTTCTTCAAGAGGGAATGTTTTAAGGTCTTTGGCCTCTTGAATGGCCGTAACTTTTGGATCCCAACTTTTAGGGAGAGATCTTAAGATTTTAGTTACTAGTTCAAAGTTAGTAAAATCTTTACCAAGAGCTTTGAGTCCATTGATGACATCCGTGAACCGGGTGTACATGTCTCCGATGGACTCACTTGGTTTCATTCGGAAAAGTTCGTAAGAGTGCACAAGGATGTTGATTTTGGACTCTTTCACTCGGCTAGTGCCTTCATGAGTGACCTCAAGAGTTCTCCAAATATCAAAAGCCGAATCACAAATTGAAACACGATTAAATTCATTTTTGTCTAGTGCACAAAACAAGGCATTCATAGCCTTTGCGTTTAAAGTAAAAACCTTCTTCTCCGATTCATTCCATTCGCTCATCGAAAGAGAAGATTTTTGAAATCCATTTTCAACAATAGTCCAAAGCTCGAAATCCATGGAAATGAGGAAGATCCTCATACGAGTCTTCCAATAAGTGTAATCCGACCCATTAAACATGGGTGGACGTGTGATAGAATGACCCTCATGTATGCCGGAGTAAGCCATCTCTCTTGGGTATCAAACCAAATATGAGAGTGAGCCTAGCTCTGATACCAATTGTTAGGATCGAAGCGGCACTAAGAGGGGGGGTGAATTAGTGCAGCGGATTAAAATGTCGGTTTTGACAAATCTTTCCTACGATAAAAATCGAACTCGGAAGTGCTTAACTTGAAAGCGTATTCATAAAGCTGTGCAGCAAAGGTAATGAGGAAATAAATCACGTAAGAAGGTTTGTAGTAATGTAAATAGCAATAATGAAATCCAAACCAGAGATCATGCCGATTTTAAAGTGGTTCGGTCAAATGACCTACATCCACTTGCGAGGCCCTCTTCGATGAGGCTCCAAACTTCCACTAGCAAATCTCTTGAAAGGGAAGGGCAAATACCCCTCTTACAACTTTTTACAAGCGGTTCACTCTCTTACAGATTTTCAACAAGAAAGAAGGAGGTGATCACTAGAAAATTGAAAACAAGACTTGCTAAGACTTTTCTAAGACCTTTCTCTCAATCAATTGCTTCTCAAAAAGTTATAATCTAAGCTGAGAATTAAGGGTATTTATAGGCCTCAAGAAGATTCAAATTTGGGCTCCAAAATTTGAATTCTCTTTGGTTCCCGATGTTGGCGGTGCCACCGCCTGTTAGTGTCTGACATTGACAGTGTACTGCCGGTGCCACCGCCTAGTCCAGCGGTGCCATCGCTGGACCTCTCGGGTGCTGGGTGGTGCCACCGCCCAGCAAAGCACGGTGCCACCGCCTGGCTCTCGGGTGTTGGGCGGTGCCACCGCCAGACCCTATGGTTCACTGTTTGGGCTTTAAATTTAGCCCAAACTAAGTCTAATTTTGGGCCCAATTAGCCCATAACCAGGATATAGGATTATCTTTTAATCCTAATCCTAATTACATATGAACTACATAACTAAAAACATCCCAAGCAAGTTTTCAACCGCGAACGTCGAGTCTTCTTCCGGCGAGCTTTCCGACGAACTTCCGACAGACTTCCGATATGCCCTCAGATTTCTTCCGATAGACTCCCAACAAGCTCCCGATCTTATGACGACTTCAATGAGTAGCCGAGCCTTCTCGGTGATCTCTGTGAACCTCCGATGTTCTCTTCGGCGAACTTCCAAAAATTCCGACAGGTTCCCGATTTCTTCTCGGTTGGTTCCGACAGCATCTCCGACGATTCTTCGGACTCTTAAACGTCCATTGAACTTGACTCCGGTATTCTTGCTTTATGTTTTCTGATTATCGTAGTTAATCCTGCACACTTAACTCAATAATATGGATTAGATCAATTAACCCATCAATTGATTTTATTATCAAAATTCGAGATTCAACAAATAAGGCATCATCAACCATCCAGCATTCCGTAAGCGGATCAATCAGTGAACTCATTCTCCAATGAGCACCTGTACTGTATCTCTAGTGTCCCTACACAAGCAGCTATGAGACCCGCTGCATTCATCATATGGACGGGTATACAGCACACCAGTTTGTCCGGTTATCATGATGTCCCTCTTGAGTAACCTATGACCGGGATTATTTAGGATATGTGTTTAAAGGTGAATCGATCTCATTTTTGTGATCTCATCATGATCTGATTCCCATTGCACAAATCCAAGGACATCATAATATATATATATGCATATATGCAATAGTTATAAAGTGATATATGCCAAAATATAATAAGCAAAAAAGATTATGTATCAAGTCACACGTGCCATCACTCACGTGATTGGCTTGCTGGGCACCTATGACTTGCAGTAGGTAGTTAAGCTATCATTGTCCACAGATAAGTTTGAGTAAAATAACCTAACTAACCTAGAATAAATTGGTTCATTTATTTGTAGGATAGGTAAGGCATCTAAATGTGCAAACCATCTAATGGGTTCTAGGTTTCCAGGTTCATCTAGATCAACATGTTTACCCTTATGTATTGTTCATATTTCGAAATTAGGAAACCTAAGAGCTACTTCGTTAGATCTAAAAAAGTTTTGGTCATAGGAATCTCCTTCCACCCTCTTCCCTTTTGTTTTTGATGATCTCTTAGGAGCCATATCTAATCAAGATGATAGATCAAGAAAGAAAAACTATGAAGAGTAAGCCAAATAATGAGAGGAAGAAGGAAAGATTTCAGATTTTACCTTATGGAGATCTCCTTGGAAGGTAGAGAGCTTGATCCAACAAAAATCCCTCTCTTAGGCTTCTAAAGGTTAGAATGAGGGTGAGAGAGGTTTAGAGAGTTTTGTGGTACTTCTAGGAAGAGTTCTCACGGGTTGGGGGCGGTTCCACCGCCGACCCTAACTCTTCTACTGATATAGGATTCTCGGGCAGTGCCACCTCCATTCTGAGTGGTGCCACCGCCTAGTGACCAAGCGCCCAGGCGGTGCTACCGCCGGTTCTGGTGGTGCCTATCACGCCCCTCAAAATATCCATGATTTTTAAAATTTTCATCGCAAACCAATCCAGGATCCAAACTAACATTTGAGGACACTAAAAACATTCTATCAAATTCACATCTATAAAACCTGTGCAATTTATAATCATATATCACATTACTCGATAATTCACATTTATGGCAACCCAAGCCAACTTGACAAACATGAACAACATTTATAAATCCACAAGCTAAATAAATTATACAATTAGAACTCCAACTATTCACCACAAGTTTGTATCATCATAAATTAGACTTAACATTCTGAAATTCCAAATAAGAGAGATCTCCTAACACTTTGACACAGTATACCCATTTCGGTTCATCGACAACATTTCATTACATACAAAACATACTTATACAACAATATCATAATAACCAACCAGACTTGCCCATAATTCTGAATAGCTATCCACTGCCTCAGCCCAAATCAAACATCTCAAAGAGTGACAAGCTGACCTGAAAGATTTATATAACAACGGAGTGAGCCAAAAACGGCTCAGCAAGTGACAAAGCATATTCAGAACAAAAAGAACGATTTCAAACAAGTAAGGTATCTTAATGCAAGGCAGAATACAAGAATTCTCAAGGATACCATCTCATTAGATACAAAATCATATGTATCATGTCATTCAAACATATTTTATTCATAACAAATGGAGCACAGAGTAATTGGAGCATATCAATGGCAGATAGGACATTTCAGAACATATCAGTTCATAGCAAATGGAGCACAGAGTAATTGGAGCATATCAATGGCAGATAGGATATTTCAAAACATATCAGTTCATAGCAAATGAAGCACAGAGTAATTGGAGCATATCTTGAAAAGCTTAACTTGAACGCATGTTCGTAAAGGTGTGCAGCAAAGGTAATGAGGATATAAAGCACGTAAGAATGTTTGCAGTAATGTAAATAGCAATAAGAAAATCCAAACCAGAGATCACGCCAATTTTAAAGTGATTCGGTCAAATGACCTACATCCACTTGCGAGGCCCTCTTCGATGAGGCTCCCACCTTCCACTAGCAAATCTCTTGAAGGGGAAGGACAAATTCCCCTCTTACAACATTTTACAAGTGGTTCACACTCTTACAAATTTTCAGCAAGAAAGAAGGAGGTGAACACTCTAACAAATTGAAAACAAGACTTGCTAAGACTTTTCTACGACCTTTTTCTCAATCTATTGCTTCTCAAAAAGTTGTTCTCTCAGGCCTCAAGAGGATTCAAATTTGGGCTGCAAAATTTGAATTCTCTTTGGTTCCCGATACTGGCGGTGCCACCGCCTGTCAGTGTCTAAAACTAACAGTGGATTGGTGGTGCGGACTGGTGGTGCCACCGCCCAGCCAAGCAGTGCCACCGCCTGGCTCTCGGGTGCTGGGCGGTGCCACCGCCTAGCTCTCGGGTGCTGAGCGGTGCCACCGCTACATCGCCAGACACTTCGGTTCACTGGTTGGGCTTTAGGATTAACACATAATCCTAACCCTAATTAACATGCTAACTACGAATTTAAAGACATTTCCTAAGTTATTACAAAGTCTGCAAGTCAAGACTTCTTCCGGCGAGCTTCCGGCGAACTTTCGGCGGTCTTCCGATAAACTCTCGGAAACCATTTTGCGGACTCCCGACAAGCTCCTAGACTTCACGATTTGATCTTAGCGAGTTCCAACGAGCTTCTTTGGCAAGCTCTGATCTTTCTTGGTGAGCTCCGCGAACTTCCAACGAACCTTCCGGCGAGCTTCCGAAAAACCCTTCGGCAAGCTCCCTACTCATTCTCGACTAATTCTGGCAGCATTCCCGACGAACCTTTGGACTTCCGTCGAACTCTCGAACTCACAACAAATCCTTTGCGCTTGACTCCGACACTTTGTTTCGCTTTATGTCTTCGTCATTATCGTAGTTAATCCTGCACACACAAGCCAAAACTCTACTCCAATCTAGACAATTATTACAAAGCGAATTGACATTCTATTGCCCGGCACATCATTGGTTGGTGCTTTGTCCGATTCTTCGGTGCATCGTCCTCTCTTGCGGCTTATTGCCCAATCGGCGGTTGACCTCCACAACTCCAATATTCTTGGTGCAATTCCGCTCTTGGCCCGATGCCCGATGTCCGAAGCCTTCTGCCATCCAATATCCTAACGTGATCTCGTCCGGCACAACGTCAATTCCTCCTGCGTTAACTATCTAAACCTGATCGAGTAGACCTGCATCACTCAAAATGCATTTAAACATCTAAACACAATCAATTAGTTTCATCATCAAAATCCGAGATTCAATAATCTCCCCCTTTTTGATGATGACAACTAATTGATGACTAACGGAGTTAACCTTAACTTCCCGGTAAAACCAAACTCCCCCTATCAATATGCCATCGATAGAACACTTGGATTATCCCAAATCCAAGTAGCATTCATCACATGTTATGAAAAACATTTAAACCATCATGTAATTATATATAAAATATTTAATTCAATGCATGAAGTCATCAATATACTTCTCCCCCTATGTCATCAACAAAAAGGAGAAGTAGCTCTAGCTATTTTAAAAGATATTCAAGTTTTTGTAACATGAAGCTAGATTTTCATCACAACATATAAGCACAAAAGCATAGTAAGATTCTTAAGTTCAATCATGACAATTCAACACTTGCTTTTTGTGCAAGATTGCACTTTGCTTTTCTTTGCATGTTCTAACTAGCAAAAGCTTTCTCCCCTTTGTTTTTGTCGAAAAGAATGGAAGAGTACAAGCTAGCCAGCATTTGCCTTGAGCTAGCAATCTTTCTCCTCCTATGTCATTGTCGAAAAGAAGGAGAGGAACCAATGATTTAGACTTTTACATAAATTATGAATTTGCATCAATCAATATTTCAATCATCACATGATATATACAAGACAAAAATGCAAAGAAATCATGTCGTGAAAGACATCAATTGTTAAACATGATATGATAATAGTCTCAAAATTTTCAATTTGCGATACATGTGATACATTGCGATACTAAAAAATTTAATGTGATGCTTTCAAGGATATCAACCTATTTTTGATACAAAGCATGGCAAGAGCAATTTTGTTACAAGTTTTCAAAGTTTTACACTTTTTGCTTCTTTCGATATGCAAGATCTTTCTTCTCTTTTTGAGAAGTGCAAGCTTGCAAGTTTTACTTCCTTAGCATGCTAGGAAGTTTACTTTCATTTTCAATGCACAAGCTAGCAAAACCTTTTCCCCCTTTATCAAAGTCAAAAAGAAAGGGAGGACTCAATGGCTAAAAATTTCAACCATTCAACAAGCTAAATATGCAAAGAATTCATGAAATATATCAATAAGGATCAATTCATGAATACCAAAGATATGATTCATGGTTCATTAAAATTCTTCTTAACAAGTTCACGATCAAGATTCATTTGAAAAGATATAGCACAAAGAGCAACTTGAAACATTCTTATCAAGATCACATTTTAAAATATTCCAAGTATCAAGAGGAATTAATTGGGTGATGAGATAAATATTTCACGAATATATGGAATTGTATAAAAAATCATATCATAAGTGTTTCATACATTCATATCATCACATGAAGGAATATAAACAAAAATTAGTGATGAGATATTACTTCATTAATACAATAAAATTCATATAGCATATCATGGTTTATTAGAATTAGTCTTCCTTTTGGTGAAAAGCAAGAAGAATAGTAGGAGAGCAAGATCTCAATTCATGCACATCAAATATTCAATCATCAAAATCATGATTCATCTAGAAAATTCTCCTCTTTAAATATTCAAAGAGAGAATCATGATAAACATTCTTGGTTTACATAAAGTTTCAAAACATAATTATCAAGATCATGAATACTAAAAGACTATGAAACATTTCGATAAATCTCCTTTTAAATAGAAAACAATCTTGATTCATAAAGGATTTCATGTTATAAATTTCAAGAGATCAAGATTGTGATTTCGATAAAAAATTATTCAAATTTAAATTATCAAAATCATTATCAAAATCCAAGAGATTCACAAAGATGATACAAATGGATTCATCAAAATCAATAAGGTCGAGCAAAATAATTTCCAAGAATGTTTCCCTCTTTTCGATTGTTTCAAAACATATGATTTTGTTTCATTTATGCCAAATAAAAATATATATCATGTTTAAAACCAAAAGAGTAAGATTTATTACAACGAAGATCAATAAGGTACTTTCATTATGGTAAAAATCAATAACCCATAAATCGTAAGATTCATCATGTATAATTTCGAGATTTATTAAGCATGATCAATATGTATGACACTAAAACATGGTTTCAAAATGTTAAATATTTTTATTACACAATTTCATCATTATGCATCATTATATATAACTTTACAATGTCATACATAAAATCATCAAATCATAGTATTAAAATATTAATATTTTCATTACAACTTTATGCATCATTAAGTATACAATTGTCAAGCATGACACTTCACTATTTCATATAAGCATGCCTATTTCATTTATGTCAAATCAAAACATACATCATTTTTTAAAGTCACTTTTATGTCAAATCAAAAAATGCATCATTAAGCATGATCATTATGCATTACTTCAAATCAAACATGATTTCATTTATTTTCAAAATATTTATCATGATAGAGCATATAAGCCAAAGAAACTATTAAACATAAAGCATATTCATCAATGATGGTTTCATTGAGTATAAAGTATTTTCAACCAAAATCATTTGTTATTTGTTGTAGTCGTACATTTTTCTTTTTAGGTGAATCTATCTTTTCATGCTTAGTTTGCATACAAAAGTCGTGCATCATTTTCGAAAGCAACTTTTATCATGGTATAAATCGATAATCCATAAATCGTAAAAGATCATTATGGAAATCATCAATAATCAATAAACTATAAATTACCCAAAATTCATCATCATCATGCATAGCTTCAAAAAAAATAAATTTATTAGGCATGATATCATATTTAATAAGGCATTTTTAATCAAAATCATTTTGTTTATCATAAGCATACAATTTTCATGATTATTTTCAAAATTACTAGAATGATAAGCATGATTTCTAATTTTTTTATTTTCATGTAATTTTTAAGAAAATTAATCCTAAACGAAATTAAAAATAACTCATGAAAAGTATTATGTAATTTCAAAATAATTCAAGAGAGTTGAGTTACTTACCTTGTAGTCGAGGCTCGTCAAAGCCCAATTCACCGTTTCATTGGAAGTTTTTGATTCATCCTTGGTTGCCTTCCATTTCTTTGGTCTCTTCCTCCGTTCAAGTTCATTGTCTATTTTAGATTTTTGTTTAATAAACTTATTAAGATTTAGTGTTCGAAGTTCAACTTCATTATTGTCCTCATCACTTGAGTCATTGCTCAAGTGGTATTCATTTGTCCGAGTTCCAAATTCTTCCTGTTCTTTGGAAGGTGATTTTGTTCATCATGTTCATCATGTGCATTGTGCACCATTTCATATGTCATCAACGAACCAATTAATTCTTTAAGTAGAAAAATATTTAAACCTTTTGTTTCTTGTATTGCGGTTATTTTAGGATCCTACCTTTTTGGAAGGGATCTTAAGATCTTGCTTATAAGATCAAAATTCGAAAAAGATTTACCAAGTACTCTTAGATTATTGACGACATCCGTGAAACGGGTGTATATGTCACATATAGTCTCGCTTGGTTGCATTCGAAAAAGCTCAAAATCATGCAATAAAATGTTAACTTTCGAGTATGTAACTCTACTAGTTCCCTCGTACGTGATTTCAAGTGTTCGCCAAATATCAAAAGCCGTTTCGCATGTCGAAATCTGATTTAACTCATTTTTGTCCAAAGCGCAAAATAAGGCATTCATAGCCTTTGCGTTTAAAGAAAAATACTGTTAGGATCAAGAGCACTAAGAGGGGGGGGTGAATTAGTGCAGCGGAAATTTTTCACTATTAAAATCGAAAGCTGCGTTCGTTTGATAAAAATGATTTCGATGTAAAAGCCGATTCTAAGATTACTTTAACTTAAGATTAAGCGAGATGATGTTAAAGTAAATCTACGAAGGCAGTTTGCAGTTTATGATAAAAATCCGAATGCAAGTGCAAACTGAAATGCGACGTTCGTACGATAAAACCAGTTTACGTCTAAATGCCAATTTTGAGGATACTGAACTTTGAGATACGTTTTATAAATATGCAGAAGGCAGTTTGCAGTTATGATTGAAATCAAAACGTAAACGTAAACTGAAGTGTAATGATCGTACGAAAAAGCCGATTTACGTCTAAACGGAGATTCGAAAAGTTCTGAACTTAGAAACTCGTTCGTAAAAGCGCAGAAGGCAGTAGCTATTTAGGAGGTTTGCAGTAAAGATAAAATGCTCAAAGTAAATGCAAACCAAGATTTAGAGTGGTTCGGTCAATCTTGACCTACTCCACTTTTGGCTTCCTCTACCGACGAGGTCACCGACGTCAACTAGAGGCCTTCCTTCAATAGGCGAAGGCCAACCACCCTTTTACAGTTTCACTCCTTTTGAATGGCTTAGGAGAAAACCCTTACAGAAATTTTCTCTCCTCTCTTTACAACTCAAAACTTTGAACAACGGAGGGAGGAGAACTTTTGGCCTTTACAACAATTTTGAGCTCTAAGAACCACAGAAAAAGATCAAGATTTCGAGTGTTAGTTGTTCTCTTTTAGTTTTGAATGGGTGGGGTATTTATAGTCCCCAACCCAGTTCAAATTTGGAGCTCAAAACTGTCAATTCCCGGAATTCCGGGATCAGGCGATTGCACCTCCTGACTGGGGCGGTTGCATCGCCTGGCAGAACTCGAAGACTAAGCCTCTGGGCGGTGCCACCTCTGTCAGGGGCGGTTGCACCTCTCTGCCAGAGCTAGAAGACCGAGCTCAGGCAGTTGCACCTCCTGACTAGGGCGGTTGCATCGCCTGCCAGAGCTCGAAGACTGAGCTCAAGCGGTGCTACCTCCTGTCAGGAGAGGTTGCACCGCCCAGTCTCGCTCGGAGACTGAGCCCAAGCGGTGCTACCTCCTGGCTGGGGCAGTTGCATCGCCCAGTCTCCCTGGGAGACTTAGCCCAAGCGGTGCTACCTCCTGGCTTGGGCGGTTGCACCTCCCACAGCAATCAGGGTCCGAATGGGTATATCCATTCGGCCCAATTTGGGTTTTTCAGGGGCCCAATTGCCCCAAGATTAAGCTAATGGGATCACCTCCCATTTCCAACTTAATCATTGTGCTAACTACGATAAATCCTAAGACAATTTCTGTAGCTTGCTCCAGTGCGTCAATCGCTTCTTCCGGCGAGTTTTCGGCGAACTTCCGACGATCATCCGATGAACCCTCGGTGATGCTCCTGCGGACATCCGGCAAACTCCTGGACTTGTGACGATCCACTTGGCAAGTTCCGACAAGCTTCTTTTGGCAAGCTTATGGACTTCTCGGATTTGTTCCCGCAGAACCTCCGACGATTGTCCGAACTTCCATCGAACTCTCGAACTCCCAATGTGATCATTGTCTTGACTCCGACGCAACTTTTACTGCATGTCTAACTTTCATCATAGTTAATCCTACACACTTATCTCAACACATAGATTAGACAACAAATGACAATTGACTTCATCATCAAAATCCGAGATTCAACAATCTCCCCCTTTTTTATGATGACAATCAATTGATAATGGAGTTAACCTTAACTCCCCCTGTCTATATGCCATACTTGAGATAAGTTATTCTTGAATTCAAAACCTTAAGAATTCAAGAGACATATTGATAAGTTAAAATCATTTGAACTTATCAATATTCCCATCATGATTCCTATCATGATGTATCTCTCTGAAGATGATGTCAAGGCTTGATATACATTTTTAAATTTTACCTTACAAGTATGAATGATGGTAACAGTAACAATTCATCATATTGTAAGATATCAGCATGTAAAACTGTGAAGTAAGATTTTGATATCATTACATGATGTACACATTTCAAGTACACATTTCAAATATTTTAGCCAGTATTGCAATTCATCACACAGTAAGATATCAACTCGTAAAATTACGATGCAAGTTTTTGTTTGATATCTTGACACGATACAAGGCATAATGCAAATCATAGCATTTATTCATATATCTCTTGGTGATGCAAGCATGGCATAATCATAGCATCAGTGTTTATAGCATCAATTCATATATTTCTCCCCCTTTGTCATCAACAAAAAGCATGGTAATTGTGATATCAAGAGAACAATACAAGTAAATTTTGAGTATACGTGCAATGATTGTTTCATGCCTTTACTTGATTCATGTTATTTCCAATAGTAACTGATAGGAAATTAATTGTTTAAGCACATAAAGGAAAACATGATATGTTGATTGCTTTGATTCATGCTATTTTTGAGTTTGCTTTGAGTCAAGATATGTGAATCAACTTTTTGTAAATAGAAATACTATCATCCATATTTCAAGATGGAATCATTTTATCAAATCCATTTCAGAAAAATATTTTTCATAAGAGTGTACGAGAAAATCCGATTTTTAGCATTCCAATTGTTAAGCGAATCCGAAAATGAAATTAACTCTTTCATGCATTCGGACAAAACTATGCTACAGATTTTCAAATACAATCAAAAGACAACATTTTTGTATTCAACACATAATTTCCAACATGTTATTTAGGCATGTAATGGCAGTCAAGTGATATGATCATTCAATAAAGTCCGGACACATCAACATTCCTAATTCGCTTCTTATGAAATCAAATTGTTCTTCACTTAGAGGTTTTGTAAAAATATCGGCTAGTTGATGTTTAGTGTCAATGAACTCTATGATTACATCATGATTAGTAACATGATCTCGTATAAAGTGATGTCTAATATCAATATGTTTTGTTCTTGAGTATTGTATAGGATTCTTTGTTAAGCATATTGTACTTGTGTTATCACATTTAATGAGAATATTTTTAAGATGAACTTTATAATCTTCTAAAGTATTTTTCATCCATACAACTTGTGCACAACATGCACTTGCTGCAATATATTCAGCTTCGGTTGTTGATAGTGCAACCGAGTTTTGTTTCTTAGATGACCAGGAAACAAGGGCATGTCCTAAAAATTGACATGTTCCTGATATGCTTTTTCTATCTAGTCTACAGCCAGCAAAGTCTGCATCAGGATAAGCAATTAACTCAAGTTTTTTTGATTTTGGGTACCATAATCCTAGATTTGTGGTACCATTAAGATATCTAAGTATTCTTTTAACTGCTTTGAGATGAGATATCTTAAGGTTTGATTGAAATCTAGCATAAAGTCCTACACTGAACATGATGTCTGGTCTAGTTGCAGTGAGGTAAAGTAAACTTTCTATCATACCCTTATAAGTTTTTTGATCGAAACTTTCTCCACTTTCATCAATTTCTAACTTAGTAGAGGTGCTCATAGGAGTGTCAATGGCTTTTGAGTTATTCATATTAAACTTTTTTAGTAAATTCATAGCATATTTAGTTTGACTAATAAAGATGCCTTTGCTTAGTTGTTTGATTTGTAAACCTAAGAAGAATGTTAACTCTCCCATTAAACTCATTTTAAATTCAAGACTCATAGTTTTAGCAAAAGATTCACAAAGAGATTCATTCGTGGAACCAAAGATAATATCATCAACATAAATCTGAACAATGAGAAAATTATTTTCAAAATTCTTGATGAATAATGTAGTATCAACCTTGCCTTTTATGAAATTATTTTCAATAAGAAAAGAACTAAGTCTCTCATACCAAGCCCTCGGAGCTTGTTTTAAACCATAGAGAGCTTTAGTTAATCTAAACACATGATTAGGGAGGCTATTATTTTCAAATCCAGGAGGTTGTTCAACATAGACTTCTTCAGAAATAAAACCATTAAGAAAAGCGCTTTTAACATCCATTTGAAATAGCTTAAAATTATTACTACTAGCGTAGGCAAGGAGCATCCTTATGGCTTCTAATCGTGTCATAGGAGCGAAGGTTTCTTCGTAATCGATACCTTCTTCTTGGTTGAAACCTTTGGCCACTAGTGTAGCCTTGTTTCTAACCACGATACCATTTTCATCTTGCTTGTTTCTCAAGACCCATTTAGTACCAATAACTAAATGGTCATTTGGCCTAGGAACAAGCTTCCACACCTCATTTCTCTCAAATTGATTTAGTTCATCTTACATTGCGATAATCCATGAATCATCTTTCATGGCTTCGTCAACGCATTTGGGTTCAATTTGGGAGAGAAAAGCGGTGTTGGCACAAAAATTTTTAAGAGAGGATCGTGCTTGAACCCCTTTTGATGTGTCTCCTAAGATTAGCTCCTTAGGATGAGCATCTACATACTTCCAATCCTTGGGTAAGGATATTTCGGAAGTGGATGCATTCAAGTTGCTAGTTGGAGATGGGGTTTCATTTAAATTCAAGGAATCAAAATTAACATCATCATCAAAATCGTTATTCCTTATTTCGGAAATCTCATTGAAAACAACATGAATGGATTCTTCAATAATTAATGTTTTTTTATTGAAGATACGAAAAGCTTTAGAAACCGAAGAATAACCAAGAAAGATTCCTTCATCGGATTTAGCATCAAATTTTCCTAAGATATCTTTTTCATTCAAGATAAAGCACTTACACCCAAAGACTTTAAAATATGAAACATTGGGTTTTTTGTTGTTCCATAACTCATAAGGAGTTTTGGTGAGTAAGGGTCTAACTAGAACTCTATTCAAAATATAGCATGCAGTGTTTACGGCTTCAGCCCAAAAATATTTGGGTAGGCTATGTTCATTCAATATGGTTCTTGTCATTTCTTGTAAATTTCGATTTTTTCTTTCTACTACTCCATTTTGTTGAGGATTTCTTGGAGTAGAGAAATTATGGTTGTATCCATTGATTTCACAGAATTCTTGGAAATCATGGTTTTGAAATTCTCCACCATGATCACTTCTAATTGACGAAATCATAGAACCCTTCTCGTTTTGAACAAGTTTACAAAACTTGGTAAAAGATATAAAGCATTTATTTTTCTGTTTTAAGAAGTAAGTCCATGTGTATCTACTATAGTCATCCACAATGACGAAGGCGTATTTGCTACCTCCTAGGCTTGATGTAGAGATTGGTCCGAACAAGTCCATATGGATCAATTGTAAGGGCCTAGAGGTGCTTATTTGATTCTTAGATTTGAAACTACTTTTAATTTGTTTACCTAATTAGCAAGCATCACATACATTATCTTTGATGAACTTGATACGAGGAATTCCTCTTACAAGATCTTTAGATGATATTTGAGTGATTAGTTTTATGCTAGCATGACCTAATCTTCTATGCCATAGCCAAGCATCCTCATTCAAAACCGAAAAACACATTTCATTACACAAATCATTGATGTCAATAGTGTATACGTTATTTTGTTTTAATGCAATCATAGACATGTTTTTGTGTGATTTTTCAATGATGCAAGCATTAGATTCGAATCTAACAATGTATCCTTTATCACATAATTGACTAATGCTCAAGAGGTTATGTTTTAAACCATCAACTAACAAAACATCTTCAATAAAGAAGTTGGATTTGTTACCTATTGTTCCTTTGCCAATGATTTTACCCTTGTTGTTGTCTCCAAAGGTGACATAGCCTTCGTCTATGCTAGTGAGCTTAGAGAATTGAGATGGATCTCCGGTCATATGTCTTAAGCATCCACTATCAAGGTATCATCTCTTGCTCCTAGCTTGCGATGGTATGGGTTTCTACAAGAAAGGATGATTTTTAGGTACCCATTTGCTTTTGGGTGCCTCAAAGATAGATCTACATTGTTTATTATGTTGCATAGAGTTTATCATGGTTCCTTTAGGGACCCAAATTAATTTATTCGGACTAATCTTCTTGAATGGACAATAATGTGTTTTGTGTCCAAGTTTGCAACAAAAGTTGCATTTGCTTTGGTGTCAAACATGTAAGATGGGGCCTTTTATGAAGGTGGTTGGATTTTGGTGAGGACTTCTCACAAATCCAATTCCACTTCTTTTGGAAACGTGACCCTTGTTTACAAGGATCATGTTTAATGACTTACTACCAACCTCGAATTTCTTCAAGGTGTCCTTAAGTAGCAAGTTTTCCTTTTGGAGAGTTTCTAGATCTTGGCATCTTATGCATGAGCTTAAACTATCATGATATTCAGCTTTTCACTTATCGAAATTACAAATAAGACTATCATGCTCCTTTTTTAGCAATTTGTATTTTCTACTAATTGTCTTACATTCATCAAATAATTCATGGAAAGCATTTAATAATTCATGATAAGGTAAATCTGCATCAATTAAATCCGTTACCTCTTCTCCGATGGCCATTAGGGCGTAATGAGCAACTTGCTCGGTGTTGGACTCCTCTTCTTCGGATGCGCTTGAATCATCCCATGTTGCTTTGAGCGCCTTCTTCTTTGGTGTTCTCTTTTTGATTTGGGGACAATCACTCTTGTAGTGTCCCGGCTTTTTACACTCATAGCAAATGACTTGATCCTTTTTGGGTTCAAGTTTGTTTTTTGTGTCATTCTTAAACTTGTTTCTTTTAATGAATTTTTTAAATTTTCTTGTTAGAAGAGCTAAGTCATCGTCACAGTCCTCATCACTTGAGTTTTCTCTCAAGTGGTCTTCTGAAGTTTTAAGTGTCATATCCTTCCTGTTCTTTGGAAGGATGTCTTCTTGCTCTTCATGAGCTTTGCAAGTCATCTCGTAGGTCATTAATGACCCAATTAGTTCTTCAAGAGGGAAGTTGTTTAGATCTTTCGCCTCTTGAATAGCAGTGACTTTAGGATCCCAACTTTTAGGAAGGGATCTTAGAATCTTATTTACGAGCTCAAAATCCGAAAAACTTTTTTCGAGTCCTTTTAGACCGTTGACGACATCCGTGAAACGAGTAAACATGTCGCCAATAGTCTCACTCGGTTTCATCCGGAAAAGTTCAAAAGAGTGTAGCAAAAGATTGATTTTTGACTCTTTCACTCTACTTGTGCCTTCATGAGTCACTTCGAGTGTGTGCCAAATATCAAATGCGGTTTCACAAATCGAAACACGATTAAACTCATTTTTATCAAGTGCACAAAATAAGGCATTCATAGCCTTTGCATTAAGAGCGAAAGCCTTCTTCTCCAAATCATTCCAATCGATCATTGGAAGAGAAGACTTCGAAAAACCGTTTTCGACAAGATTCCAAAGTTCGAAATCCATAGAAATAAGAAAGATCCTCATTCGGGTCTTCCAATAGGTGTAGTCCGTCCCATTGAACATGGGTGGACGTGTAATAGAATGGCGCTCTTGGTTTCCGGCGTAAGCCATCTCTCTTGGGTTTTAATCCGTTTGAGAGTTAACCCCGCTCTGATACCAATTGTTAGGATCAAGAGGACTAAGAGGGGGGGGGGGTGAATTAGTGCAGCAGAAATTTTTCACTATTAAAATCGAAAGTTGCATTCGTTTGATAAAAATGATTTCGATGTAAAAGCCAATTCTAAGATTACTTTAACTTAAGATTAAGCGAGATGATGTTAAAGTAAATCTACGAAGGCAGTTTGCAGTTTATGATAAAAATCAGAATGCAAGTGCAAACTGAAATGCGACGTTCGTACGATAAAACCGGTTTACGTCTAAATGCCAATTTTGAGGATACTGAACTTTGAGATACATTTTATAAATACGCAGAAGGCAGTTTACAGTTATGATTGAAATAAAAACGTAAACGTAAACTGAAGTGTAATGATCATACGAAAAAGCCGATTTACGTCTAAATAGAGATTCGGAAAGTTCTAAACTTAGAAACTCGTTCGTAAAATCGCAGAAGGCAGTAGCTATTTAGGAGGTTTGCAATAAAGATAAAATGCTCAAAGTAAATGCAAATCGAGATTTAGAGTGGTTCGGTCAATCTTGACCTACTCCACTTTTGGCTTCCTCCACCGACGAGGTCACTGACGTCAACTAGAGGCCTTCCTTCAATAGGCGAAGGCCAACCACCCTTTTACAGTTTCACTCCTTTTGACGGGCTTAGGAGACAACCCTTACAGAAATTTTCTCTCCTCTCTTTACAACTCAAAACTTTGAAGAACAGAGAGATGAGAAGTTTTGGCCTTTACAACAATTTTGAGCTCTAAGAACCGCAGAAAAAGATCAAGATTTCGAGTGTTAGTTGTTCTCTTTCAGTTCTGAATGGGTGGGGTATTTATAGGCCCCAACCCAGTTCAAATTTGGAGCTCAAAACTTCCAATTCCTAAAATTCCGGGATCAGGCGGTTGCACCTCCTAATTGGGGCAGTTGCACCGCCTGGTAGAGCTCGAAGACTGAGCTTCTAGGCGGTGCCACCTCTGTCAAGGGCGGTTGCACCTCTCTACCATAGCTCGAAGACCGAGCTCAAGCGGTTGCACCTCCTGACTGGGGCGGTTGCACCGCCTGCCAGAGCTCGAAGACTGAGCTAAGGCGGTGCTACCTCCTGTCAGGAGAGGTTGCACCGCCCAATCTTGCTCGGAGACTGAGCCCAAGCGGTGCTACCTCCTGGCTGGGGTGGTTGCACCACCCAGTCTCCCTGGGAGACTTAGCCTAGGCGGTGCTACCTCCTGGCTTGGGCGGTTGCACCTCCCACAGCAATCAGGGTCCGAATGGGTATATCCATTCGGCCCAATTTGGGTTTCTCAGGGGCCCAATTGCCCCAAGATTAAGCTAATGGGATCACCTCCCATTTCCAACTTAATCATTGTGCTAACTACGATAAATCCTAAGACAATTTCTGCAGCTTGCTCCGGTGCGTCAATCGCTTCTTCCGGCGAGTTTCCGGCGAACTTCCGTCGATCATTCGATGAACCCTCGGTGATGCTCCTGCGGACTTCCGGAAAACTCCTGGACTTGCGACGATTCACTTGGCGAGTTCCGACGAGCTTCTTTTGGCAAGCTTATGGACTTCTCGGATTTGTTCCCGCAGAACCTCCGACGACTATCCGAACTTCTGTCGAACTCTTGAACTCCCAATGTGATCATTGTCTTGACTCCGGCGCAACTCCTGCTGCATGTCTAACTTTCATCGTAGTTAATCTTGCACACTTATCTCAACACATAGATTAGACAACAAATGACAATTGACTTCATCATCAAAATTCGAGATTCAACAAATACTTCTTCTCCAAATCCGACTATTCGTTCATCGGTTTAGAGGGAAGTTGAAAACCGTTTTCAACGATATTCCGTAAATCCAAATTCATAGAAATCAAGAAAACTCTCATTCGAGTTTTCCAATAAGTATAGTCCAATCCGTTAAACAACGGTGGACGAAAAACCGATAAGCCCTCTTGAAAGCCATGAAGAGCCATTTCTCTCGGGTGTAAATCCGAAATGAGAAATACCGGGCTCTGATACCAACTGTTAGGATCATAGTGGCACTAAGAAGGGGGGGGTGAATTAATGCAGCGGATTAAAATGTCGATTTTAGAAAATCTTTCGTACGATAAAAATCAAACTTGAAAAGCTTAACTTGAACACGTGTTCGTAAAGGTGTGCAGCAAAGGTAATGAGGAAATAAAGCACGTAAGAAGGTTTGCAGTAATGTAAATAGCAATAAGAAAATGTAAACCAAAGATCACGCCAACTTTAAAGTAGTTCGGTCAAATGACCTACATCCACTTGTGATGCCCTCTTCGATGAGGCTCCCACCTTCCACTAGCAAATCTCTTGAAGGGGAAGGACAAATACCCCTCTTACAACCTTTTACAAGCAGTTCACACTCTTACAAATTTTCAGTAAGAAAGAAGGAGGTGAACACTCTAACAAATTGAAACCAAGACTTGCTAAGACTTTTCTAAGACCTTTTTCTCAATCTATTGCTTCTCAAAAAGTTGTTCTCTCAGCTGAGAATTGAGGGGTATTTATAGGTCTCAAGAAGATTCAAATTTAGGCTCCAAAATTTGAATTCTCTTTGGTTCCCGATGGTGGCGGTGCCACCGCCTGTCAATGGCGGTGCCACCGCCTGTTAGTGTCTGACACTGACAGTAGACTGGCGATGCCACCGCCCAGCCAAGCGTTGCCACCGCCTGGCTCTCAAGTGCTGGGCGGTGCCACCGCCAGACACTTCGGTTCACTGGTTGGGCTTTAAGTCCAGCCCAAACAAAGTCTAATTTTGGGCCCAATTGGCCCCTACTTGGGTTATAGGATTAACACCTAATCCTAACCTTAATTTACGTGCTAACTATGAATTTAAAGACATTTCCTAAGCTATTACAAAGTCCGCAAGTCAAGACTTCTTCCGGCGAGCTTCTGGCGAACTTTCGGCGGTCTTCCAATAAACTCTCGGAAACCATTCTGCGGACTCCCGGCAAGCTCCTAGACTTCACGATTTGATCTTGGCGAGTTCCAACGAGCTTCTTCGGCAAGCTCCGATCTTTCTTGGTGAGCTCCGCGAACTTCCAACGAACCTTTCGGCGAGCTTCCGAAAGACCCTTCGACAAGCTCCCTACTCATTCTCGGCTAGTTCCGGCAGCATTCCCGATGAACCTTCGAACTTCCGTCGAACTCTCGAACTCACAACAAATCCTTTGCGCTTGACTCCGACACTTTGTTTCGCTTTATGTCTTCGTCGTTATCGTAGTTAATCCTGCACACACAAGCCAAAACTCTACTCCGATCTAGACAATTATTACAAAGAGAATTGACATTCTATTGCCCGGCACATCATTGGTTAGCGCTTCGTCCGATTTTTTGGCGCATCGTCCTCTCTTGCGGCTTGTTGCCCAATCGACGGTTGACCTCCGCAACTCCGATATCCTTGGTGCAATTCCGCTCTTGGCTCGATGCCCGACGTCCGAAGTTTTCGGCCATCCAATATCCTAACGTGATCTCCTCCGGCGCAACGTCAATTCCTCCTGCGTTAACTGTCTAAACATGATCGAGTAGACCTACATCACTCAAAATGCAGTTAAACATCTAAACACAATCAATTAGTTTCATCATCAAAATCCGAGATTCAACAGGGTTGTCTCGTGGTAGCTGCATCCTGATAGCAGGGTAACCTCTTGATTGCTAGTGATCCTACGTGACAGGCCAACACGGGGGTTTGTGTTAGAACCCTTGCAGATTCTAAACTTGGGGTTGATCTCTTTAGGCGATCGGCCTCCTTGGAACTCTATAGGGGTTCCTCCCTCCAAGTTGCTACTCAATGGCTGCAGAAAAGATTCATCTATTGCTTAAGAAAAGAGAAGGAATACATGGCTATTTATAGGGCTTCTAAACCCTAACTCCTAATAGGACTCCTACTTAAGACTCTTACTTCTAACCAACTCCTAATATGACTCCTACTCAAGACTCCTATTCCCTTACAACTCCTAATTTTTCTCTAAGAAAAAACCTCCTACATGAATGCCCCTCTCAATTAGGACTCTCCTAGCTAGAGTCCTAACAGTTTTACATGAATGTCCCTCTCAATTAGGACTCTCCAAGCTAGAGTCCTAACAGACCCGCCCCCTCTTCAAATCAGCCTTGTCCTCGAGGCTGATGATTCGTGAATTCTGGGAATTTGATCTTCAAGTCGTCATAGTTCTCCCAAGTGGCATCTTCTATTGGTAGGTTCGTCCACTGTATTAGCACTTCATTAGTGGGTCGTCGTTGTCGAGTCACGATCCGTCGATCAATAATGGCACTTGGCGAGGTTTGGAGTTCTCTTTGGGTAGTCATATTTGGTGGGTGGCTTTGGGCTGTCTCCAAGCACCTATTTAAAACTTGCGTCTGGCTATTGGTTTGTGGGTGATATGTCATACTCCTTTTCAATTTAGTACCCTGCATATGGAATAACCATGTCCAAAATCTGCTCTTGAAGATGCAAGTAGAATTTGTCACAAGCACAATGCGTCCCTTATAGCATAATTCTTTTGAGTCCCGATTGTAATGAGCCACGAAGCTTGGTGCTTCCTCTAATTTTTTTTTTTGATCTTACTGGTCTCCGAATCTTCCTGCCATTCCATCTTAATATCCTCAAGGAAGTCGCTGGTTGGAAGTAAAACGATCGAAAATTCAGCTTGCTCAGGTAGTTACGAAAGCACATCCATTTTTGCTACTCAGGGGAAGATATCTTTTGGTCCAAGAGATATTTTAGGCTTTTATGGTCGGTCTTGATTTGAAAGTATCGCCTGATCAAGTATGATCTCCACCTCGTTGCTACGTGCACAATGGTGAGCATCTCCTTATCATATGTTAACATGTTTTGATAGGGGGGAGACAATGTCTTGCTAATGTATGTGAGTGGTCGACCATCTTGCATGTGAACGTCTCCCATTCTGTCTCCAGATGCATCGACCTTAATGATGAAGGGTCGGTTGAAATCTGGTAGCGCTAGCACCGACGTCGTCGTTATGGCTGCCTTAAGTTTGTCGAAGGCAGTGGAGGCTTTGTCCGATCATTGGAAGACATCTTTTTCCTGTAAGGAAGTAAGTGGTGCACTGATCTTTTCATAGTTTTTCACGAACTTACGGTAGTAGCCTATTAAACCCAGAAAGCCATGTAGCAATTTTATGTTCCTCGGGGTAGGCCAGTTTTACATTGCTTCAATTTTGAAGGGGTCCACCATCACACCTTCCTCTGATATGATATGCTCAAGATATTTCATCTTTTATTGAAGAAAGTAAAAATTCGTAGTGGCCGTTGTGTATTCGAAAGGCGGTTTTCGGTATAACTTCTTCATACACTCGTATTTAATAATACCCGGATCGAAGGTCCAGCTTTGTGAAGATTTGTGCTCCTTTTCATCTAACAATTCATCTGCTATTGGAATAAGGTATTTGTTCTTGATGGTTATGCCATTGAGAGCTCGGTAATCAACGCATATTCGCCATGTTCTGTCCTTTTTGCGTACAAGTAGCACCGGTGAAAAGTAGAGGTTGCAACTTGGCTGAATAACTCCTGTTTCAAGCATCTCTTTTAAAATCCTTTCTATTTCATCCTTCTGGAGATGTGGATACCGATATGGCTGAGTATTTGCTGGAGATTTCACTGGAAAAATCATTATACAATGATCATGCCGACGAGTAAAAGATGGGTTGTGCGGCTCGTCAAATATATCTGAAAATTCAGCAAGCAAAGGAAATAGGTTTGGATCTTCAAATTCTATTAGCTCTCCTTTAATTTGCTGCTCAAGTTGTACCAAAAAGCCCCTGCATGCTTTATGTAAAACCTTCTCCATTTGTTGTGTGCAAATCATCGTTACGTCGCCCTCACGTTTCCCATGCAGTATCACCTGTTTCTCCTTACTGTAAAATTTTATAAATAGTTGCATAAAATTCCAAGAAATATCACCTAATGTCATCAACCATTTAATTCTGAGTATGGCCTCATGATCATCAAGAGGGAGGAGGAAGAAATATGCAATTATCTCTTGGTCCTGCAGCAACAGTTTCACCTACGAGCGCCTACGATCATACTTCAAAATCCATCCGTCGGTGACCTTAACATCAAACCTGCAGCGATTCTTGATAGGTAATGGTATCCGAATAGTAAGCTTACTATTTAGGAAGTTAGTAGTACTGCCCGTGTCGATGAGAACAATGATCGGTTGTTGTTTGAGAAGGCCTCCAACTTTCATCGTTTGCGGGTTTGAGTAGCCGGCTAGTGCGTGTACTGTAATGTCAGTCAGTTGTGGCTCTTCTTCCGCATCTTCTTTATATTCAAGGTTCTCTTCTGAATGTTCAATGACCTATTCTTCTATTGGTTCAATCATAAGAAGTCTCCCTTTCATCGTTTGTGGGTTTGAGTAGCCAGCTAGTGTATGTACCATAACTTTGGTCGGTTGTGGCTCTTCTTCTGCATCTTTTTCTTCATGTTCAAAGCTCTCTTTTGGATGTTCAATGACCTCTTCTTCTATCGGTTCAATCATAAGAAGTCCCCCTTTACTGCAGCGATGCTCACGGCTCCACGGCTCATCACAATGCCAACATAACCACTTCGCAGATTGCTCCCGAAGCTCTTCTCTTGTCAACTTCTTTGGTGTAGGGACTCGATCGATAGTAGGGGGGGCTGAGGGCTTTAGTATTTCTGGTTGAGGAGCAACTCTAGTCCTCCAAGCTTCATGATTCAATCGGTCCTCTTGATGTCGTGCGAAAGAGATGGCTACCATAAGCGTGTACGGTTGTCGCGCTTTAACTTCTTCCCGGATCTCTAGCTTCAAGCCCTCAATGAAGGTTGTCAATAGCTATTTTTGAGACCAATCATGAGTTTGATTAGATAACCTTTCAAACCTGGTTTGGTACTCCTTAATGGTGGAGGTTTGTCGGATCTTTGCTAATTGTCCATCAATATTCTCGTAATCGGTTGGTCTGAAGCGGATCAGCAGTCCTTCTTTGAATTGTCACCATGAAAGGACTCCATAAGTATGTTCAAACCAGTCAAACCATTGTATGGCATCTCCTTCAAGATGTATAGCTGCAATTTTCACCATAGATGCGTCCGGGGTTTTGTGGTACCAAAAATATCGCTCCGCACGCGAAATCCAACCAATCGGGTCTCCTTCTTCCCATCTAGGAAAGTTTAATCTCATGTATGGATAGTTGGGGTTGGTCATAGAGCCTCCCCTCCCTTGGAACTCATCTCTTCGAGCCTGGTGTGATTGGGCAAAGCTCTCTCCGTTATATGATTTTTTCGAGCTTAGTGGTCGACCCAATCTGAGTTCGGTAAAGAGCGTCCGAATCTTATCCTCCATTCGCGCCTCCAAGACTTCGAATTTAGCATTGATTGCCTCCTTAGATGCTATAGTATATGCCTCCAAATCTATGATGTTAAGATCTCTCTTTTGTTATCAGGTTAAAGGCATGTATAGTTGAGAGAAGTGATGGTCGAAAGGATTGGTGGATCGATGGATGTAGGCTACGATTTAGGCTTGTTTTGTGGCTGTTTTGGGTGCGGTTTGAGGGTGTGGTTTAGTGGAGTTTTAGGGCTATGGATGAATGTTTTGGATCTGTAGTAGATGGTAGCAAAGGTTTGATAGAAATCAGTGGAAGTTGCAGCAAGTATTTGATGTCTTGTAAGAGTAGAATTATCGTCGAAGAAACAACGGTTTCTCGACATAATTTCCACCAAAAACTTGAGAGAATTGAGGAAGGAATTTGTAGCAAAATTACAGTTTATATGACAGCAAGGATATCTAATTTAATTAAGAAAATTTCGGCAGTATAACAGCAAGGAAATTGGTGCAAGTTGCGATTGCAGAATTCTCGTCGAAAAATTTCAGCGGGTTACGACGAAAATTTGTAGCAACATAAAATCATTTTTAGAGATGAATTTCTTAATATATCAATCTTAGATGGAAGCCAAGATGATCTATGAAGTGTATAAGAAATTTTATTCAAAAAAGATTGCAAATAGATGGGTTAAGGCAACAATATGCGGCTAAAATTTTCTGCAGCACAGATTTTTAGGTATAGCAGATTGGACATAAAAGATCAGTGGTTTATATTGAGAATTTTTTTATGAAACCAAAGGAAAATATACTGTTAGGAAGTGTCAAAGGTATCATAAAAATCTCGTAGAGATTTGGATAGAAACAATGTAGTATCAAGATCAAACAAGTAGTGCTATGCGGCTAAAATTTTACAGTGCAGATTTTCAAGTATAGCAGATTTGACGTAAAGGATCAATGGTTTATATTGAGAATTTTTTAATAAAACTAAAGGGAAATCTGCTGTTAGGAAGTGTCAAAGATGTCATAAAAATTTCATAGAAATTTGGATAGAAAAAGCATAGTAGCAAGATTAAATAGATGGTAACTATGCGGCAGGAATTCTGCAATGTATCTTTCATCGTAGAGATGAAAACTTTGTGACGAAAGGTTTATGCAGCAATATAGGAACAGTTTTTTTTTTTAGATTTTCGAATAAGGATAACTAAATTATAGCAGCAGTAAGGTAGGAAACCAAAACCTGTTGCAATTCACGGGGAGATCAAAGGATGATCCGCGGTGGTGGAGATGATGGCGGAATTCGGCGACGATCTTTTAAGCAATTGTGGGAATTGCTTTGGGCGGTTGTGGAGAGCTGATGGATGGCAGTGGAAGGGCAGTGAGATGCCAAGAACGCTGCTCTGATACCAAGTGTTAGAACCCTTGTAGATTCTAAACTTGGGGTTGATCTCTTTAGGGGATCGGCCTCCTTGGAACTCTATAGGGGTTCCTCCCTCCAAGTTGCTGCTCAAAGGCTACAGAAAAGATTCATCTATTGCTTAAGAAAAGAGAAGAAATACATGACTATTTATAGGGCTTCTAAACCCTAACTCCTAATAGGACTCCCACTTAAGACTCTTACTTCTAACCAACTCCTAATAGGACTCCTACTCAAGACTCCTATTCCCTTACAACTCCTAATTCTTCTCTAAGAAAAAACCTCCTACATGAATGCCCCTCTCAATTAGGACTCTCCTAACTAGAGTCCTAACAGAATGTCCCTCTCAATTAGGACTCTCCTAGCTAGAGTCCTAACAGTTTTACATGAATGTCCCTCTCAATTAGGACTCTCCAAGCTAGAGTCCTAACAGTTTGCCTAACGCGACCCCTCCGATGCTTAAGTCAGCGAAGGGGAAAAGATAGTAGTGTAAGTTGTAGAATTGAGTTAGTGTGTAGAGAATCCCCCCTTCAGCGTGAGCTGATAGGTTCCTTTTTATACCTAATCTTTGGGCCTTCTTACTAGTTGGCCTGGGATAAGATTAGGTGAATCACCTAATCATTCTCTGATCTTCATAAGCTAGGGTAGTTATTCATTGATGCAGGGCACATCATGACGTATTATGATTCCATTTTGTGGCTGGTGATCTGGGGCCCTACTTAGGTGTCGGCCCCTATGACAGATGAGCCGGCATGGGACAAAATCATCCCTATTAAGAAGCTATATCTTTGAGTTCAAAGAAGTAAGTAACAACTACGTTATCAATATCGGAAATAGAATATGTAGCTATAACATCAACAACTTGTCAAGAAATATAGTTTAAAAGTCTTCTTGAAGATATTCATCAAAAACAAAAAGAAGTAATTGAAATATTTTATGACAATAAAGCCACAATTATAATGACAAATCATCCAATCTTTTTAAGAAGAACGAAGCATATAGAGATATGCAATCATTTCAATCGAGATCTCGTAGCAAGTGGAACCATAACAATGAAGTATTGTAGCATAGATAAATTTGATGTAGATATTCTCACCAAGTCATTTCAAGTTCAAAATATGTTTATTTTATGTCTTAAATCGATATATGTAATTATGAGTCAAGAGAAAGTGCTGAGATTCATAGGTAGTTCTAAGTAATTGTCATGTTCTATCTAAGTTGCCCATGATCTAAAAAATTATGAGAGTAGTTCATCAACCTAATTTGATCATGGGTGATATGATGGGATGAGGTAGTTACCACTACGTACTATAAATAAAATTATGGTTCATGAAGCAAATAATATGCACTTAAAAATATTTTATAGGTGTTCTTAATTTTACCTCTTGTTTAATACTATTTTAATTTTCTTGATTAAAAGTATTCTATTTTATTTTTCAAATCATCCTATTCTCCTGCGTTAATATACAACATTATCCCTATACAAATCGTTAGCTTCTAATTATCCCGAGAAACTCCTTCGCCCGTTCTATAGCGGTAGCGCACGCATCCACATGACTCTTCAAACGCTCGACGCCGCTTGTCACGTCACCGTTCTCGATCTTCTTCCTGATGTCCGTCATCCCGACCATGGTGGCCTCCTCGCTCTCCAGGCGGAGCATGAACTCCACATCCCAGTTCAAGGCGTCATAGTCGTTCCTTAACTTGTGCACTATCGATCGAATGCTTTCAAGCTCGAGCAGCGAGAACCCGCCGTCGCGCATCATCTTCACTACCTCCTCCTCGTCTTCGAGTGCCTTCTTTCTCTCGTCCCAGACGGAGTTGATCCACGGCTCCACCGCCTTCATGGCAGTAGCGCTGGCGATCGCAGCGGTGATAGCCACCGGTGCTACCACCGACGCGGCTAGCACGATCGAGCACACCAGCACCCCAATGAAGACCGCCGTGAAGACGAGGCTCCACGCCTTCCGCCACCAGTTGGTCGACCGCAGTCTCTCCTCGATCTCTTTCTTCCTCCCGCGCAGTGCGTCCATCATACCCTCGAGCTTCTCCAGCGCAGACTGCAGCTCCTCGACGTCCAGGTGGATGAAAGGGGCGCCCGCCTGCAGCTTGAACTCGCTCAGGTTGCGAAGGGTTAAGCCGTAGGCGTTCTTTCCGTTGCGAGGCTTCTTCCTCTTCTTGTTTCTTCTGTAGTCGCTAGTCTCCTTTTTGCAGTCCTCCTCTTCGAAGCACACCAGCGCGGCTTCGAGGATACGAAGACCCAACAGAGCGTGGTGGAGACAGGTATCGAGGTCGGCAAGGCCCTTCCGGATGCCTGGAAGAACGCATTTGAGGAGGTCAGCGACGATCCGCGAGAGCTTCGAGCTCCTAGAAATCACAGGCTTGCGATCGAAAGCGTGGTCTTCCCGCAGGGACCCGTACTTGCTTGAAGTGTTGCAGCCCATTGAGATCGAGAACGGAACCCCAAGACGCTGCTTTATATAAGAAATACAGGGATAGTTTCCTGGGCGTTACCCGAGCTGTAGGGTCCACCCAGAAATTTCGACCCGAGGTGGGATCCTGAGGAAGCCGCTTGTGATGTTTCCCGGGTATCGTAGGAGAAAATTGCTGGCCGCGGTCGATGGTATGAAATTTATTTCGGAGAAAGCGAGGCTCGTCTAATCACTAAATCGAGGGGATGATTGAGAATAGATCTAATAAATCACTTTAAAAAGGCTGATATTAACGGTAGAGCAGTATTAAGCCAACTCCACAAATCTGAAGGGAAATCAATAGGAAACTACTGTTCCAGCTAATAAAAGTATACATTAGGATGATGGAAAAGTTGGCCAAGGCCAATTCTAAACGAAGCGCGTTGTGGAGTTTTCCAAGCAGGTTCCAAGCTTCACATCTTGTCTAAGGAGATGCTACGCGTCGTGACATTTCCTCGCAAGATTTTGTTTGGGCATTTTATGTGTGTTTAGGGCCTTGTTCATGAGCATGCAATATTTGTTTATCCTTTCAAAAAAGAAATATATACTACTTCAAGCGTCTATTATAACTTCAAACTTGCTCCGGTTTAATATACTTTGCGGTACATCTATTAACCTCTCTACAAATATGAAACAATTTTATATTTTCGAAGCGGATTTCTTTTCTATTTATTCAAAAGAAATGAAGAAAGCTTCAAGTGTATTGCTTGTGATCCATGTTGATACGGCATGTTTTGGAGCCCCAGACACGTCACCGTTGACGTCATACGCCAAGTCAGAATCGTATCGAGAAGCTATTCCACCTGTCCCGTCCTGAGAGCCCGGGTGGTGTCGTCTGACGTTGCTCCGCACATCCCAGACGCGGCAGCCGGTCAAAAGTCCTGTCCCACCCCTCGAGGGTCAACGACCACACACTACTGACCCTCGCGCAATAGCATAAAGCCCCTGGTCGACCTCTGGCCAAGGGGAGACAAAAAAAATACAATCCACCCAACACTGACTTGCTCGTTGGAGGGGCCACGGCCAGGGATCACTCGACGGGGGTCATTTTTTGTAGGCAGACGACCACTCGCGAGCGACGAGCGTCTCAGCTCGGGAATCGCCATCCAGTATATGAGGACGAGTTGTCAACCACCCTAGAGACAGAAAGATGTGACTCGTCATAAATGGCGCCCGGATCCCGATCGACGTCCACAAGGCGAGCCGTCAACCAGCCCGGATCCCGATCAACGCCAACTAGTACCCCATCGTCGAGGGCCCGATCGACCGTGGCGTCCATCTCAACTAATAGAAGGCTCCCGATATCGACCTATGAACCAAGCCATGCTGACTCATCAGCCATGACATATCTGTTCATTAATATTTTGGCGCTAGAAGGAGGGCAATGTCATAGGAGCATCTTGCAGGAGCTCTCCCTTAAGGAGAACCATCGACCGGTCACCCCTTTGCCAGGTCCAGAGATCAGCCCCTCCCCATCCCTGGAGAGGGGAGGGTCCCGGCCTTGACGCCAGATCGCTACTGGAGCTTGTTCAACGACCCGGGGCTGTCGCCCCCCGGACTTACTACGGGACCCTCGGCCGTGACACTCGAGGCGTTCCTCAGCCAGACCAAGCAAGTGCAAACCATGGCGGGCATGGTGCAGACGCTTGTTCAACTCATTCCCCAGATCGTATGGCTAGCAGCTTCCCCGACTGACCCGACCCGGCAAAGGCCGGACAGGGAGCAGGTCACGACCGGAGAAGCTCGAGAGCAAACGATGGACCCAAGAGGTTCGCTCGAGCAAAGCACACCCATGCCCCGCCGAACCACACCGCCCCTCTCCAAGCCTAACACCATATCATCCAACTCGGCGGATGACTCGTTTAGGGCCCAACTATCCTAGGTCAACCAACGCCTGGATGAGTTCTAGCACGAGTTCCGAAAATTGTGGGCCGAGTCTAGCAAAGGCGGCTCGGGCGGGTCCCCTTTCACTCAGGAAGTATAGGACAAGCCGGTACCCCTCAACTATAGGCTGCTGGCATTGGAGACATATGACGGCGGCTCCGATCTCACGAAGCACGTCTCCGCATTTCGGGCTCAGATGGCCCTCTATGGCACCTCTGATGCATTGATGTGCTAGGTGTTCCCGACCACCCTGAGGGGACCGACGCGAGCGTGGTTCAGCCGGCTGTGCCAATCCTCGGTCTCATCCTTCGATCAACTCGCTCAGGAATTCGAGTAGAACTTCTTCGCCAACGTGTGACCTAGGCCTGCCATGGCCACCTTGCTCGTGCTATCGCAGCACGAAGACGAGTCGCTCTCCCAGTTCATGGCACGTTTTGCCACTGAGATCCAGGGATTCCCAGATGCTCACCCCTCTTTAATCATGCAGGCGTTCTTGATTGGTTTGAAGCCTTCGAGGTTCTTCTGGTCACTGATCGAGAAACCACCAGTGATTGTCTCTGAAATGTTCTAGCACACCAACCAGTACGTTGCCGCCGAAGCGTTGGTAGTAGGGAAGCGCATGGAATGCAAGAGGCCAAGGGCAGAACTGTTCCGAGGAACGACCTCAGCAGCCCCGGCAACACCCCACCGCGGGCTCGACCGACAAGAGCTACCGCTCCCGAGGCCCCCGCCTCTCCCCCTAAATACATCCTGCACTGAGATCTTCCTCCAAATCAAGGAGATGGGTCTCTTGCAATAACCTCATCCTATGAAGGCCACTCACAAAGATCGGTCTAAATATTGCATGTTTCATAAGGACTACGGTCATGACACGGAGGACTACCATGACCTCCAAAATCAAATAGAGGCGCTGATCCAGAGAGGTCACCTCGGACGCTACCTCAAATCCCTGGAGGTGACTCCATGCCCCAAGGGACCCGTTGAGAGATAAATCGACGTCATCTCCGGGGGACCAGCAGCCGGCAGCAGCAGCTCTCCGGCGAGAAAGGCCTACGCCTGCAGCACGGTCAAGAAACGTCCTCGGCCCGAGCTTTAGCCTGAAATCACTTTCAGGGCTAGGGAGGCTGAGCGCTTCCACCATGATGATGCTCTAGTGATCTCCATCCAGATCGCCAACGCTCGAGTCAAGAGGGTGATGGTTGACACCGGGAGCTCCGCCGACGTCCTTTACTTCGACACCTTCAAGAGGCTCGGCTTGACCGAGGGAGACCTTACCCTTATGATATCAGCCCTCACAGGATTCACAGGGGATTCTATCTCTTCGCTCGGAACCACAGTCCTCCCTGTCACCATTGGGGAGGAGCCAATGGCGGAAGACGATAATGACCACCTTCATGGTAGTTGATATGCCCTCGGCCTACAACATCACCCTTGGTCGCCCAACGCTCAACAAGATAAAGGCGATGGTTTCCACCTACCGTAGGACCATCAAGTTTTCGACCTTAGCAGGGATCGGGGAGGCCCGAAGTGACCCAGGGGAGTCAAGGCAATGCTACCTCATCGCGGTTACTCTCCCAGGAAAGTTGCACCCAACTCCGATTCCCGATCCCCGTGAAGAACCTGTACTGCAAGTGCCACTAGAGCCTCTCGAGCCACTCATCGAGGTACCCTTGAAGAGGAGCCGACTCAATCGGACCGTCAAGGTCGGAGCCACTCTCCCCGAAGCGGACCAGCTCCACCTCATCGATTTCCTGAGGAAGAACGCCAACATGTTCGCGTGGTCCCCCGAGGAGATGCTCGGGATCGACCTAGAAGTGGCCCGACATCGGCTCAACATCGACCTACTGGCACCGAAATTGGAACTGAGCTTAATCACTCAGCCCCTAGGTTCGATTCTTGCCCGGGTCACTCCAAATCGCTCCCGACTAGTGACTCACCGGCACCAAAACTGGAACCGAGCTTAATCACTCGGCCCCCAGGTTCGATTCTTGCTCGGGTCTCTCTAGATCACTCATAACTAGTGACCCGCCAGCACCGAAACTGGAACCGAGCTTAATCACTCGGCCCCAAGTTCAATTCCTGCCCGAGCCACTCCAAATCACTCTTGACTAGCGACCCACCAGCACCGAAATTGGAACCGAGCTTAGTCACTCAGCCCCCAGGTTCGATTCTTGCTCGGGTCGCTCCAGATCGCTCTTGACTAGTGACCCGTCGACACCGAAACTAGAACCGAGCTTAATCACTCAGCCCCCAGGTTCGATTCCTGCCCGGGTCGCTCCAGATCGCTCCCGACTGGTGACCCGCCGGCACCGAAATCGGAACTGAGCTTAATCACTTGGCCCCCAGGTTCGATTCCTGCCTAGGTCGCTCCAGATCGCTCCCGACTAGCGATCCACCGGCACCGAAATCGGAACCGACTTACTCTCTTGGTCCCTAGGTTTAATTCGGGGTTGAGCTTACTAATTCAATCCCCAAGTTCAATTCGGAGCCGAGCTTACTCACTCGGTCCCCAGGTTCAATCCGGAGCTGAGCTCACTCACTTGATCCCTAGGTTCAATTCGGAGCCGAGCATACTCATTCGATCCCTAGTCTCAATTCGGAACGAGCGTAGTCACTTGGTCCCCAGGTTTTTTTCCTGCCCGGGTCACTCCAGATCGCTCCTAACTTGCGACCCATTAGCATCGGAATCAGAACCGGATTCGGTCACTCGGCCCACAGGCCCGATCCATCGCCCGAGCTACACCTCGCGGCCAATCTTATGCCTGAGTCACACCTCAGTTGATCCAGCACCCGAATCACCGGCCTAGCCCGTTATCCAAGTCACTTCATGTGGACTCTGATTCGCTTCACGTCGACTCTGATTTGCCGCCTAACAAGTCTTTAAACCGAGCCGCCTCGATTCGCTTGTCGACTTGTAAACTTGGCAATCGTAGCTCCGAGCCATGCGAAACCCATCATCTGAACTGAGACACATCGGGTTTGCTCCATAGGTCTCGCTTGGCAGATTTCGACACTTAGGTATCGCCTCGTTAGGCCCCCATCATTCGATCAGTAGGATTAGTCCTATCCAAATCACATGTTGCCGCCCCTCTAAAATCGCCCCCCCCCCTCGACGAGTCACTACCGATGTCACATGCCACGTCCCAACCAATGTCAAAATCTGACGCCACACGCCATCAGAACCCCGTGACACACGTCAAGCCAGGTTCCGTAACGAGACACTATGTGACACGACTATCCCGAGGGCTCGGGGCGGTGCCGTCTGACGCCGCTTAGGTATCCACAAAGACGCCAGCTCATTAGAAAAGTCATCCTATCCCACAAATGTCAACGGCCACACCGAACCGAGGTGCAACCAATCCTCGCACAATAGTATATAAACCCCTAGCTGATGCCCAGCCAATGGAGAGGAAAAAACTTGATATAAAAATACTCCACTGACTTGCTCGTCGGAGGGGCCAAAGTCGGGAAGCACCCGACGAAGGCCATTTTACAGGAAGGCGGACACCCCGAGCGGCGAGTGCCTCAACTCGGGAATTGCCATCCAGTACAGAAGGACACGTTGTCGTTCATCCTGGAGTCAGAGAGATGAGTCCCACCACAAACGGTGCCCGTGTCGGCAAACTGAGAAACGCTAATCAACATCGTCTCACGAGGGCCCAATCGACACCGCCAGCCCTATTCTTGCTCGAGTCGCTTCGAAATAGCCATCCCCAAGTGGCGAGCATCTCGAACCAATTAATACCTTCCATCGTATAAGGGAGAGCAGTGAGCCTGCCCAGATCCTAACCAACGTCGACCAACATTCCTTCCCAAGGGCGCGACCACCTCATCATCCTACTCACTCCGCAAGAAGCTCCCATCATCGACCCGCAGACCTAATCGTACTGACTCATCAGCCATGGTACTTTTGTTCACTAACACCTGCTATCTGAGGAGGAGAAGGGGAGAGGAGAATAGGAGATGGCAACCAAGAAGCCTCTAGCCTATGGACCTTTGGTTCTTTCCTATTTATAGAGGCCCCCTATCAACTTAACCCTAATGGATCCTGCCCTATTGGGCATTGAGTATTAGATCTTCTATCTAATAATCTCTTATTGGCTCTTATTGGATCTCATCCATAGGATCCAATAATTTAGGGGCTTATTGGATATCTAATAAGATAGGGGCTCTGACGGATATCTTATATCTGAAACTCTACTCGTCACAATGCCTACCATATATGTGTGTGACCCTCTAGGCCCAATATCGAGCTGGCCATGAGCCATACCTATCAGAACTCCTTCTGGCTCAGTGACTTATTATCTTCATAATAATTTACTCAACTCATCGATTGTAGACGTACTAGGTCACTACGTCGCAGCCCCTAGACGATACAAGGGAATCCAATCCTTTGGACCTATCTGTCCTCAATTACCGTGTACCTATAGTCCCTCATCCAACTAATATCCTAGAGATTGTATATCGGGCATGGTGCTATCGGACCTATACAGTTTCTACTCGAGTTTCGCTCTAATCGAATTCTCTCGGAGAACTCTTTCTCTCTCAATCCGAATGACCTGGCCAGGGATTTGTCTAAGCAAGAACACATGAGATATTTCTCTCATGACACCGAGAGCGGATGATCCTCTATCGATACTCAATAGCCCTCATAAGGTTGACTACCACTCCCGATAACCCGACTCTACTAGATCTAAAACTTCGAAACATATAAGTCTGGTATCAAAGAGTGGAGAATAGGACATCCTTGGTATCTCAAGTCTAAGAATAAGGTACACCACTGGGATAATAGAATCACTATCAGATAATGAGGTATCATTATCCATTCAACATTCTATGAGCAGATTAATCAATAAACTCATTCTCTAATGAGCACTTGTACTATACCTTTAGTACCCCATATGAGTAGCTATAAGACCAACTACCTCCATCATATGGATTAGTATACAGTACACCAATCCATCCGGTTATCTCAATGTCCCTCTCGAGATACGTGTAAAGTCTGAGTTGTAAAGGCTAGTGATTTTGAGTTATAAAGTCTTGAAAAGTGCTTAGTGTCCCCCTCCTCCTCTTTAAAGTTTTGGGCTTATTCTAAGAGAGGTGTGAGACTTGTAAATTTTCTCTCCTAAACCTGTGAAAAGAAAAAGAATTGTAAAGAGAGTAGTTGGTCTTTGCCCATTGAAAGAAGATTGTTAGTGAACGCCGGTGGCCTCAATGGAAGAGGAATTTAGAGTGGACGTAAGTCGCAGTGATAGAACCACTATCAATTCAGTGTACATTTCTATTATGCTTTTCATTGCCATTAGTTATTGATTTAATTATCTACTACTCTCACTTGCATTTTAAGTTAAATATATTTCTGATATGGATTTGATCGAATAAAGTTTTTGAATCATCGTAATTTTACGAAAATACTAATTCACCCCCCCCCCCCCCTCTTAGTGCCAAATATAGTTCTAATAGTTGGTATCAGAGCTAAGTTTCTCTTAGTTAGTTTAATACCCAAGAGAGAATAAATGGCTTTTACTAGCCATCAAGAGGGTTACTCTATTACTTGTCCTCCTATGTTTAATAGGATAGACTACACGTATAAGGATTTTTTTTTTCTATGGACTTTAATTTATGGAATATTGTAGAATGTGAATTTTAAAAATCCTCTAGGCTAATGAATGAATGAAATGATCTAGAAAAAAATTATTTTCTTTAAATGCGAAAGATATGAAAGCTTTATTTTATGTTTTACACGAAAATAAGATTAATTATGTTTCTATAAGCGAAATTGCATGTAATATTTGGCACACACTCGAAGTCATACATGAAGGTACAAGTAGAGTTAAAGAGTCTAAGATTAATCTTTTGGTGCATAATTATGAATTGTTTTGAATGATGCCAAGCGAAACCAATAGTAACATGTACACCTGTTTTATGGATGTTGTCAATGGTTTGAAAGCACTTGGTAAAAGTTTTACTAATCTTGAACTTGTTATTAAAATTTTATGATCTCTTCCTAAAAATTGGGATCCAAAAGTAACTACTATTCAAAAAGCAAATGACTTGAACTATTTTCCTCTTAAAGAACTTATATGGTCATTAATAACCTATGAAATGATGTGCAAGGCTTCATCAGAGAATAACCTTCCAAAAAATGGGAAGGATACGACACTTAGAGCTAAAGAAGACTTCTTGAGTGAAAGCTCAAAGTGATAATGATGACTTAGCACTCCTAACAAAATAATTTAAAAAATTCATAAGAAGAAACAAAATAAATCTTGTAAAACAAGATACTGAGAATAAAAACAAACTCAAAAAGGGCACAATCATCTGCTACAAATTTAAGAAGCCGGAACAATTCAAAAGTGAATGTCCTTAATTGAAGAAGAAGAAGAAGCTACCAAAGAAAAAGAAAATACTCTAGGCTACTTGGGACAAATCGGGTGTATTCAAAGACAAGGAGCAAACCAATGAATATAAGGTAGCAAACTATGCTCTAATGGCCCTCAAAGACGAGATAAGTGACTCAATCGAAACTCATTTATCTTATGATGATTGATTAAATGCTTTCGATGATTTATATGATGAGTTTAAATTAGTTGGTAAGAAATATAAATTGCTAAAAAAAGATCATGCTTCTATCTCTAGTAAAATTAAAAATTAAAAAATGAGCATGATAATTTCATGTAACCTCTTGTACTTAATGTGAAGAGTTAGACTTAGTCGAAAAGGAAAACATGGTTCTACAACAAATATTAAAAAATTTTAAAATTGAAAACAAATCTTTAAACATGATCCTTGCTAACAAAAGTCATGTATATAGAAAAATATGAATTGGTTTTATGAGTAGCAACACTCAATAAAAGCCAACTTTATTTGTTAAAAGACCTACATTATATGTTTCCCTTGAAAATAAATATATTTTTTATGATAGATGTGGACATTATGCTTATAAATGTTCATTTAAAAAATATAGCTCACATAAATTAGTTTGGGTTCCTAAGAACCATAAATAACTTACTGTCATTAGTCAAGATAAGTAGATCTTTTCATAAGAGATCCAAAGCTAAATGGATACCTAAAGTAAATTCTTCTTTCTTGTAGATATGTCTACATTTAAAAGCTAGAGCAAGAGATTATATTTTGATAGTAGATGTTCAAGGCACATGATTGGAGATCCAATACACTTGTCTAAGCTCACTAGCCAAGACGAAGGATATATCACATTCAGAGACAACAACAAAAGAAAAATTATTGGCAAAAAAAATATAGGTAACAAATCAAACATCTTAATTGAAAATATTTTATTAATAGATGGTTTAAAACATAACTTACTAAGATTTAGTCAATTATGTGATAAGGTTTTTAACATCAAATTTGAATCTAATGCTTGCATTATAGGGATACCACACAAAAGTATATCTATGATTGCCTTAAGGACTAATAATGTGTACACTATTGATCTTGATGATTTTTGTGATGAAACTTGCTTTTCGATTTTAAACGATGATGCATGGCTTTGGCATAGAAGATTAGGCCACACAAGTATGAAACTAATTTCACAAATTACAACTAAAGAACATGTAAGAGGTATGCCTAGAATTAAATTTGTCAAAGATAAAGTTAGTGCATGCCAACTAGGAAAATAAATAAATAGTAGCTTTATGTCTAAAAATCAAGTAAATATTTCTAGACTACTATAATTAATTCATATGGATTTATTTGGACCAATTGATATCATAAGTCTAGGAGGTAGTAAATACGCTTTTGTGATTGCTGATGATTATAGTAGATATACTTGGACATAATTCTCGACACATAAAAGTGATTACTTTAAATATTTTTTAAAATTTTGTAAACTAGTCCAAAATAAAAAGGGTTTTATGATTTTTTATATTCATAGTAATCATGGCGGTGAATTTAAAAATCATGGTTTTAAGCTTTTTGTGAGTTAAATGGGTATGACAACAATTTCTCTACTCTAAGAAATCCATAACAAAATGGAGTTGTTAAGAAAAAAAAAATGAGTTTACAAGAGATGGCAAGAACCATGCTTAATGAACATAGCCCACACAAATACTTTTGGGCCAAAACCGTTAACACAACATGCTATGTCATGAATAGGGTTCTCGTAAGACCACTACTTTCTAACACTCCTTATGAATTGTGAAATAATAAAAGACCCAACATTTTATATTTTAAAGTTTTCGGTTGTAAATATTTTATTTTAAATAAAAAAGATGCCTTAAGAAAATTTGATGCAAAATCTGTTAGGATCGAGAGCACTAAGAGGGGGGGGGTGAATTAGTGCAGCGGAAATCTTACAGCGATTAAAAACCGAAAGGTGCGTTCGTTCGATAAAATCTATTATGATGCAAAAGTCGATTCACAGTTTGTATTTAATCACAGTTTGCGACTAAGCGTAGATTGCGTCCAAGTTCAGTTTACGTCTAAACTCAGTTTTACGTCTAAACGCAGTTTTACGTCTAAACGCAGTTTTGCGTATGAACGCAGTTTTACATCTAAACTCAGTTTTACGTCTAAATGCAGTTTTACGTCTAAACGTAGTTTTACGTCTAAACGCAGTTTTGCGTCTGAACGCAGTTTTGCGTCTAAACGCAGTTTTACGTCTAAACGCAGATTCTGAACTTTGAAAAGCGTTTTTATGAATGCGTAGAAAGCAGTTTGCAGTTATAAATGGAATCAATACGTTAACGTAAACTGCAATGTAAAGATCGTACGAAAACACCGATTTACGTCTTAATGCAGATTCGGAAATATCTGAATTTGGAGAATCGTTCGTAAAGTTGCAGAAGACAGTTTGCAGTTATAAATAGAATCAAAATGTAAATGTAAACTGCAAGGAAACTCGTTCGTAAAAGCGTAGAGAGCAGTAGCTATGTAGGAGGTTAGCAGTAATGATAAAGTGCTCAAAATAAACGCAAACCAGAGATTTAAAGTGGTTCGGTCAGTCTTGACCTACTCCACTTTTGGCTTCCTCCGCCGGCGAGGTCACCGACGTCAATTAGGGGCCTTCCTTCAATAGGCGAAGGCCAACTGCCCTTTTACAGTTTCTCTCCTTTTGACGGGCTCAGGAGACAACCCTTACAGATCCTTTCTCTCCTCTCTTTACAACTCAAGACTTGAAGAACAGAAAAGAGGAGAACTTAAAGGCTTTTCAACAATTTTGAGCTCAAGAATCACAGAGAAGATCAAGATTTTGGTGTAGGTCTCTTGCTCTTTCTGTGCTGAATGGGTGGGGTATTTATAGGCCCCAACCCCGTTCAAATTTGGAGCTCAAAACCATCAAATCCCGGAATTCCGGGATCAGGCAGTTGCACCTCTGATTGGAGAGGTTGCACCGCCTGGTAGAGCTCGAAGACTGAGCCTCTGGGCGGTGCCACCTCTGTCAGAGGCGGTTGCACCTCTCTGCCAGAGCTCGAAGACCGAGCTCAGGCAGTTGCACCGCTTGACTGGAGAGGTTGCACCGCCTGGCAGGGCTCGAAACTTGAGCTCTGGGCGGTTGCACCTCTTGGCTGGGGCGGTTGCACCGCCTAGTCTCGCTGGGAGACATAGCCTGGGTGGTGCTACCTCCCTGCCTGGGTGGTTGCACCTCTTTCACTATTTCAGCTCACTTGCTTTGGCTCCAAACTTGGTCCAAACCAGTCCGAACTTGGGCCTAATTGGCCCCTACTTTGGTTATAGGATTAACACCTAATCCTAACCCTAATTAACGTGCTAACTATGAATTTAAAGACATTTTCTAAGCTATTACAAAGTCCGCAAGTCAAGACTTCTTCTGGCGAGCTTCCGGCAAACTTCCGGCGGTCTTCCGATGAACTCTCGGAAACCATTCTGCGGACTCCCGGCAAGCTCCTAGACTTCACGATTTGATCTTAGCGAGTTCCAACGAGCTTCTTCGGCAAGCTCCGATCTTTCTCGGCGAGCTCCGTGAACTTCCAACGAACCTTCCGGAGAGCTTCCGAAAAACCTTTCGGCAAGCTCCCAACTCATTCTCGGCTAGTTCCGGTAGCATTCCCGACGAACCTTCGGACTTCCGTCGAACTCTCGAACTCGCAACAAATCCTTCGTGCTTGACTCCGACACTTTGTTTCGCTTTATGTCTTCATCGTTATCATAGTTAATCCTGCACAACAAAAAAAAACTTCGATCGAGACAATTAATCCTAAGCAATTTAACCAAGTTGTCCGGCATGTCATTGGTCCCTCGACGCTTCGTCCGATTCTTCGGCGCATCGTCCTCTCCTGCAGCCTATTGCCCAATCGGCCAGTTGACTCCGCAACTCCGATATCCTTGGCACAATACCCGCTCGTCTTGGCCCGATGCCCGAGTCCACGGCCCGAAGCCTTCTGTCGATACGTCGACCGATCCACCGGCCCGACGTCCAATCTTCTGACATGTTCCTTCGGCACAACATGATTTTGCTGCTTTAATTGTCTCATCCTGATCGAAGCATCCTGCGTCACTCAAAACGCAGATTAAATCATAAACATATATCAAGTAGTTTCATCATCAAAATACGAGATTCAACAATCTCCCCCTTTTTGATGATGACAACCACTTGATGACGGAGTTAAACTTAACTCCCGGTGTTTAAACAAACTCCCCCTATCAATATGCCATATTGATAGAACCTTGAATTCAAACTGAATTCAAGTCATTGCAATATTCATCATGAATACTTGCAACACGTCAACATGAACATATGCATAAACTTATGCATCACATGTCATGTCATCAACATACTTCTCCCCCTTTGTCATCAACAAAAAGGAGAAGTATCACAATTAATCGTTTGTGTATGATATTGGTTCAACTCATTGCATGAAAATCATAATATCAAGTTTTATCATCATGCAATCTTGGAGCTAGAAGATTTAGCAAGTGTTACATCATGCTTAGAACATTCATGCTATCAAGTTTTAGATATGCAAGTTTTATAGCATATAAGATAGCACTTTTGGTAATGTTCAAGATAGCAAGTTCTATATCATGCAAGCTAGCAAATTAGAGATGTTCAAGAAGGCAACTCTTGCTTCTTGAAAATTTTGCTCACTTTGCTAGATGCGCAAGTTAGCATTTTTGCCTCTTGAGATAGGCAAGATAGCACATTTGCTTCTTTTGAGATAGCAACTTTTTACTTCTCTTTAGACCAGCAAGCTAGCAATTTTTATGATATACAAGTTTCACAATATATAAGCTAGCAAAAATTTCGAAAGCAAATGCAAGATAGCTGTCTTGTGTAAGCTCATGATTCTTGCTTCCTATTGCAATGTGCAAATTGCAAGTTTTGCTTCTTGAGATATTCAAGATAGTGATGTTCAAGAAGACAATTTTTCTTCTTGAAATAAGCAAGTTAGCAATCATTGCTTCTTAAAATAGGCAAGCTAGCAATCAAGTTTTTGCATCTTCTTGACTTGTACAAGCTATCTATCTCCCCCTTTGTCATTGTAAAAAAAGAAAGAGAGAATATAGTTTTGTAGTTCTCTTTTCCTTTTACAACGATTTCAAAATCATGACAAATGATGAATAATCAAGTTATGAATGTCAAGACAATTTTTCATCATGAATATTTTATCATTGCATGCATCATTATCATAAATTGAAGTATTACATGCATGATATCATATCACCATTCATAATTACATTAATGTTTCAATATAACAATTTCTTCTCAAAATGTGTAACTTGGCACTCATAGCATTTTAAATCATGATTTACATCATATGCAATACATCACATCATAATTAGAAAGCACAAGTATTGCATGCATAATTGTACATCATAAATGTTTCATATCATGATGGTATCAATTTTGTCAAATTATATCCTACCATGCATGATCAAAACTTCTCCCCATTTTATCATTGAAAACAAGAAGAAAGTAGGGGGAAGAGCATAAAAGTGTTAAATATTTCAATCATTTCAAGGCATTTACATCATAGATCAAGTCATGATTCGTGATTCATCATAAAGCAAGTTAGTTTTCAATCATCACATAAGGCATTTAAGGAATTTTTGAAACATAGGAGATATGAATGTGAAACAAATCTTTGCAAGCAAAAACACTATCATTCATATTTCAAGATGGAATTTATAAGCAGGAATCATTTCATCAAATCCATTTTAGAAAAATATTTTTCATAAGTGTATGAGAAAATACGATTGTTAGGATACCAATTGTTAAGTGAATCCGAAAATAAAATTAACACTTTCATATATTCAGACATGATTTTTGCTATAGATCTTGAAATTAAATCAAGAAGATCAAACAAGCTCATGATCATGGATAACTTAAAGTCTCATGCATAAAATTATTAATTACCATTTAATATTACATCTTTATGCATTACTTTAAATCAAACGTGATTTCATTCAACAATGTTAATCAAACATGATACACATTATTACTTCTTAACCATGATCAAAATCATTTTGTTTGTTTATCATAAAATATGCAATATTGTCATTTTCGAAATTATCAGCATGATCATAATTTTAATTTTTTTTTTTTTTAACATGTAATTTTTAAGAAAATTAATTCTAAACTAAAAGAGAAAAATAAGTAATTTCAAAAATAAGTTAGGGGGATTTCGATTACCTCATCATTGTAGGCTGTTAAGGCGTAGTTTGCCGCCTTGCTTTTGTTGACTTTCTCTTCTTCGGAGGAGCTCGATTCATCCCAATTTTTGTTCTTCTTCTTGCGTTTAAAGCAAGTAGTTCGATTCTTTTTGCTTTTTAATTTTCGTTTCATTTAAAGTTTAAGTTCACCATCACTTGAGCTTATGCTCGAGTGGCCTTCAAATGTTTTATGTCCCAAATCCTTCCTGTTCTTTGGAAGGTTGGTTTGTTCATCATTGTCCTCATCACTTGAGTCATCGCTCAAGTGGCATTCATTTGTCCAGAGTTCCAAATCCTTCCTGTTCTTTGGAAGGTGATTGTGTTCAACATGTTCATCATGTGCATTGTGCACCATTTCATATGTCATCAATGAACCAATTAGTTCTTCAAGTGGTATGTTGTTTAGATTTTTAGCTTCTTGTATTGCAGTTACTTTTGAATCCCACTTTTTAGAAAGAGAACGCAAAATCTTGTTTACGAGTTCAAAATCCGAAAAACATTTTCCAAGAGCTCTTAAACTATTGACGACATCCGTGAAACGGGTGTACATGTCGCCTATAGTCTCGCTTGGTTGCATTTGAAAAAACTCAAAATCATGCAATAAAAAGTTAACTTTCGAGTTTTTGACTCTACTAGTTCCCTCGTGCGTGATTTCAAGAATTCGCCAAATGTCAAAAGCCTTTTCACACGTAGAAATCCGATTGAACTCATTTTTGTCTAATGCGCAAAATAAGGCATTCATAGCCTTTGCGTTTAAAGAAAAATTCTTCTTCTCCAAATCCGACCATTCGTTCATCGGTTTGGAGGGAAGTTGAAAACCGTTTTCAATGATACTCCATAAGTCTAAATTCGTAGAAATCAAGAAAACTCTCATTCGAGTTTTCCAATAAGTGTAGTCCAATCTGTTAAACAATGGTGGACGAAAGACCGAAAAGCCCTCTTGAAGAGCCATTTCTCTCAGGTGTAAATCCGAAATGAGAAATACCCCGCTCTGATACCAATTGTTAGGATCGAGAGCACTAAGAGGGGGGGGGGGTGAATTAGTGCAGCGGAAATCTTACAGCGATTAAAAACTGAAAGGTGCGTTCGTTCGATAAAATCTATTATGATGCAAAAGCCGATTCACAGTTTGTATTTAATCGCAGTTTGCGACTAAGCGCAGATTGCGTCCAAGTTCAGTTTACGTCTAAACTCAGTTTTACGTCTAAACGCAGTTTTACGTCTAAACGCAGTTTTACGTCTAAACGCAGTTTTACGTCTAAACGCAGTTTTGCGTCTGAACGTAGTTTTACGTCTAAACTCAGTTTTACGTCTAAACGCAGTTTTACGTCTAAACGCAGTTTTACGTCTAAACGCAGTTTTGCGTCTGAACGTAGTTTTACGTCTAAACGCAGTTTTACGTCTAAACGCAGTTTTGCGTCTAAACGCAGTTTTACGTCTAAACACAGATTCTGAACTTTGAAAAGCGTTTTTATGAATGCGCAGAAAGCAATTTGCAGTTATAAATGGAATCAATACGTTAACGTAAACTACAATGTAAAGATCGTACGAAAACACCGATTTACGTCTTAATGCAGATTCGGAAAGATCTGAATTTAGAGAATCATTCGTAAAGTTGCAGAAGATAGTTTGCAGTTATAAATAGAATCAAAATGTAAATGTAAACTGCAAGGAAACTTGTTCGTAAAAGCGCAGAGAGCAGTAGCTATGTAGGAGGTTTGCAGTAATGATAAAGTGCTCAAAATAAACGCAAACCAGAGATTTAGAGTGGTTCGGTCAGTCTTCACCTACTCCACTTTTGGCTTCCTCCACCGGCGAGGTCACCGACGTCAACTAGGGGCCTTCCTTCAATAGGCGAAGGCCAACTGCCCTTTTACAGTTTCTCTCCTTTTGACGGGCTCAGGAGACAACCCTAATAGATCCTTTCTCTCCTCTCTTTACAACTCAAGACTTGAAGAACAGAAAAGAGGAGAACTTAAAGGCTTTTCAACAATTTTGAGCTCAAGAATCACAGAGAAGATCAAGATTTCGGTGTAGGTCTCTTGCTCTTTCTGTGCTGAATGGGTGGGGTATTTATAGGCCCCAACCCAGTTCAAATTTGGAGCTCAAAAAGATCAAATCCCGGAATTCCGGGATCAGGCGGTTGCACCTCCTGACTGGAGAGGTTGCACCGCCTAGGAGAGCTCGGAGACTGAGCCCAGGCGGTTGCACCTCTCTGTCAGAGAGGTTGCACCGCCTGAGTCTGGCTTGTTGACTGAGCCTCAGGCGGTGCCACCTCTTGACTGAGGCGGTTGCACCTCTCTGCCAGAGCTCGAAGACCGAGCTCAGGCGGTGCTACCTCTCTGTCAGAGAGGTTGCACCGCCCAGTCTAGCTCGAAGACTGAGCTCTGGGCAGTTGCACCTCTTGGCTGGGGCGGTTGCACTGCCCAGTCTCGCTGGGAGACATAGCCTGGGCGGTGCTACCTCCCTGCCTGGGCGGTTGCACCTCTTTCACTATTTCAGCTCACTTGGTTTGGCTCCAAACTTGGTCCAAACCAGTCCGAACTTGGGCCTAATTGGCCCCTACTTGGGTTATAGGATTAACACCTAATCCTAACCCTAATTAAAGTGCTAACTATGAATTTAAAGACATTTTCTAAGCTATTACAAAGTCCGCAAGTCAAGACTTCTTCTGGCGAGCTTCCGGCAAACTTTCGGCGGTCTTCCGATGAACTCTCGGAAACCATTCTGCGGACTCCCGGCAAGCTCCTAGACTTCACGATTTGATCTTAGCAAGTTCCAACGAGCTTCTTCGGCAAGCTCCGATCTTTCTCGGCGAGCTCCGCAAACTTCCAACGAACCTTCCGGAGAGCTTCCGAAAAACCCTTCGGCAAGCTCCCAACTCATTCTCGGCTAGTTCCGGTAGCATTCCCGACGAACCTTCGGACTTCCGTCGAACTCTTGAACTCGCAACAAATCCTTCGCGCTTGACTCCGACACTTTGTTTCGCTTTATGTCTTCATCGTTATCATAGTTAATCCTGCACAACAAAACAAAACTTCGATCGAGACAATTAATCCTAAGCAATTTAACCAAGTTGTCCGGCATGTCATTGGTCCCTCGACGCTTCGTCCGATTCTTCGGCGCATCGTCCTCTCCTGCTGCCTATTGCCCAATCGGCCAGTTGACTCCGCAACTCCGATATCCTTGGCACAATACTCGCTCTTCTTGGCCCGATGCCCGAGTCCACGGCCCGAAGCCTTCTGTCGATACGTCGACCGATCCACCGGACCGACGTCCAATCTTCTGACATGTTCCTTCGGCACAACATGATTTTCCTGCTTTAATTGTCTCATCCTGATCGAAGCATCCAGCGTCACTCAAAACGCAGATTAAATCATAAACATATATCAAGTAGTTTCATCATCAAAATACGAGATTCAACAAAATCCAATGAAGGCATATTTCTTGGATATTCTTCTATTTCTAAAGCTTATTGTGTCTTTAATAAAAGAACTTTAGTTATTGAGAAATCCAACCATGTCATTTTTAATGAGTTTTTCAAAGTTAAGAAAAATGATCTTGATGATGATTTTGGTTTTGATACTATTAGGATTATAGTTAGGAGAGTCCTAATTGAAAGGGGCATTCATGTAAAACCTATCTAGCTGACCCCTATTAAAGAGGTGAAGAGGCCGGCTAAGAATAGGATTAGTTTGGAGATTGCTTCTTAGAGAAGCATTAGGAGTTCGTTAGAAGTAGGAGTCTTGAGTAGAAGTCCTATTAGGAATCTTGAGTAGGAGTTCTATTAGGAGTTAGAGTTTAGAAGCCATATAAATACTCATATATTCATTATCTTTTAATAAGCAATAAATAAATCTTCTTAGCAGCCTTTGAGTAGTAATCTGGAGGAAGGAACCCCTCCAAGCAGGCTGATCCCCTAAAGAGATCAACCCCAAGCTTAGAATCCGCAAGGGTTCTACCACTTGGTATCAGAGCAGCTTTCTTGGCATCTCGCTACCCTTCCATAGCCATCGATCAGCCCTCCATAGCCACCCAAAGCAATTCCCACAGTTGCTTAAAAGATCGTCGTCAAATTCTACCGTCATCTCCACCACCGCGGATCATCCTTTGATCTTCTAGTGAATTACAATAGGTTTTGGTTTCCTACCTTACTACTGCTGCAATTTGGTTATCTTTATTAAAAAATCCAGCCATCCATCAGCCCTCCACAGCCACCCAAAGCAATTACCACAATTGCTTAAAAGATCATCGTTGAATTCCATCATCATCTCCATCACCGTGGATCATCCTTTGATCTCCCTATGAATTGCAATAGGTTCTGGTTTCCTAACTTACTGTTACTGAAATTTAGTTATCCTTATTCAAAAATCCAAAAAAAATTATTCCTATATTGCTACATAAACTTTTCATCGTAAACTTTTCATCTCTACGATGAAAGATGCACTGCAGAATATAGCTGCATAGCACAGTCTATTTGATCTTGCTACTATGTTTTCTCTATCCAAATCTTTTAAAAAAATTTACGATAGACACTTCCTAAAAATGGATTTCCCTTTGGTTTCATTAAAAAATTCTCAATATAAATTACGTACCTTTTTTTTAGGATCAAGAGCGGCACTAAGAGTGGGGAGTGAATTAGTACAGTGGAAAACTTTCTCGAATTCAAAAGTCTTTGTTTCGATTAAAACCAATTCTAACGAAAATGGTTTCGGTTCAATCCGTTTTGGAGAGAATTTGAACTTGAAAGCTTTCGTAAAAGTGCAAGAGAATATTAAAGAGATTTGTAGTACTGTAAATTACATAAATGAAAAAGCAAACCAGAATTTAGAGTGGTTCGGTCAATGTGACATACATCCACTTTCAGATTCCTCCTCCGACGAGGTCACCGGCATTCACTAAAAGACTTCCTTCAATAGGCGAAGGCCAACCACATTTTATAGCTCTTTCTCCTTTTGCCAGGTTTAGGGGACAACCCTTACAAGCCTCACTCCTCTTTCTAGAATGTTTGCAAGGCTAAGAGATGAAGGAGGAGAACTCTTCTCACTTTTACAATACTTTAAGACTCAAGAACTCAAGATTATGCCAATGCTTTCATGCCCTTTCATGCAAAAAAAGGTGGGGTTTTTATAGGCCCCAATGACTTTAAAAAATGGAGCCGAAAAGTGTCTAATCCCAGATTTCGGGGGTACTAGCGGTACCACCATCATTACTGGGCAGTACTACCACCTGCAGTCTGACACTGGGCGGTACCATCGCCTAACAGAGCTCAGAGACCGAGCTCTAGTAGTACCACCACTTGATAGGGGTGGTACCACCACTGGCAGGTAATAACTACCGGTGGTACCACCGCCTAGTCTGAGCAGTACCATCGCCCAAATAACTTGGGGCACTACTTTCTAGGCGGTGCCACCACCAGCCAAGAATTTAGGGGCTGAATGGGCTGCTAAATTCGACCCAATTCAACCCTATTAAGGGCCCAGTTGGCCCCTAATTAAGTTAGTGGGATTACCTCCCAATACTAACTTAATTTATGATCTAACTATGACAATTAATACTTAATTGTAGCACTTCTTGTTCCGGTGCATCAATTGCTCTTCCGGCGAGCTTCCGGCGAACTTCCGGCGAACATTCGACGAACTTTCGGCAATGCTCTAGTGGACTCCCGACAAGGTCCTGGACTTTACGACAATCTTCTTGGCGAGTTCCGATGAGCTTCTTTGGCAAGCTCCTGGACTTCTCGGTTGGTTCCGACAGAACTTTCGACGAACGTTCGGACTTCCGACGAACTCTTGATCTCCCAATGAGATCTCGATCTTGACTCCAGCACAACACCTGCTTTATATCTTACTGCTATCATAGTTAATCATGTACACTTTTCTCAACATATAGATTAGATCAAATAATTTACAATTGACTTCATCATCAAAATTCGAGATTCAACAATCTCCCCCTTTTTGATGATGATAATCAATTGATAACGGAGTTAACCTTAACTCCCCCTATCTATATGCTATACTTGAGAAAAGACATTCTTGAATTCAAGGCCTTTGAATTCAGGAAACAAACTGATAAGATAAGTTCATTAAACTTATCAACATACACATTATGATTCCTATCATGATCTAACATTCTCAAAATGATGTCAAGGCATGACATCCATTTTCAAGTATGATATTTCAAATATGAAAGATGACTAAGATAGCAATTCATCATTCTATGGCAATATATCAATTGTAAAATAGCAAGTTAAGCTCTAGATATCTTATCATAATGAAAGAAATTTATCAAGCAAATATTTCAAGTATATATGATGAAATACATTGCATACATTTGTCATCAATTTATCACATTTTGGTATTATTTCTCCCCCATTGTCATTAATAAAAAGGAAAATAATTCAACAATGTAAGTGTGGTAAAAAAAATTCAACTAAGTTTTACACTCAAAAGTTCTCATCATTAAATGGTATCAACATGTTAGAACCCTTGCAGATTCTAAACTTGGGGTTGATCTCTTTAGGGGATCGGCCTCCTTGGAACTCTATAGGGGTTCCTCCCTCCAAATTACTACTCAAAGGCTGCAGAAAAGATTCATCTATAGCGTATGAAAAGAGGAGGAATACATGGCTATTTATAGGGCTTCTAAACCCTAACTCCTAATAGGACTCCTACTCAAGACTCCTACTTCTAGCCAACTCCTAATAGGACTCCTACTCAAGACTCATATTCCTTTACAACTCCTAATTCTTCTCTAAGAAACAACCTCCTAACCCTAGCCGGCCTCTTCACCTCTTTAATAGGGGTCGGCTTAGGTAGGTTTTACATGAATGTCCCTCTCAATTAGGACTCTCCTAGCTAGAGTCCTAACAGACCTGCCCTCTTCAAATCAGCCTTGTCCTCGAGGCTGACGATTCATGAATTCTAAGAATTTGAACTTCAAGTCATTATAGTTCTCCTAAGTGGCATCTTCTATTGGTAGGTTCGCCCACTGTATTAGCACTTCAGTAGTAGGTCGTTGTCATCGAGTCATGATCCGTCGATCAATAATGGTACTTGGCTGGGTCTGAAGTTCTCCTTGGGTAGTCATATTTGGTGGGTGGCTTTGGGCTGTCTCCAAGCACCTATTTACAACTTCCGTCTGGCCGTCGGTTTGTGGGTGATATGCCATACTGTTAGAACCCTTGCAGATTCTAAACTTGGGGTTGATCTCTTTAGGGGATCGGCCTCCTTGGAACTCTATAGGGGTTCCTCCCTCCAAATTGCGGTTCAAAGGCTGCAGAAAAGATTCATCTATTGCTTATGAAAAGAGGTGGAATACATGACTATTTATAGAGCTTCTAAACCCAAACTCCTAATAGGACTCTTACTTAAGACTCCTACTTCTAAACAACTCCTAATAGGACTCCTACTTCTAACCAATGTTAGGATCGAGAGCACTAAGAGGGGGGGGGGGGTGAATTAGTGCAGCGGCAAACTTTCTGCGATTAAAATCGAAAGCTGCGTTTGAACGATAAGGACAACTCTGTATGAGAGTTGATACTAAGCAAGGTTACAGTCAATCTATGCAGGCAGTTTGCAGCAACGATGAAAACCAGAATATCGGCGCAAACTGAAATCCGACGTTCGTACGAAGAAACAGATTTACGTCTAAGTGCCGATTCGTAAATCACTTGTTTAGATAAAACGCAGTTTAAGAAGAAGTATAAAGACAGTGTGCTACTATTGTACAGCTCAAAAAGTAATATGCAAAAAGCAGATTTACGTCTAAACGCAGATTTATGTCTAAACGCAGATTTACGTCTGAACTTTGAAACTCGTTTGTAAAATCGCAGAAGGCAGTATGCAGTTGAAATCAAGACGTAAACGTAAATTGAAATCTGATGATTGTACGAGGAAAGTCGATTTACGTCTAAATGCAGTTTTACGTCTAAATGCAGATTTTCATCTAAAACTTGAAACTCGTTCGTAAAATTGCAGAGGGCAGTAAGCTATTGAGAAGTTTGCAGTGAAGGTAAAATACTCAAAAGAAATGCAAACCGAGATTTAGAGTGGTTCGGTCAATCTTGACCTACTCCACTTTTGGCTTCCTCCACCGACGTCAACTAGAAGCCTTCCTTCAATAGGCGAAGGCCAACCACCCTCTTATAGATTCACTCCTTTTTACGGGCTTAGGAGACAACCCTTACATAAGTTTTCTCTCCTCTCTTTACAATTCAAATTTGAAGAATAGAAGGAGGAGAACTAGCAGTTTTGAGCTCTAAGAAACACAGAAAGACAGCAAGATTTCGAGTCTATGTGCTATGCTTTCAGTGCTGAATGGGTGGGGTATTTATAGGCCCCAACCCAGTTCAAATTTGGAGCTCAAATCTGTCAATTCTCGGAATTCCGGGATCGGGCGGTTGCACCTCCTAACTGGGGCGGTTGCACCGCTTGGCAGAGCTCGAAGACTGAGCCTCTGGGCGGTGCCACCTCTGTCAGGGGCGGTTGCACCTCTCTGCCAGAGCTCGAAGACTGAGCTCAGGCGGTTGCACGTCCTGACTGGGGCGGTTGCACCGCCTGGCAGAGCTCAAAACTTGAGCTTAGGCGGTGCCACCTCTTGTCAAGAGAGGTTGCACCGCCCAGTCTCGCTCGGAGACTGAGCCCAGGCGGTTGCACCTCCTGGTTGGGGCGGTTGCGCCTCTTGGCACTATTTCAGATCATTGGTTGGGCTCCAAACTTGGCCCAAACCAGTCCGAATTCGGGCCCAATTGGCCCCTAATCGGGTTATAAGATTAACACCTAATCTTAACTCTAATTAACGTGCTAACTATGAATTTAAAGACATTTCTTAAGCTATTACAAAGTCCGCAAGTCAAGACTTCTTTCGGCGAGCTTCCGGTGAACTTCCGGCGGTTTTCCGATAAACTCTCGGAAACCATTCTACGGACTCCCGGCAAGCTCCTAGACTTCACGATTTGATCTTGGCGAGTTCCGACGAGCTTCTTTGGCAAGCTTCTGGACTTCTCGGATTTGTTCCCGCAAAACCTCCGACGACCGTCCGAACTTCCGTCGAACTCTCGAACTCCCAACGTGATCATAGTCTTGACTCCAGCGCAACTCCAGCTACATGTCTTACTTTCATCGTAGTTAATCCTGCACACTCAAAACAAAAACTTCGATCGAGACAATTAATCCTAAGCAATTAACCAAGTTGTCCGGCATGTCATTGATCCCTCGACGCTTCGTCCGATTCTTTGGCGCATCGTCCTTTCCTGCAGCCTATTGCCCAATCGGCCAGTTGACTCTACAACTCCGATATCCTTGGCACAATACCCACTCTTCTTGGCCCGATGCCCGAGTCCATAGCCCGTAGCCTTCTGTCGATACGTCGACCGATCCACCGGCCCGACGTCCAATCTTCTGACATGTTCCTCCGGCACAACATGATGTTCTTGCTTTATTTGTCTCATCCTCATCGAAGCACCCTGCGCCACTCAAGACTCAGATTAAATCATAAACATATATCAAGTAGTTTCATCATCAAAATACGAGATTCAACAATCTCCCCCTTTTTGATGATGACAACTACTTGATGACGGAGTTAAACTTAACTCCCGGAGTTTAAACAAACTCCCCCTATCAATATGCCATATTGATAGAAACTCTTGGATTCAAAAATCCAAGCAACATGTCATCATAAACTTATGCATAACATGTCATGTCATCAACTACTTCTCCCCCTTTGTCATCAACAAAAAAGAGAAGTACCACAATCAAGTGTTTGTGATATAAGTTTAACTTATTGCATAAAAAACGTAATATCAAGTTTTATCATCATGCAGTTTTGAAGCCAGAAAAATTAGCAAATTTTACATCATGCTTAGAACATTCAAGCTATCAAGTTTTAGATATGCAAGTTTTACGGCATACAAGATAGCACATGCAAGCTAGCAATGTTACAACATTTTAGAACTTGCAAGCTAGCAGTTTAGAGATATTCAAGAAGGCAACTCTTGCTTCTTGAAATATGCAAGTTGCAAGCTAGCAAATTTTTGCTTCCTTTGCAGTGTTAGCTTTTGATATCGTAACGCAACTATTTCAAGTGTTTATCAATTGTAGCATTTCATCATATGGCATGATATTGACATGTAAAGCTGTGAAGCGAGATTTTGATATCATTTCATGATGTACACATTTCGAATATTTTAGCAAGTGTAGCATTGCATCACATGGTAAGATATCAGCTCGTACGATGCAAATTTTTGTTTGATATCTTGATACAGAGCATATAGCAATGAAAGCAATCATTTATTATTTGGTGATGTAAGTATGGCCTAATCATAGCATCAGTGATAGCAACCATATCAACAATAGTGATAGCAAACATATCAACATCAGTAATAGCAACCATATCATCATTAGTGATAGCAAACATATCAGCATCAGTGATAGCAACCATTAGTGATAGCAAACATATCAATTCATATATTTCTCCCCCTTTGTCATCAACAACAAGGAGAACGATATAAGCAAATTTTAAATATAAGTGCGATGCCATAAGTTGGTTCATGTCATTTTCCAACAGTGAGTGATAGGATACCAGTAATGCAAAGATCTCAAGGAAAACATGACATGGAGATAGCTTTTATTGCTTCTTCCTTTTTATTTGTTATCTTTTTACATGAACGCGGAAAGCCATATGTGAAGTTCAAATCGATAAGATATTAAAGCACACTTCATTTTTGCAAGGATTAAGATATGTAAGTGAGTCAATGTTAGGATCGAGAGCACTAAGAGGGGGGGGGGTGAATTAGTGCAGCGGAAATCTTTCAGCGATTAAAAATGAAAGCTGCGTTCGTTCGATAAAAACTATTTTGATGCAAAAGCCGATTCTAAGATTACTTATGATTAAGTGCAGTTTACGTTTAAACACAGTTAGCGTCTAAACGCAGTTTGCGTCTAAATGCAGATTGCGTCTAAACTCAGATTGCGTCTAAGCGCAGTTTGAGCAGAAGTATAAAGACAATGTGCTACTATTGTACAGCTCAAAAAGTAATCTGCAAAAAGCAGATTTATGTCTAAACGCAGATTTATGTCTAAACACAGATTTACGTCTAAACGCAGATTTCATCTTAAACGCAGATTTACGTCTGAACTTTGAAACTCGTTTGTATACTCGCAGAAGGCAGTATGCAGTTGAAATCAAGACGTAAACGTAAACTGAAATCTGATGATTGTGCGAGGAAAGCCGATTTACGTCTAAATGCAGTTTTACGTCTAAATGTTAAAACTCGTTCGTAAAATTGCAGAAGACAGTTTGCAGTTATAAATAGAATCAAAATGTAAATGTAAACTGCAAAGAAACTCGTTCGTAAAAGCACAGAAGACAGTTCGCAGTTATAAACAGATTCAAGACGTAAATGTAAGCTGCAATGTAAAGATCGTACGAAAACACCTTTTGACGTCTGAATGCAGATTCGAAAAGATTAGAACTTAGAAACTTGTTCGTAAAAGCGCAGAGAGCAGTAGCTATGTAGGAGGTTTGCAGTAATGATAAAGTGCTCAAAATAAACGTAAACCAGAGATTTAGAGTGGTTCGGTCAGTCTTGACCTACTCCACTTTTGGCTTCCTCCACCGGCGAGGTCACCGACGTCAACTAGGGGCCTTCCTTCAATAGGCGAAGGCCAACTGCCCTTTTACAGTTTCTCTCCTTTTGACGGGCTCAGGAGACAACCCTTACATATCCTTTCTCTCCTCTCCTTACAACTCAAGACTTGAAGAACAGAAAAGAGGAGAACTTTTGGACTTTACACAAATTTGAGCTCTTAGAATCACTGAAAAGATCAAGAATTCGGTGTAGATCTGTATCTTTTTAGTGCTGAATGGGTGGGGTATTTATAGGCCTGAACCCAGTTCAAATTTGGAGCTCAAGACGATCAAATCCAGGAATTCCGGGATCAGGCGGTTGCACCTGTTGACTGGAGAGGTTGCACCGCCTGGCAGAGCTCGAAGACTGAGCCTCTGGGCGGTGCCACCTCTGTTAGAGGCGGTTGCACCTCTCTGCCATAGCTCGAAGACCGAGCTCAGGCGGTTGCACCTCCTGACTGGAGAGGTTGCACCGCCTGACTAGAGAGGTTGCACCGCCCAGTCTCGCTCGAAGACTGAGCCCTGGGCGGTTGCACCTCCCAGTCTCGCTGGGAGACACAGCCTGGGCGGTGCTACCTCCCTGCCTGGGCGGTTGCACCTTCCACAGCAACCTGGGTCCAAATGGGTTGAACCATTCGACCCAATCTGAGTTCTTCAGGGGCCCAATTGCCCCAGGATTAAGCTAATGGGATCACCTCCCATTTCTTAATAAAAGTGCTAACTATGATTATTTCCTAAGACATATTCTGCAGCTTGCTTTGGTGCGCCACTCGCTTCTTCCGGCGAGTTTCCGGCGAACTTCCGTCGATCATCCGAGGAACCCTCGGTGATACTCCTGCGGACTTCCGGCAAACTCCTGGACTGCAACGATCCACTTGGCAAGTTCTGACGAGCTCCTTTGGCAAGCTTCTGGACTTCTCGGATTTGTTCCCGCAGAACCTCCGACGACTGTCCGAACTTCCGTCGAGCTCTCGAACTCCCAATGTGATCATTGTCATGACTCCGGTGCAACTCCTGCTGCATGTCTTACTTTCATCGTAGTTAATCCTGCACACTTATCTCAACACATAGATTAGACAACAAATGACAATTGACTTCATCATCAAAATCCGAGATTCAACAATCTCCCCCTTTTTGATGATGACAATCAATTGATAATGGAGTTAACCTTAACTCCCCCTGTCTACATGCCATAGTTGAGATAAGTCAACCTTGAATTCATGATCTTAGAATTCAAGTGACATATTGATAAGTTAGATCAGTTAAACTTATCAATATTCCTATCATGATACCCATCATGATGTATCTCTTCAAGGATGATGTCAAGGCCTGACATACATCATCAAGTTTGTATGATTGTGTTTGTAACTTGTCATCATGTAGTTGAACATTATCATTAAAGCTGTGAAGCACTATTACATGATGCACACATTTCAAATTTTCTAGCGAGTTTTGCATTATTTTTTATTTTTCATGGTAAGATATCAACTTAAGGCATAATGCAAACTATAACACACGTTCATATATCTCTTGATGATGCAAGGATGGCATAATCATAACATTGTTTATAGCATCACTCAAGTATTTTGCAAGTATGACATGATCATGGCAGTTTTTATCAATTCATATATTTCTCCCCCTTTGTCATCAACAAAAAGCATGGTACATATTTTCAAAAATAATCATGGAAACATGGTAATCAAGTGATTTGATCATTCAATATAGTCCGAAAAATAATTTTAACAAGTTTATCTATTCGGACACATCAACATTCCGAATTCGCTTCTTATGAAATCAAATTGTTCTTCACTTAGAGGTTTTGTAAAGATGTCAGCTAGTTGATGTTTCGTATCAATGAATTCTATGATTACATCATGATTCGTAACATGATCTCGTATAAAGTGATGTCTGATATCAATATGTTTTGTTCTCGAGTGTTGTATAGGGTTTTTTGTTAGGCATATTGCACTTGTGTTATTACATTTAATGGGAATATTTTTTAGATGAACTTTATAATCTTCTAAGGTATTTTTCATCCAAACAACTTGTGCACAGCATGCACTTGCTGCAATATATTCAACTTCGGTTGTTGATAGTGCAACCGAGTTTTGTTTCTTAGATGTCCAGGAAACAAGGGCATGTTCTAAGAATTGACATGTTCCTGATGTGCTTTTTCTATCTAATCTACAACCAGCGAAGTCCGCATCAGCATAAGCAGTTAACTCAAACTTCTCTGATTTTGGGTACCATAATCCTAGATTTGTGGTACCATTAAGATATCTGAGTATTCTTTTAACTGCTTTGAGATGAGATATCTTAGGGTTTGATTGAAATCTAGCACAAAGTCCTACACTAAACATTATGTCTGGTCTAGTTGCAATGAGGTAAAGTAAACTTCCTATCATACCCCTATAGGTTTTTTGATCGAAGCTTTCTCCACTTTCATCAATTTCTAACTTAGTGGAGGTGCTCATAGGAGTGTTAATAGCTTTTGAGTTATTCATATTAAACTTCTTTAGTAAACTCATAGCATATTTAGTTTGGCTAATAAAGATGTCATTGCTTAGTTGTCTGATTTATAGACCTAAGAAGAATGTTAATTCTCCCATTAGACTCATTTCGAATTCACGACTCATAGTTTTAGTAAAGGACTCACAAAGAGATTCATTCGTAGAACCAAAGATAATATCATCAACATAAATTTGAACAATGAGAAAATTATTTTCAAAGTCTTTGATGAATAATGTAGTATCAACCTTGCCTTTTATGAAATTATTTTCAATAAGAAAGGAACTAAGTCTCTCATACCACGCCCTTGGAGCTTGTTTTAAACCATAGAGAGCTTTAGTCAATCTAAACACATGATTATGGAGACTATTATTTTCAAAGCCAAGAGGTTGTTCAACATAAACTTCTTCGGAAATAAAGCCATTTAGAAAAGCGCTTTTAACATCCATTTGAAATAACTTAAAATTATTACAACTAGCGTAGGCAAGGAGCATCCTTATGGCTTCCAATCGAGCCACAGGTGCGAAGGTTTCTTCATAATCGATACCTTGTTCTTGGTTGAAATATTTGGCCACTAATCTAGCCTTGTTTCTAACCACGATACCATTTTCATCTTGCTTGTTTCTAAAGACCCATTTAGTACCAATAACTAAATGGTCATTTGGCCTAGGAACAAGCGTCCACACCTCATTTCTCTCAAATTGATTCAATTCATCTTGCATTGCGATAATCCATGAATCATCTTTCATGGCTTCATCAACACATTTGGGTTCAATTTGCAAGAGAAAGGCGGCGTTGCCACAAAAATTCTTAAAAGAGGATCGTGTTTGAACCCCCTTTGATGTGTCTCCTAAGATTAGCTCCTTAGGATGAGCATCTACATACTTCCAATCCTTGGGTAAGGAAGTGGATGCATCCAAGTTGCTAGTTGGAGACGGGGTTTCCTTTAAATTCAAAGAATCAAAGTTAACATCATCATCAAGATCATTTTTCTTAATTTCGGAAATCTCATTGAAAACAACATGGATGGATTCTTCAATAATTAAGGTTCTTTTATTGAAAATATGAAAAGCTTTAGAAACCGAAGAATAACCAAGAAAGATTCCTTCATCAGATTTAGCATCGAATTTTCCTAAGTTATCCTTTTCATTCAAGATAAAACACTTACACCCAAAGACTTTAAAATATGAGACATTGGGTTTTTTGTAATTCCATAACTCATAAGGAGTTTTGGATAGTAAGGGTCTTACTAGAACTCTATTCAAAATATAGCATGCAGTGTTTACAGCTTCGGCCCAAAAATATTTGGGTAGGCCATGTTCATTCAACATGGTTCTTGCCATTTCTTGTAAATTTCGATTTTTTCTTTCTACTACCCCATTTTGTTGAGGATTTCTTGGAGTAGAGAAATTATGGTTGTATCCATTGAGTTCACAGAATTCTTTGAAATCATGGTTTTGAAATTCTCTACCATGATCACTTCTAATTGATGAAATCATAGATTCCTTCTCATTTTGAACAAGTTTACAAAACTTGGTAAAATATCTAAAGCATTCATTTTTCTGTTTTAAGAAGTAGGTCCATGTATATCTGCTGTAGTCATCAACAATGACAAAGGCGTATTTGCTACCTCCTAGACTCGATGTAGAGATTGGTCCGAACAAGTCCATATGGATCAATTGTAAGGGCCTAGAGGTGCTTATTTGATTCTTAACTTTGAAACTACCCTTAATTTGTTTACCTAATTGGCAAGCATCACATACATTGTCTTTGATGAACTTGATATGAGGAATTCCTCTTACAAGTTCTCTAGATGATACTTGAGTGATTAGTTTCATGCTAGCATGACCTAATCTTCTATGCCATAGCCAAGCATCCTCATTCATAACCGCAAAACACATTTCATCACATAAGTCATTGATGTCAATAGTGTATACGTTATTTTGTTTTAATGCAATCATAGACATATTTTTATGTGGTTTTTCAATGATGCAAGCATTAGATTCGAATTTGATAGTATATCCTTTATCACATAATTGACTAATACTCAAGAGGTTATGTTTTAAACCATCAACTAACAGAACATCTTCAATAAAAAGGTTGGATTTGTTACCTATGGTTCCTTTGCCAATGATTTTACCCATGTTGTTGTCTCCGAAGGTGACATAGCCTTCGTCTATGCTAGTGAGCTTAGAATATTGAGATGGATCTCCGGTCATATGCCTTGAGCATCCACTATCAAGGTACCATCTCTTGCTCCTAGCTTGCGATGGTGTGGGTTTCTACAAGAAAGGATGATTTTTAGGTACCCATTTGCTTTTGGGTGCCTCAAAGATAGATTTGCATTGTTTATCATGTTGCATGGAGTTTATCATGGTTCCTTTAGGAACCCAAATCAATTTGTTTGGACTTATTTTCTTGAATGGACAACAATGTGTCTTGTGTCAAAATTTACAACAGAAGTTACATTTGTCTTGATGTCGAATATGTAGGATGGAGCCTTTTATGAAGGTGGTTGGATTTTGGTGAGGACTTCTCACGAATCCAATTCCACTTCTTTTGGGAACGTGACCCTTGTTTGTAAGGATCATGTTCAATGACTTGCTACCAACCTCGAATTTCTTCAAGGTGTCCTTAAGTAGCAAGTTTTCTTTTTGGAGAGTTTCTATATCATGGCATTTTATGCATGGGCTTAAACTATCATGATGTTCAGGATTTAACTTATCGAAATTACAAATAAGACTATCATGCTCCTTTTTTAGCAATTTGTATTTACTACTGATAGTCTTACACTCATCAAACAATTCATGGAAAGCATTTAATAATTCATCGAATGATAAATCTGCATCTATTGAATTTGTTACCTCATCTTCAATGGCCATTAAGGCGTAATGAGCAACTTGCTCGGTGTTGGACTCCTCTTCTTCGGATGCGCTTGAGTCATCCCATGTTGCTTGAAGCGCCTTTTTCTTTGACGTTCTCCTTTTGACTTGGGGACAATCAGTCTTGTAGTGTCCCGGCTTTTTGCATTCATAGCAGATTACTTGGTCCTTCTTGGGTTCAAGTTTATTTTTTGCATCATTCTTAAACTTGTTTCTTTTAAAGAACTTTTTAAACTTTCTTGTTAGAAGTGCCAAGTCATCATCACTTGAGTTTTCTCTCAAGTGGCATTCAGAAGTTTTGAGTGTCATATCCTTCCTATTCTTTGGAAGGATGTCTTCTTGCTCTTCATGAGCTTTACAAGTCATTTCGTAGGTCATTAATGACCCGATTAGTTCTTCAAGAGGGAAATTTCACAAATCTTTTGCCTCTTGAATAGCAGTGACTTTAGGATCCCAACTCTTAGGAAGGGATCTTAGTATCTTATTAACAAGCTCAAAATCCGAAAAGTTCTTTCCGAGTCCTTTTAGACCGTTGACGACATCCGTGAAACGGGTAAACATGTCGCCAATGGTTTCACTCGGTTTCATCCGAAAAAGTTCGAAAGAATGTAACAGCAAATTGATTTTTGACTCTTTTACTCTACTTGTGCCCTCATGGGTCACTTTGAGTGTGTGCCAAATATCAAATGCAGTTTCACAAGTTGAAACACGGTTAAACTCGTTTTTATCAAGTGCACAAAATAAGGCATTCATAGCCTTTGCATTAATAGCGAAAGCCTTCTTCTCCAAATCATTCCAATCGATCATTGGAAGAGAAGACTTCGAAAATCCGTTTTCGACAAGATTCCATAGTTCAAAATCCATAGAAATAAGAAAGATCCTCATTCGGGTCTTCCAGTAGGTGTAGTTCATCCCACTGAACATGGGTGGACACGTAATAGAATGCCCCTCTTGGTTTCCGACGTATGCCATTTCTCTTTGGGTTTTAGTCCGTTAGAGAGTTAACCTTGCTCTGATACCAACTGTTAGGATCGAGAGCACTAAGAGGGGGGGGGGGGGTGAATTAGTGCAGCGGAAATCTTTCAGCGATTAAAAACGAAAGCTGCGTTCGTTCGATAAAAACTATTTTGATGCAAAAGCCGATTCTAAGATTACTTATGATTAAGTGCAGTTTACGTTTAAACATAGTTAGCGTCTAAACGCAATTTGCGTCTAAATGCAGATTGCGTCTAAACTCAGATTGCGTCTAAGCGCAGTTTGAGCAGAAGTATAAAGACAATGTGCTGCTATTGTACAACTCAAAAAGTAATATGCAAAAAGCAGATTTACATCTAAACGCAGATTTACGTCTAAACGTAGATTTACGTCTTAAACGCAGATTTACGTCTGAACTTTGAAACTCGTTTGTATACTCGCAGAAGGAAATATGCAGTTGAAATCAAGACGTAAACGTAAACTGAAATCTGATGATTGTGCGAGGAAAGTCGATTTACGTCTAAATGCAGTTTTATGTCTAAATGTTGAAACTCGTTCGTAAAATTGCAGAAGACAGTTTGCAGTTATAAATAGAATCAAAATGTAAATGTAAACTGCAAAGAAACTCGTTCGTAAAAGCGCAGAAGACAGTTCGCAGTTATAAACAGATTCAAGACGTAAATGTAAGCTGCAATGTAAAGATCGTACGAAAACACCTTTTGACGTCTGAATGTAGATGCAGAAAGATTAGAACTTAGAAACTTGTTTGTAAACGCGCAGAGAGCAGTAGCTATGTAGGAGGTTTGCAGTAATGATAAAGTGCTCAAAATAAACGCAAACCAGAGATTTAGAGTGGTTCGGTCAGTCTTGACCTACTCCACTTTTCGCTTCCTCCACCGGCGAGGTCACCGACGTCAACTAGGGGCCTTCCTTCAATAGGCGTAGGCCAACTGCCCTTTTACAGTTTCTCTCCTTTTGACGGGCTCAGGAGACAACCCTTACAGATCCTTTCTCTCCTCTCTTTACAACTCAAGACTTGAAGAACATAAAAGAGGAGAACTTTTGGACTTTACACAAATTTGAGCTCTTAGAATCACTGAAAAGATCAAGAATTCGGTGTAGATCTGTATCTTTTCAGTGCTGAATGGGTGGGGTATTTATAGGCCCGAACCCAGTTCAAATTTGGAGCTCAAAACGATCAAATCCCGGAATTCCGGGATCAGGCGGTTGCACCTGTTGACTGGAGAGGTTGCACCGCCTGGCAGAGCTCGAAGATTGAGCCTCTGGGCGATGCCACCTCTGTCAGAGGCGGTTGCACCTCTCTGCCATAGCTCGAAGATCGAGCTCAGGCGGTTGCACCTCCTAACTGGAGAGGTTGCACCGCCTGACTAGAGAGGTTGCACCGCCCAGTCTCGCTCGAAGACTGAGCCCTGGGCGGTTGCACCTCTCGGCTGGGGCGGTTGCACCTCCCAGTCTCGCTGGGAGACACAGCCTGGGCGTTGCTACCTCCCTGCCTGGGCGGTTGCACCTCCCACAGCAACCTGGGTCCGAATGGGTTGAACCATTCGACCCAATCTGAGTTCTTCAGGGGCCCAATTGCCCCAGGATTAAGCTAATGGGATCACCTCCCATTTCTTAATAAAAGTGCTAACTACGATTATTTCCTAAGACATATTCTGCAGCTTGCTTTGGTGCGTCACTCGCTTCTTCCGGCGAGTTTCCGGCGAACTTCCGTCGATCATCCGAGGAACCCTCGGTGATACTCCTGCGGACTTCCGGCAAACTCTTGGACTGCGACGATCCACTTGGCAAGTTCCGACGAGCTCCTTTGGCAAGCTTCTGGACTTCTCGGATTTGTTCCCGCAGAACCTCCGACGACTGTCCGAACTTCCGTCGAGCTCTCGAACTCCCAATGTGATCATTGTCATGACTCCGGCGCAACTCCTGCTGCATGTCTTACTTTCATCGTAGTTAATCCTGCACATTTATCTCAACACATAGATTAGACAACAAATGACAATAGACTTTATCATCAAAATTCGAGATTCAACAGTCAAATCCTTGTATGTAAAAATATCTTCCTTTTATAAGAGGGAATCATCAAATATGTTTTTCGAAAAATATTTTTCACATGATAAGTGCATTTACTAGATGATTCCATATGTCAAAAATCAATGATGTGAATTAAACTTGATATGACATATGCTTGTTAAATTCGGAAGAGGATAATGTATCAAGAAAATCCAATTGTTAGGATCAGGAAAATCCGAAAATGAAATTTGACACTTTCATACATTCGGACAGAGTTTTACTAGAGATATTCAATTACAATCATGAAGGTAAAACATGCTTATTATCATAAAAATTTTGTATTTAAGCACATAATTTCCAACATGTAATCATGGCAAGTAATTGTGTAAAATTATTATGGCAATCAGGTGATTTGATCATTCAATCAAAAAAGTCCAAAAAATATTTTTAACACGTTTAATCATTCGGACATATTTTTGCCATAGTTTTTTAAATATAATCATAAAGATAAGGCATGCTCATTATCATGGTAGTATGATAGCAAGTTTACCATATACAGGCTAGCAAAAAAATTTTACATTTTAAGGCCCGCAAGCTAGCAATTTTGAGATGTTCAAGAAAGCAACTCTTGCTTCTTGAAATATATGTTTTGCTAGATGTGCAAGTTAACTTTTTGCTTTTTGAGATAGGCAAGATAGCATTCCTTGGTGATGTTCAATATAGCTAAGTTCTATATCATGCAAGCTAGTGAATTTTATAACATTTTAGAACATTCATAATCACCAAAGCATCATTATATTTTCAAATTAAAACATGCACATTTTCAGAATTAAACTCATTATTATATGCATGATTCCAATTTATCATTCATATTATTTCAATCATTGTTTCACTCATCACTATAGCTTACCATGCATAATATGTAAAACCATCTAACATGATATAAACATTTATTTATTTAATTTTTTAAGCATTTATGATACACATCATACATTATCATAATAAAAAGCATATGCATCATTCCAAATCATAACTATTTCAAATTATCATGGTATTAATTTGTCACATTGCATCCAACCATGCATGATCGAAACTTCTCATTTGCATACATCAAAATAAATTGATGAATATCTCATGCATTCATATCATCACTTGAGGAGTATTGAAAATGAATAAATGGGTGATGAGATAAATATTTCATGAGTACAAAGAATTGCATAAAAATCATATCATGAATACAAGGAATACAAGTCACAATCATTCAAGAGAAAAATCATCATTCATTTTCAATTCATTCAATTTGATAAATCAAGATCATGATTTTGATAAAACTTATTTTAATTTTAAATTATCAAAATCATTTTTATGGCTCACAAAATTTATAACATAAATAGATTCATGATTTCATTTACTCAAAATCGAGAAATAACAATGGAAATTAACATGATACACATTATTACTTCTCAACCACATATAGCATGATTTCATAATGTATTTTTAATCAAAATCATTTTGTTTATCATAAACAAGCAATTTTCATGATTATTTTCAAAATTACTAGAATGATAAGCATGATTCTTAATTTTTTCTATTTTCATTATAAAATTATTAAACATGTAATTTTTAAGAAAAAAAAGAAAAATGCATTATGAAAAGCATTTTGTAATTTCAAAGTAAATTAAAGGCATTTTGATTACCTCAGCGTCAAAAGGCGTAGTTTGCCACCTCGCCTTTCTTGATTTTCTCCTCGTCTTTGGAGGAGCTCGATTCATCCCAATTTTTGTTCTTCTTCTTGCGTTCAAAGCAAGTAGTTCCGTTCTTTTCACTTTTTAATTTTTGTTTCATTCGTAGTTTAAGTTCACCATCACTTGAGCTTATGCTCGAGTGGTCTTCAAATGTTCTATGTCCCAAATCCTTCCTGTTCTTTGGAAGGTGGTTCTCAAGTTCTTCACATGCATTGCACGTCATTTCATATGTGATCAATGAACCAATTAGTTCTTCAAGTGGAAATTGGTTCAAGTTTTTCGATTCTTGAATAGCAGTTACTTTTGAATCCCAAGTTTTAGAAAGTGAGCGCAAAACTTTGTTAATGAGTTCAAAATCCGAAAAGCTTTTACCAAGTGATTTTAAACCATTGACGACATCCGTAAAACGGGTGTACATGTCAACAACGGTTTCGCTTGGTTTCATATGAAAAAGCTCGAAATCATGTAGTAAAATATTAACTTTCGAGTCTTTGACTCTACTAGTTCCCTCGTGCGTGATTTCAAGAGTGCGCCAAATAGCGAAAGCCATTTCGCAAAAAGAAACCCGATTGAACTCATTTTTGTCCAAAGCGCAAAATAAGGCATTCATAGCCTTTGCGTTTAAAGAAAAATGCTTCTTCTCTAAATCCGACCATTCGTTCATCGGTTTAGAGGGAAGTTGAAAACCGTTTTCAACGATATTCCATAAATCCAGATTTAGAGAAATCAAGAAAACTCTCATTCGAGTTTTCCAATAAGTGTAGTCCAATCCGTTAAAGAACGGTGGACGAAAGATCGAAAAGCCCTCTTGAAGAGCCATTTCTCTCGGGTGTAAATCCGAAATGAGAAATACCCCGCTCTGATACCAATTGTTAGGATCGAGAGCACTAAGAGGGGGGGGGTGAATTAGTGCAGCGAAAAACTTTTTGCGATTAAAATCGAAAGCTGCGTTTGAACGATAAGGACAACTCTGTATGAGAGTTGATACTAAGCAAGGTTACAGTCAATCTATGCAGACAGTTTGCAGCAATGCTGAAAACCATAATATCGGCGCAAACTGAAATCTGACGTTCGTACGAAGAAACAGATTTATGTCTAAGTGCCGATTCGTAAATCACTTGTTTAGATAAAACGCAGTTTAAGCAGAAGTATAAAGACAGTGTGCTGCTATTGTACAGCTCAAAAAGTAATCTGCAAAAAGCAGATTTACGTCTAAACGCAGATTTACATCTAAACGTAGATTTACGTCTGAACTTTGAAACTCGTTTGTAAAATCGCAGAAGGTAGTATGTAGTTGAAATCAAGACGTAAACGTAAACTGAAATCTGATGATTGTACGAGGAAAGCCGATTTACGTCTAAATGCAGTTTTACGTCTAAATGCAGATTTTCGTCTAAAACTTGAAACTCAATCGTAAAATTGTAGAGGGTAGTAAGCTATTGAGAAGTTTGCAGTGAAGGTAAAATACTCAAAGGAAATGCAAACCGAGATTTAGAGTGGTTCGGTCAATCTTGACCTACTCCACTTTTGGCTTCCTCCACCGACGAGGTCACCGACATCAACTAGAAGCCTTCCTTCAATAGGCGAAGGCCAACCACCCTCTTACAGATTCACTCCTTTTTACGGGCTTAGGAGATAACCCTTACAGAAGTTTTCTCTCCTCTCTTTACAATTCAAACTTGAAGAATAGAAGGAGGAGAACTAGCAGTTTTGAGCTCTAAGAAACAAAAAAAGACAGCAAGATTTCGAGTGTATGTGCTGTGCTTTCAGTGCTGAATGGGTGGGGTATTTATAGGCCCCAACCCAGTTCAAATTTGGAGCTCAAATCTGTCAATTCCCGGAATTCCGGGATCAGGCGGTTGCACCTCCTGATTGGGGCGGTTGCACCGCTTGGCAGAGCTCGAAGACTGAGCCTCTGGGTGGTGCCACCTCTGTTAGGGGTGGTTGCACCTCTCTGCCAGAGCTCGAAGACTGAGCTCAGGCGGTTGCACCTCCTAACTGGGGCGGTTGCACCGCCTGGCAGAGCTCGAAACTTGAGCTCAGGCGGTGCGACCTCTTGTCAGGAGAGGTTGCACCGCCCAGTCTCGCTCGGAGACTGAGCCCAGGCGGTTGCACCTCCTGGCTGGGGCGATTGCACCGCCCAGCCTCGCTGGGAGACTTAGCCCAGGCGGTGCTACCTCTTGGCCTGGGCGGTTGCACCTCTTGGCACTATTTCAGATCATTGGTTGGGCTCCAAACTTGGCCCAAACCAGTCCGAATTCGGGCCCAATTGGCCCCTAACCGGGTTATAAGATTAACACCTAATCTTAACCCTAATTAACGTGCTAACTATGAATTTAAAGACATTTCTTAAGCTATTACAAAGTCCGCAAGTCAAGACTTCTTTCGGCGAGCTTCCGGTGAACTTCCGGCGGTCTTCCGATAAACTCTCGGAAACCATTCTGCGGACTCCCGGCAAGCTCCTAGACTTCACGATTTGATCTTGGCGAGTTCCGATGAGCTTCTTTGGCAAGCTTCTGGACTTCTCGGATTTGTTCCCGCAAAACCTCCGACGACCGTCCGAACTTCCGTCGAACTCTCGAACTCCCAACGTGATCATAGTCTTGACTCCAGCGCAAATCCAGCTACATGTGTTACTTTTATCGTAGTTAATCCTGCACACTCAAAAAAAAAACTTCGATCGAGACAATTAATCCTAAGCAATTAACCAAGTTGTCCGGCATATCATTGATCCCTCGACGCTTCGTCCGATTCTTCGGCGCATCGTCCTTTCCTGCAGTCTATTGCCCAATCGGCCAGTTGACTCCTCAACTCCGATATCCTTGGCACAATACCCGCTCTTCTTGGCCCGATGCCCGAGTCCACAGCCCGAAGCCTTCTGTCGATACGTCGACCGATCCACCGGCCCGACGTCCAATCTTCTGACATGTTCCTCCGACACAACATGATGTTCTTGCTTTAATTGTCTCATCCTGATCGAAGCACCCTGCATCACTCAAGATGCAGATTAAATCATAAACATATATCAAGTAGTTTTATCATCAAAATACGAGATTCAACAACCAACTCCTAATAGGACTCCTACTCAAGACTCCTATTCCTTTACAACTCCCTATTCTTCTCTAAGAAATAACCTCCTAACCCTAGCCGGCCTCTTCACCTCTTTAATAGGGGTCGGCTTAGGTAGATTTTACATGAATGTCCCTCTCAATTAGGACTCTCCTAGCTAGAGTCCTAACAGACCCGCCCTCTTCAAATTAGCCTTGTCCTCGAGGCTGACGATTCATGAATTTTGGGAATTTGATCTTCAAATCATCATAGTTCTCCCAAGTGGCATCTTCTTTTAGTAAGCTTGCCCATTATATTAGCAATTCAGTAGTGGATCGTCATCGTCAAGTCATGATCCGTCGACCAATAATAACACTTGGCTGAGTCTGAAGTTCTCCTTGGGTAGTCATATTTGGTGGGTGGCTTTGGGCTGTCTCCAAGCACCTATTTACAACTTCCATTTGGCCGTCGATTTGTGGGTAATATGCCGTACTCCTTTTCAATTTAGTACCCTGCATATGGAATAACTTTGTCCAAAATCTGCTCGTGAAGATGCAAGTAGAATTTATTATAAGCACAATGCGTCCCTTATAGTGTAATTCTTTTGAGTCCCAATTGTAATGAGCCATGGGGCTTGGTGCTTCCTCCAATTTTTTTATAATCTTACTAGTATCTAAATCTTCTTGCCATTCCATCTTAATATCCTCAATGAAGTCACTGGTCGGAAGTGAAACGGCTGAAACTTCAACTTGCTCGGGTAGCTACGAAAGCGCACCTGCAAGAACATTCTCTTTCCCCTTTTTGTAAGTTATTTCATAATCAAATCCAAGAAGTTTTGTTACCCATTTTTGCTGCTCAGGGGATGGTATCTTTCACTCCAAAAATTACTTGAGGCTTTTATGGTCGGTTTTAATTTGAAATCGTCGACCAATCAAGTAAGGTCTCCACCTCGCTGCTGCGCGCACAATGGCGAGCATCTCCTTATCATATGTTGACTTATTTTGATGGGAGGGAGATAATTCCTTGCTAGTGTATGCGAGTGGTCTACCATCTTGCATGAGAATGGCTCCAATTCCGACTTCAGATGCGTCGGCCTCAATAATAAAGGGTCGGTTAAAATATGGTAGTGTTAGCACCGGCGTCGTGGTCATGGCTGCCTTAAGTTTGTCGAAGGTAGCGGAGGCTCTGTCCGACCATTGGAAGACATCTTTTTTCAGTAAGGAAGTAAGTGGTGCACTGATCTCGTCATAGTTTTTCACGAACTTGCAGTAGTATCCTATTAAACCCAGAAAGCTATGTAGCAATTTTACGTTTTTCGGGGTAGGCTAGTTTTGCATTGCTTCAATTTTGAAGGGGTCCACTGTCACACCTTCCTCTAATATGATATGCCCAAGATATTCCACCTTCTATTGAAGAAAGCAAAAATTCGTAATGGTTGTTGTGTGTTCAAAAGGTGGTTTTCGGTATGTCTTCTTCGCACACTCATATTTGATGATACCCGGATCAAAGGTCCAACTTTGTAAAGATTTGTGCTCCCTTTCATCTAGCAATTCATCTGCTATTGGAATAAGATATTTGTCCTTGATGGTTTTGCCATTGAGAGCTCGGTAATCAACGCATATTTGCCATGTTCCGTCCTTCTTGTTGTACAAGTAGCACCGGTGAAGAATAGAGGTTGCAACTTGGCCGAATAACTCCTGAAAGAATCATTATATAATGATCATGCCGACGGGTAAGAGGTAGGTTGTACGGTTCGTCAAATATATCTAAAAATTCAGCAAGCAAAGGAAGTAGGTTTGGATTTTCAAATTGTATTGGCTCTCCCTTAGTTTGCTGCTCAAGTTGTATAAAAAATCTTCTGCATGCTTTATGCAAAACCTTCTCCATTTGTTGTGCGGAAATCGTCGTTATGTCGCCCTCACGTTTCCTGTTCAGTATCACCTATTTCTCCTTACTATAAAATTTAATAATTAGTTGCATAAAATTCCATGAAATATCACCTAATGTCGTCAACCATTTAATAATGAACATGACCTTATGATCATCAAGAGGGAGAAGGAAGAAATCTGCAATTATCTCTTGGTCCTGCAGGTATAGTTTCTCCTGCGGGCGCCTACGATCACAATTCAAAATCCGTCCGTCGACGACCTTAACGTCAAACCTGCTGCAATTCTCAATAGGTAAGGCCATCTGGATAGTAACCTTACTGTTTAGAAAGTTATTAGAACTGCCCGTGTCGATGAGAACAGTGATCGGTTGTTGTTTGAGAAGGCCTCCAACTTTCATCGTTTCCAGGTTTGAGTAGCCGGCTAGTGCATGTACCGTAACTTCAGTCGGTTGTGGCTCTTCTTCTGCATCTTCTTCTTCATGTTCAAGGCTCTCTTCTAGATATTCAATGACCTCTTCTTCTATTGGTTCAATCATAAGAAGTCTCCCTTTACTACAGCGATGCTCATGGCTCCACGGCTCGTCACAATGCCAACATAACCCCTTCGCATATCGCTCCCGAAGCTCTTCTCTTATTAAACTCTTTGGTGTAGGGACTTGGTCGACAGTAGGGGGGGCTGAGGGCTTCAATATTACTGGTTGAGGAGCGACCCTAGTCCTCCGAGCTTCATGATTTAATTGCTCCTCTTGATGTCGTGCGAAAGAGATGGCTGCCATAAGTGTATACGGTTGTCGCGCTTTAACTTATCCTCGGATCTCTGGCTTCAAGCCCTCAATAGCTATTTTTGAGACCAATTATGAGTTTGATTATATAACCTTTTAAACCTGGTTTAGTACTCCTGAATGGTGGAGGTTTGTCGGATCTTTGCTAGTTGTCCGTCAATATTCTCGTAATCGGTTGGTCTGAAGCAGATCAGCAATCCTTCTTTAAATTATCATCATGAAAGGACTCCATAAGTATGTTCAAACCAATCAAACCACTGTATAGCATCCCCTTCAAGATGTATAGCTACAATTTTCACCATAGATGCAACCACGGTTTTATGGTACCGAAAATATCGCTCCGCGTGCGAGATCCAACCAATCGGGTCTCCTTCTTCCCATCTAGGGAAATCCACTCTCATGCATGGATAGTTGGGGTTGGTCATAGAGCTTCCCCTCTCTTGGAAGTCATATCTTTGGGCTTAGTGTGATTGGGCAAAGCTCTCTCCTTGATGTGATTTCTTCGGGCTTAGTGGTCGGCCCAATCTGAGTTCGGTAAAGAGCGTCCGAATCTTATCCTCCATTCGCGCCTCAAAGGCTTTGAATTTAGCATTGATTACCTCCTCAGATGCCATAGTATATGCCGCTAAATCTGTGATGTTAAGATCTCTCTTTTGTTGTTGGGTTAAAGGCATGTATTGGTTGAGAGAGTTGATGGTCGAAAGGGTTGGTAGATCGGTGGATGTAGGCTACGGTTTAGGCTTATTTTGTGGCTATTTTGGGTGCAGTTTGAGGGTGCGGTTTGGTGGAGTTTTAGGGCTGTAGATGAAAGTTTTGGATCTGTGGTAGATGGTAGCAAAGGTTTGATAGAAATAAGTGGAAGTTGCAGCAAGTATGTGCTGTCTTGTAAGAGTAGAATTGTCGTCGAAGAAACAACGGTTTCTCGACGTAAATTCCACCAAAAACTTGAGAGAATTGAGGAGGGAATTGATAGAAAAATCACAGTTTATATGACAGCAAGGATATCTAATTTAATCAAGAAAATTTCGGCAGTATAACAGCAAGGAAATTGGTATAAGTTGCGATTGCAGAATTCTCGTCGAGAAATTTCAGCGGGATACGATGAAAATTTGCAGCAACACAAAATCATTTTTAGAGATGAATTTCTTAATAGATCATTTATAGATGGAAGCTAAGATGATCTATGAAGTGTATAAGAAATTTCATTCAAAAAACATTGCAAATAGATGGGTTAAGGCAACAAGATGCGGCTGAAATTTTCTGCAGCACAGATTTTTAAGTATAGCAGATTGGATGTAAAATATCAGTAGGTTATATTAAGAATTTTTTGATGAAACCAAAGGAAAATCTGCTGTTAGGAAGTGTCAAAGATGTCATAAAAATTCGTAGAGATTTGGATAGAAAAAACACAGTAGCAAGATAAAAAAGACGGTGCTATACGGTTGGAATTCTGCAATATATCTTTCGTCGTAGAGATGAAAACTTTATGACGAAAAGTTTATGCAAGAATATAGGAATAATTTTTTTGGGATTTTCAAATAAGGATAACTAAATTGCAGCAGCAGTAAGGTAGAAAACCAGAACCTATTGCAATTCACGGGGAGATCAAAGGATGATCCGTGGTGGTGGAGATGATGGCGGAATTTGGCAACGATCTCTTAAGCAATTGTGGGAATTGCTTTAGGCGGTTGTGGAGGGTTGATGGATGGCTATGGAAGGGCAGCGAAATGCCAAGAACGCTGCTCTGATACCAGGTGTTAGAACCCTTGCAGATTCTAAACTTGGGGTTGATCTCTTTAGGGGATCGGCCTCCTTGGAACTCTATAGGGGTTCCTCCCTCCAAGTTGCTGCTCAAAGACTGCAGAAAAGATTCATCTATTGCTTATGAAAAGAGGTGGAATACATGACTATTTATAGGGCTTCTAAACCCTAACTCCTAATATGACTCTTACTTAAGACTCCTACTTCTAAACAACTCCTAATATGACTCCTACTCAAGACTCCTACTTCTAACCAACTCCTAATATGACTCCTACTCAAGACTCCTATTCCTTTACAACTCCCTATTCTTCTCTAAGAAATAACCTCCTAACCCTAGCCGGCCTCTTCACCTCTTTAATAGGGGTCGGCTTAGGTAGGTTTTACATGAATGTCCCTCTCAATTAGGACTCTCCTAGCTAGAGTCCTAACACATACTCCTTTTCAATTTAGTACCTGGCATATGGAATAACTTTGTCCAAAATCTGTTCGTGAAGATGCAAGTAGAATTTGTCACAAGCACAATCTGCCCTTTATAGCGTAATTCTTTTGAGTCCCAATTGTAATGAGCCACGGAGCTTGGTGCTTCCTCCATTTTTTTTATGATCTTACTAGTCTCTGAATCTTCCTACCATTCCCTCTTAATATCCTTAAGAAAGTTACTAGTCAAAAGTGAAATGACCAAAAATTCAGTTTGCTTAGGTAGCCGTGAAAGCGCACCTACAACAACATTCTCTTTTCCCTTTTTGTAAGTTATTTCATAATCATATCCAAGAAGCTTTGTTATCCATTTTTGCTGCTCAAGGGATGATATCTTTCACTCCAAAAAGTACTTGAGGCTTTTATGGTCGGTTTTAATATGAAATCATCGACCGATCAAGTAGGGTCTCCACCTTGTTGCTGCGTGCATAATGGCGAGCATCTCCTTATCATATGTTGACATATTTTAATGGGAGGGAAATAATGTCTTGCTAGTGTATGTGAGTGGTCGACCATCTTGCATGAGAATGGCTCCAATTCCGACTCCAGATGCGTCAGCCTCAATAATGAGGGGTCGGTTGAAATCTGGTAGTGCTATCATCGGCGTCGTCGTCATGGCTGCCTTAAGTTTGTCGAAGTCAATGGAGGCTTTGTTCGACCATTGGAAGACATCTTTTTTCAGTAAGGAAGTAATGGTGTACTGATCTTTCTATAGTTTTTCATGAACTTGTGGTAGTAGCCTATTAAACCCAGAAATCCATGTAGCAATTTTATGTTCCTTGGGGTCGGCCAGTTCTGCATTGCTTCTATTTTGGAGGGGTCTACCATCACACCTTCCTCTGATATAATATGCCCAAGATATTCCATCTTTTGTTGAATAAAGCAAAAATTCATAGTGGCCATTGTGTGTTCGAAAGGTGATTTTTGGTATGCCTTTTTGACACACTCGTATTTGATAATACCCGGATCGAAGGTCCAGCTTTGTGAAGATTTATGCTCTGTTTCATCTAGCAATTCATCTACCACTAGAATAGGGTATTTATCCTTGATGGTTATACCATTGAGAGCTCGGTAATCAACGCATATTAGCAATGTTGCGTCCTTCTTGTATACAAGTAACACCAGTGAAGAGTAGAGGTTGCAACTTAGCCAAATAACTCCTGTTTCAAGCATCTCTTTTACAATCCTTTCTATTTCATCCTTTTGAAGATATAGATACTGATATGGCCGAGTATTTGCTGGAGGTTTGCCTTGAAGAATCGTTATATAATGATCATGTCGACGGGTAAGAGGTAGGTTGTGCGGTTCGTCAAATATATCTGAAAATTCAGCAAGTAAAGGAAGTAGGTTTGGATCTTCAAAATCTATTGGCTCTTCCTTAGTTTGCTGCTCAAGTTGTACCAAAAAGCCGCTGCATGCTTTATGCAAAACCTTCTCCATTTGTTGTATGCAAATTATCATTACGTCGCCCCCACGTTTCCTGTGCAGTATCACCTGTTTCTCCTTACTGTAAAATTTCATAATTAGTTGCATAAAATTTCAAGAAACATCACCTAATGTTGTCAACCATTTGTTGAATCTCAGATTTTGATGATAAAATCAATTGATTGGTTAATTAATCTAATCCATATTATTGAGTTAAGTGTGCATGATTTACTACGATAACCAGAAAACACAAAGCAAGAATACCAGAGTCAAGTTCGATGGACATTTAAGAGTCCGAAGAATCGTCGGAGATGCTGCCGGAACCATCCGAGAAGAAATCGGGCACCTGTCGGAATTTTCGAAAGTTCGCCGAAGAGATCGTTGGAGGTTCACGGAGATCACCGAGAAGGCTCGGCTACTCATTAAAGTCATCACAAGATCGGGAGCTTGTTGGGAGTCCGTCGGAAGAAGTTCATCGGAAAGCTCACCGGAACAAGACTCGACGTTCACGGTTGAAAACTTGCTTAGGATGTTTTTTTTGTTATGTAGTTCACTTGTAATTAGGATTAGGATTAAGAGATAATCCTATATCCTGGTTAGGGGCCAATTGGGCCCAAATTAGACTTGGTTTGGGCTAAATTTGAAGCCCAACCAGTGAACCGAAGGGTCTGGCGATGGCACCGCCCAGCACTCGAGAGCTAGGCGGTGGCACCGCTTGGCTGGGCGGTGGCACCGCCTGTCCACTGTCAGTGTCTGACACTAATAGGCGGTGGCACCGCCAGCATCGGGAACCCAAAGAGAATTCAAATTTTGGTGCCCAAATTTGAATCCTCTTGAGGCCTATAAATACCCCTCAAATCTCAGCTGAGATTATAACTTTTTGAGCAGCAATTGTTTGAGAGAAAGGTCTTAGAAAAGTCTTTGCTAGTCTTGTTTTCAATTTGCTAGTGTTCACCTCCTTCTTTCTTGCTGAAAATCTGTAAGAGAGTGAACCGCTTGTAAAATGTTGTAAGAGGGGTATTTACCCTTCCCCTTCGAGAGATTTGCTAGTGGAAGGTGGGAGCCTCATCGAAGAGGGGCCTCGCAAGTGGATGTAGGTCATTTGACCGAACCACTGTAAAATCGGCGTGATCTATGGTCTGCATTTACTTATTGTCATTTACATTACTGCAAACTATTTGCACTTTAATGCTCTACTTCTTTGTCTCCGTCTTACTTATCTCTTCAAGTTAAAATGCAATCTAAACGGTTTCAAACGAAAACGTTACTTTTATCGTACGAGGTTTCCGAAAGTGTTTAAATCGTCAAAAGTTTATCACACTTTACCGCTGCACTAATTCGCCCCCCCCCCCTCTTAGTGCCGCTCCGATCCTAACAATTGGTATTAGAGCTAGGCTCACTCTCATATTTGGTTTGATACCCAAGAGAGATGGCTTACTCCGGCATACATGAGGGTCATTCTATCACACGTCCACCCTTGTTTAATGGGTCGGATTATACTTATTGGAAGACTTGTATGAGGATCTTCCTCATTTCCATGGATTTCGAGCTTTGGACTATTGTTGAAAACGGATTTCAAAAATCTTCTCTTCCGATGAGCGAATGGAATGAATCGGAGAAGAAGGTTTTTGCCTTAAATGTAAAGGCTATGAATGCCTTGTTTTGTACATTAGACAAAAATGAATTTAATCGTGTTTCAATTTGTGATTCGGCTTTTGATATTTGGAGAACTCTCGAGGTCACTCATGAAGGTACTAGCCGAGTGAAAGAGTCCAAAATCAACATCCTTGTGCACTCTTACGAACCTTTCCGAATGAAACCAAGTGAGTCCATCGGAGACATGTACACCCGGTTTACGGATGTCATCAATGTACTCAAAGCTCTTGGTAAAGATTTTACTAACTTTGAACTAGTAACTAAAATCATAAGATCCCTCCCTAAAAGTTGGGATCCAAAAGTTACGACCATTCAAGAGGCCAAAGACCTTAAAACATTTCCTCTTGAAGAACTCATTGGGTCTCTAATGACCTACGAAATGACATGTCAAGCTCATGACGAGCTCGAGAACCCCCTTCCAAAGAACAGGAAGGATATGGCACTCAAATCACAAGAAGACCACTTGAAAGGAACATCAAGTGATGAGGACAGTGACAATGACATTGCACTTTTGACTCAAAAATTTAAAAAATATTTAAGAAAGAACAAATTTAAAAATAATACAAAAAATAAATTCGAACAAAAGAAGGACCAAGTGATTTGCTATGAATGCAAAAAACCGGGACACTACAAGAACGATTGTCCTCAAGCCAAAAAGAGAACATCAAAGAAGAAGGCGCTCAAGGCAACATGGGATGATTCAAGCGCGTCCGAAGAAGAGGAGTCCAACACCAAGCAAGTTGCTCATTACGCCCTAATGGCCATCGGAGAAGAGGTAACAGATTTAATTGATGCAGATTTACCTTATCATGAATTGTTAAATGCTTTCCATGAGTTATTTGATGAATGTAAGATAATTAGTAGAAAATATAAATTGCTAAAAAAGGAGCATGACAGTCTCACTTGTGATATCGATAAATTAAAAACTGAATATCATGATAGTTTAGCTCCATGTATAAAATGCCATGATCTAGAATCTCTCCAAAAGGAGAAATTACTACTTAAGGATACCTTGAAGAAATTCGAGGTTGGTAGCAAATCTTTGAACATGATCCTTACAAATAAGGGTCACGTCTCTAAAAGAAGTGGAATCGGATTTGTGAGAAGTCCTCACCAAAATCCAACCACCTTCATTAAAGGCCCCGTCTTACATGTTCGGCACCAAAGCAATTGCAACTTTTGTTGCAACTATGGACATAAAACTTATAAATGTCCATTCAAGAAAATTAGTCCGAACAAACTAATTTGGGTTCCTAAAGGAACCATGATCAATTCTATGCAATATGATGAACAAGTTTTTAAGGCACCCAAAAGAAAATGGGTACCTAAAAATAATCCCTTCTTGTAGAAACATACACCATCACAAGCTAGGAGCAAGAGATGGTATCTAGATAGTGGATGCTCAAGACATGACTGGAGATCCATCTCATTTCTCTATGCTCACTAGCAAAGAAGAAGGGTACGTCACCTTCGGAGACAACAACCAAGGCAAAATCATTGGCAAGGGAACCATAGGTAACAAATTAAAATTTTCTATTGATGATGTCTTACTAGTTGATGGATTGAAACATAATCTCTTGAGTGTTAGTCAATTATGCGATAAAGGTTATATCGTTAGATTTGAATCAAATGTGTGTATTATTGAAAAACCAAACCATAACATAACTATAATTGCATTAAAAGAAAATAATATCTACACCATTAACCTTGATGAACTAAGTAATGAAATATGCTTCTCCGCTTTAAATGATGATGCTTGGCTTTGGCATAGGAGACTAGGCCACGCAAGCATGAAACTAATATCTAAGATCTTATCTAGAGATTTAGTGCGAGGAATTCCAAATATAAAGTTTATTAAGGACAAAGTATGCGATGCATGTAAACTAGGTAAACAAATAAAAACTAGTTTCAAACCAAAAACTTAAATTAGCACCACTAGACCATTACAATTGATTCATTTGGACTTATTTGGACCAATTGACACAACAAGTCTAGGGGGAAGCAAATATGCGTTTGTAATTGTGGATGACTATACTAGATACACTTGGACCTATTTCTTAGCTCACAAAAGTGATTGCTTCAAGTGTTTCTCTAAATTTTGTAAACTCACTCAAAACGAAAAAGGTTTCATGATTTCATCAATTCGGAGTGATCACGGTGGCGAATTTCAAAACCGTGACTTTCAAAATTTTTGTGAGGTTAATGGATACAATCACAACTTCTCCACTCCGAGGAATCCCCAACAAAATGGAGTAGTTGAAAGAAAAAATAGAACCCTACAAGAAATGGCAAGAACTATGTTAAATGAACATAGTTTACCTAAGTATTTTTGGGCCGAAGCCGTAAATACGGCTTGCTACATCATGAATAGAGTCCTAATAAGACCATCCTTATCAAAAACTCCCTATGAATTATGGAATAACAAAAAACCAAATATTTCCTATTTTAAAGTTTTCGGTTGTAAATGCTTTATTTTGAATGAAAGGGATGCCTTAAGAAAATTTGATGCTAAATCCGATGAAGGCATCTTTCTTGGTTACTCTTCCGTTTCTAAGGCTTTTCGGGTTTTTAACAAAAGAACCTTAGTAATAGAAGAGTATATTCATGTAGTTTTTAATGAAATTTCTAATTTAAAGAAAAATGATTTTGATGATGATCTTGGTTTTGATAATTTGAATTTAAATGAACCCCCTCCTCAAAATAGTAACTTGGATGCACCTTCTTCCGAAATTTCCTTACCCAAGGAATGGAAGTATATAGATGCTCATCCAAAGGAGCTAATTATAGGAGATACATCAAAAGGGGTTCAAACTAGTTCCTCTTTCAAGGATTTTTGTGCTAACGCCGCCTTCCTTTCTTAAATCGAACCTAAATGCATTGACGAGGCCATAAAAGATGATTTTTGGGTTATCGCAATGCAAGAGGAATTGAATCAATTTGAGAGGAATAAGGTATGGAAGCTTGTTCCTAGACCTAGTGACCATTTAGTTATTGGTACTAAATGGGTCTTTAGAAACAAGCAAGACGAAAATGGTATCGTGGTTAGAAACAAGGCTAGATTAGTGGCCAAAGGTTTCAACCAAGAAGAAGGTATCGATTATGAAGAAACCTTCACTCCCGTGGCTCGATTAGAAGCATAAGGATGCTCCTTGCTTATGCTAGTAGTAATAATTTTAAACTATTTCAAATGGATGTCAAAAGTGCTTTCTTGAATGGTTTTATTGACTAAGGCTCTCTATGGCTTGAAACAAGCTTATAGAGCTTGGTCTGATACTTTGTTTATTAAACATTTTGAAAATAATTTTATTTTTGTGCAAATTTATGTTGACGATATTATTTTTGGCTCTTCGGATGAATCACTATGTGAATCATTTGCCAAATGTATGAGTCATGAATTTAAAATGAGTTTAATGGGTGAATTAACTTTCTTTTTAGGATTACAAATCAAATAACTTAGTGATGGTATATTTCTTAACCAATCTAAATATACATTAGAACTGTTAAAACGATTTAACATGGATAATTCAAAAGCAATAAACACCCCTATGAGTACTGCGACTAAGTTAGATATGGATGAAAATAGTGAAAATTTCGATCAAAAAACATATATGGGAATGATAGGTAGTCTACTCTACCTCACCATGACTAGACCGGATATTATGTTTAGTGTAGGACTTTGCACTAGGTTTCAATCAAATCCTAAATTATCTCATCTTAAAAGTGTTAAAAGAATATTTAGGTATCTTAAAGGAACTCCAAAGTTAGGATTGTGGTATCCAAAATCTGAAAATTTTGATTTAATAGCTTATGCAGATGCCGATTTTGGCGGATGCAGGATAGATAGAAAAAGTACATCCGGAACATGCCAATTTTTAGGACATGCACTTGTTTCTTGGACTTCCAAGAAACAAAATTCAATTGCACTATCTACGGCGGAAGCCGAATACATTGCTGCAAGTGCATGCTATGCACAAGTTGTTTGGATGAAAAATACATTAGAAGACTATGGAATTCACTTCAAAAATGTTCCCATAAAATGTGATAATACTAGTGTCATATGTCTTACCAAAAATCCAATTCAGCACTCTAGAACTAAGCATATCGATATTAGGCATCATTTCATACGCGATCATGTCCTTAACAATAATGTTGTTTTAGAATTTATTGACACAAAGCATCAATTGGCAGATATTTTTACAAAAGCCTTAAATGAAGACCAATTTGAATTTATTAGAAAGGAACTAGGCATGTTAAATTGTCCCTAAAAATAAGCTTGTTTGAATATATTTTTTGAAAAATGTCTCATCCTTTTCCGTTCTTCTATGAATTTGACTTCATCACTCTCATTCGATTCAAGATGATATACTGAAGTACAACTCATTATCTTAACCTATCTTGAGTCAAACACCTTAAAAAAAAAAAAAAAAAAATCAATGCAGCACGCCGGCGGTGGCACCGCCAGAACCGACGGTAGCACCGCTTGAGCGCTCGGGCGCCAGGCGGTGGCACCGCTCGGTTTGGCGGTGGCACTGCCTGAGACACCCTATAAATCCCAAATGGTTAGGGCCGGCGGTGACACCGCCCCCAACCCGTGGAACCCTTGCTCCAACTCTCCCAAACTCTCTCAATCCCTCATTCTAACTTCTACAAACCTTAGAGAAGGATTCTTGTTGGTCCAAACTCTCCATCATCCAAGAAACACTCCATAAGGTAAAATCTTCCCTTCCCCTTGTTCTTGTTTTACCTACTCATTACAATTCCATATTTCTCTTATCATATTGTCTAGACAATGGCTCCTAAGAGATCAAAAGGGAAAAGGATTGAAGGAGATTCATATGACCACAATCGTTTTAGATCCAAAGAAGACGCCCTTAGGTTTCCAAATTTTGAAACAAGATATATCCATAAGGGTAAACACGTTGATCTCGATGAACTAGGAGACTTAGAACCCATTAGGTGGTTTGCTCATCTAGAGGCCCTACCTCTCTTACAAATAGATGAACCAATTTATCCTAGATTAGTTAGGCTCTTTTATGCAAACCTATGGGTAGATAACGATAGCCTAAGTACTTACATTTTAGGAACAAAAATTAGGATTTCTGATAATTCTATTTGTGAACTAATTGGAATCACTGAAAAAGATAGGGGCTGCTATTTTAGAGGAAAATGGGATGTTAATATAATAGGAGCAACTTATACCGAAGCTATCGAAACTATTTTTGCAAACTCGAACCTCGGAATAATACCCAAGAGTTGCGAACACTTACTACCTTTCAACTCTAAGATTCTTCATCATATCATGACAAGCATACTATTCCCTGAGCAATATCATCTTGATGAAATGAGTCTAATAGAGATAAGCACTATGTATTGGATTATGACCGGTCAACATAACTGTTTTGGATACTCAATACGGCAACACATGTAGGACATCACAGCTAAAGATATTATGTTGCCATATGTGGGTTAATCACTAGATTTCTTCGTGCCTATGACATTTGCATCCCACCCGATGAAGAAACAATTCAAAGTGATAGATATAACATCATTAATAAAAATCTACTAAAGAGACTTAGGTGCACATTTAACAATGGAATATGGGTAAGGCTATCTAGAAGGATTGATCCTATTCCTCCACCAGTAGAACAACCAGAAACACCAATTTTTAGGGGAAATGAATCTCCTCCTCCTAGTCCCTTTGGTGCAGCACCTTCAGCTCCTGTTTCATCCTCTGAAGGACTCATTATGGCAGAACTATCTCAGATCAAATTCCAACAAGACCAACTCAAATCACAGCAAGAACAAATTCAACTCCAGCAAATTGAAATTTTGAAGGAACTACGACAACTAAATCAAAAAATAGATGTTATGTATCAGCACTATGGATTACCTCCTAAGGATTGATGTATCTTTTTATTCTGTTATGTTTACTCTTAATCTCAAGTTCCAAGCTGGTCATCTTTTGAACGAAAACTGAACCTTCTTTTTAAATATATTTTTAAATTCTGGATATATGCTTCTGGATGAATGCTGACTTTTCCTTTTAAGATGAATTTTGGATAAGTATTTTTGGCAAATTTGAATGATTAATCTTAATGCTGTAATGATTTTATGATATTTTGTGCATCTCAAAATTAATTTTGATGGCTTGATTATGAGTTTCAAGTTGACGAATTGAATTTGAATGGATTTGTATTCGAAGTATGATCTTGACTTATTGGAGTTACTACGTGAAAATTTTTTTTACATCACTATCTCTTCCTTGTACATCTACAATTTTTGTTATTTATCGAAAGAAGAGATTTGATAAAATAAATGAATGCTGAATTTTCCTTTAAGATGAATTTAGCATACTTAATTTTGAATGATAAATTTTTCTGATCAATGCTAAATTCCTGATGTTATAGTCACAAATTATGTGCTTCAAGTCTCATTTCCTTTTTGTTGATGACAAAGGGGGAGAAAAGTGATGACTTGTATCATTTTAATAGCATGACTTATATGAATTGCAAAAGCTTGTGTGATATGAATGTCTTATATGCCTTGCAAAATCTTTGAGAATATCGCAAGATCGATTGATCATATTGAAAGCATGTCTAACATGTATATCATGAAATTCATGTTGAAAATCTTTATCTCCTGTCGTAGTAAAAATTGTATCTTATCATTCGACTTGAAAATAATTTTCATCGAAGTTTCGCATTTACTTATGCTCAATGAGAATAACGATAAGTTCTACGGTTAGAACTTATCGGTTTAATGCTTGAATTCAATGGGATAGAATTCAAGTGTTTTTACCTTCTCATAATATGGCATATAGATAGGGGGAGTTATGTTTAACTCCGTCATCAATTGATTGTCATCATCAAAAAGGGGGAGATTGTTGAATCTCGGATTTTGATGATAAAATCAATTGATTGGTTAATTAATCTAATCCATATTATTGAGTTAAGTGTGCAGGATTTACTACGATAACCAAAAAACACAAAGCAAGAATACCGGAGTCAAGTTCGATGGACGTTTAAGAGTCCGAAGAATCGTCGGAGATGCTGCCGGAACCATCCGAGAAGAAATCAGGAACCTGTCGGAATATTCGGAAGTTCGCCAAAGAGATCGTCGGAGGTTCACAGAGATCACCGAGAAGGCTCGGCTACTCGTTAAAGTCATCACAAGATCGGGAGCTTGTTGGGAGTCCGTCGGAAGAAGTTTGTCGGAAAGCTCGCCGGAACAAGACTCAACGTTCGCGATTGAAAACTTGCTTAGGATGTTTTTTTTATTATGTAGTTCACTTGTAATTAGGATTAGGATTAAGAAATAATCCTATATCCTGGTTAGGGGTCAATTGGGCCCAAAATTAGACTTGGTTTGGGCTAAATTTGAAGCCCAACCAGTGAACCGGAGGGTCAGGCGGTGGCACCGCCCAGCACCCGAGAGCCAGGCGATGGCATCGCCTGGGCTGGGCGGTGGCACCGCCTGGCTGGGTGGTGGCACCGCCCGTCCACTGTCAGTGTCTAACACTGACAGGAGGTGCCACCGCCAGCATCGGGAACCCAAAGAGAATTCAAATTTTGGAGCCCAAATTTAAATCCTCTTGAGGCCTATAAATACCACTCAAATCTCAGCTGAGATTACAACTTTTTGAGCAGCAATTGTTTGAGAGAAAGCTCTTAGAAAAGTCTTTGCTAGTCTTGATTTCAATTTGCTAGTGTTCACCTCCTTCTTTCTTGCTGAAAATCTGTAAGAGAGTGAACCGCTTGTAAAAAGTTGTAAGAGGGGTATTTACCCTTCCTCTTCAAGAGATTTGCTAGTGGAAGGTGGGAGCCTCATCGAAGAGGGGCCTCGCAAGTGGATGTAGGTCATTTGACCGAACCATTGTAAAATCGGCGTGATCTCTGGTTTGCATTTACTTATTGTCATTTACATTACTGCAAACCATTTGCACTTTAATGCTCTACTTCTTTGTCTCTGTCTTACTTATCTCTTCAAGTTAAAACGCAATCGAAACGGTTTCAAACGAAAATGTTACTTTTATCGTACGAAGTTTCCGAAAGTGTTTAAATCGTCAAAAGTTTATCACACTTTACCGCTGCACTAATTCACACCCCCCTCTTAGTGCCGCTCTAATCCTAACACCATTTAATTCTGAGCATGGCTTCATGATCATCAAGAGGGAGGAGGAAGAAATATACAATTATCTCTTGGTCCTGCAGCAACAGTTTCACTCGCGGGCGCCTACGATCATACTTCAAAATCCGTCCGTCGGTGACCTTAACATCAAACATTCTGCAATTCTTGATAGGTAATGCCATCCGGATAGCAACCTACTATTTAGGAAGTTATTAGTACTACGCGTGTTGATGAGAACAATGATCGGTTGTTGTTTGAGAAGGCCTCCAACTTTCATCATTTATGGGTTTGAGTAGCCGACTAATGCATATACCGTAACTTCGGTCGATTGTGGCTCTTCTTCTGTATCTTTTTCTTCATGTTCAAGGCTCTCTTCTAGATATTTAATGACGTCTTCTTCTACTGGTTCAATCATAAGAAGTCTTTATTTACTACAGCGATGCTCACGGCTCCATGGCTCATTGCAATGCCAACATAACCCCTTCGCATATCGCTCCCGAAGCTCTTCTCTTATCAACCTTTTTAGTGTAGGGAACCAGTCGATAGTAGGGGGGGCTGAATGCTTCAGTATTGCTAGTTGAGGAGTGACCCTAGTCTTCCGAGCTTCATGGTTCAATCGCTCCTCTTGATGTCGTGCGAAAGAGATGGCTACCATAAGCATGTACGGCTATCGCGCTTTAACTTCTCCTCGGATCTCCGGCCTCAAGCCCTCAATGAAGGTCCCCAATAGCTATTTTTGAGACCAATCATGAGTTTGATTAGATAACCTTTCAAACCTGGTTCGGTACTCCTGAATGGTGGAGGTTTGTCGGATCTTTGCTAGTTGTCCATCAATGTTCTCGTAATCGGTTGGTCTGAAGTAGATCAGTAGTCCTTCTTTGAATTATCGCCATGAAAGGACTCCATAAGTGTGTTCAAATCAGTCAAACCACTGTATGGCATCCTCTTCAAGATGTATAGCTGTAATTTTCACCATAGATGCGTCCGTGATTTTGTGGTACTGAAAATATCGCTCTGTGCGTGAGATCCATCCAATCGGGTCTCCTTCTTCCCATTTAGGGAAGTCCACTCTCATGCATGGATAGTTGGGACCAGTCATAGAGCCTCCCCTCTATTAGAAGTCATATCTTTGGGCTTAGTGCGATTGGTTAGTGCTCTCTCACTGAGTTCGATAAAGAGAGTCCGAATCTTATCCTCCATTCGGGCCTCGAAGGCTTCGAATTTAGCTTTGATTACTTCCTCAGA